>NC_084653.1:15221875-15561250 GCF_019802595.1 Syngnathoides biaculeatus | reverse complement strand
TACAAAATAATATAATATGGATATAAACATCCAGATTAAAAAAATCTATGCATTTATGAAAAAAGAAATGGAAATAATTGAAGACTGAAAAATGAAATGGAATATTTCTAGAGTATAAATGAACTCACAATGTGTCTGTAGTTGAACTGAATCAAAAGACATGGCAACAGTGACAGTGCACTGCGATAACCTCTCTTGTGAAGCGGCACGGTCTGAATAAAAGGGACTCATTTTGACTATTGCTATATGAAGATAAATAACAACAATGCACGTTCTCTGCGCATTACAATATGCCTCTTCATTAGGCATCTGTTGTTCTTGCGATAATTGCCACAGTGACGCATTATGTACACACGGGAGAGGGTTCCAGCTGGTAACTCCTTGAAATATAATGATACGCGGACAAACGCACATCTCCACAAGACGAGTTTAAAGCTCATCTTCAGCATCTGCGACCAGCTTGTCAACTGAGTAAATGTATTTGTGCTCTGAACCCGCCATTGTGATTACTTTCTTGGTCATATTTGATGCTTTAAATGTTATATTGGCCACCAATGATATCTTTGGAAGGAAATGCATGCTGTGATTTGTTACTGTAATTGATTAGTCATCATGCACAACTGAGATAGTTTCTATATACCTTGTACTGTGTTCCTTCACCACGCAATGTTTTTTTTAACTGTACAACGGTACCTCTACTTACGAGTGACCCAATGTAGATGTTTTTCGTTACACAAGCTGTCACAGGGCTGATGTTTTGCCTAGTGTTGTGAGCACTCATTTGAGTTATGACTTGAAACGGCAGCACCAAATCTGAGAGCATTCAAATAGACGTTTAATGTTACTCCCAAGTTGAAGGTTTCCAGACAATGTTTTAAACCCAACCAAATAAGATAATCCTAATGCACATTGCAAAAGTCTGAAGATGGTCTAATGCAACTAATAGTGGTTTTGCGCCAGTTAAATATTTGATTGATACCTATTTGAACACAAGCGGTGCAGCAATACATGCAGAGAGATAATTCAACAATACTCACAGACTGACATTCTTTAGGCTCTGTGAAAATGAGTAATATTACTGCAGTTTAGTTGGTACGGTCTTTGTTCCACCATCAAATCTATGTGTATTTCTGTATTCATGTACCGTATTTTCCGCAACATAAGAAGCATCGCATAATAAGGTGCACCTTCAAAGAATGGCCTATTTCAAAACTTTTATCATATATAAGGCACACCACATTACAAGGCGCATAGAAAAGACGCTACAGCAGAGGCTGGGGTTACATTATGCATCCATTTGATGAAGCTGCGCTGAAGGGAATGTCAACAAAACAGTCAGATAGGTCAGTCAAACTTTATTAATAGATTACAAACCAGCATTCTGACAACTCCGTTGACTCCCAGAATGAATAAACAGTTGTCTTATTATTTTCTCTGTGGTAAAGTCAGTGACGTCCTATTGTAGTAGTATACGTGTAGGAGCCATTTTGGGGTCTTTACACAAACACACGAATGGAAACGGCACACTTCGCGGTGTGTCATATTTCCCAGCATGCACCGTGCGCTACTTCTTCTACAGGGGAAAATGGAGTCGGCGGCTGCTTACTACAGTTGCGAGACCTATTGTGACTCAATATCGATTCATATATAAGGTACACTGGATTATAAGGCGGACTGTCGGCTTTTGAGAAAGTTAAAGGCTCTTAGGTGCGCCTTATAATGTGGAAAATGCGGTACTTTGCTACCAACTATGTAATAGTATTATCCTGCTTTTGTGACACCTCAAACTATAAAATAACAAAAAGATTGAGAGGTTTTAATGCAGCCCTATGGGGGCACAAACCAGCGCAATCTGTAGGCCGGTCCCAAGCCCGGATAAATGCAGAGGGTTGTGTCAGGAAGGGCATCCGGCGTAAAAACTGTGCCAAACAAATATGAGCGTTCATCTAAAGAATCCCATACCGGATCGGTCGTGGCCCCGGTTAACAACGCCCGCCCCCGGCACTGCTAACCTGCAGGGCGTCGGTGGAAATTCAGCTACTGTGGGTCGAAGACAAAGAAGAGGAGGAAACCGGATCCAGCGTCAGAAGAAAAAGAGGAATGCACAGAGCCTACAACTGAGTGTAGGGATTTTGAATGTTGGGACTATGACAGGAAAAGCACAGGAGTTGGTTGACATGATGATTAGGAGAAAGGTTGATATTCTGTGCATCCAAGAGAGCAGGTGGAAAGGTAGTAAGGCTAGAAGTTTGGGAGCAGGGTTTAAATTATTCTACCACGGAGTAGATGGGAAGAGAAATGGAGTAGGGGTTATTTTAAAGGAAGAGCTGGCTAAGAATGTCTTGGAGGTGAAAAGAGTATCAGATCGAGTGATGAGACTAAAATTTGAAATTGAGGGTGTTATGTATAATGTGGTTAGCGGCTATGCACCACAGGTAGGATGTGACCTAGAGTTGAAAGAGAAATTCTGGAAGGAACTAGATGAAGTAGTTCTGAGCATCCCAGACAGCGAGAGAGTTGTGATTGGTGCAGATTGTAATGGACATATTGGTAAAGGAAACAGGGGCGATGAAGAAGTGATGGGTAAGTACGGCATCCAGGAAAGGAACTTTGAAGGGCAGATGGTGGTGGATTTTGCAAAAAGGATGGAGATGGCTGTAGTGAACACTTATTTCCAGAAGAGGGAGGAACATATAGTGACCTACAAGAGCGGAGATAGAACCACGCAGGTAGATTATATTTTGTGCAGACGATGTAATCTGAAGGAGGTTACTGACTGTAAAGTAGTGGTAGGGGAGAGTGTAGCTCGACAGCATAGGAGGGTGGTTTGGAGGATGACTCTGGTGGTGGGTAGGAAGATTAAGAAGACAAAGGTAGAGCAGAGAACCATGTGGTGGAAGCTGAGAAAGGAAGAATGTTGTGCGGCCTTCCGGAAAGAGGTGAGACACGCTCTCGATGGACAACCGAACCTCCCGGAAGACTGGACAACGACAGCCAAGGTAATCAGAGAGACAGGCAGGAGAGTACTTGGTGTGTCATCTGGTAGGAAAGGGGAGAAGGAGACTTGGTGGTGGAACCCCATAATACAGGGAGTCATACAAGGAAAGAGATTAGCGAAGAAGAAGTGGGATACTGAGAGGACTGAGGAGAGGCGAAAGGAGTACATCGAGATGCGACGTAGGGCAAAGGTAGAGGTGGCAAAGGCTAAACAAGAGGCATATGAAGACATATACACCAGGTTGGACACGAAAGAAGGAGAAAAGGATCTCTACAGGTTGGCCAGACAGAGGGATAGAGATGGGAAGGATGTGCAGAAGGTTAGGGTGATTAAGGATAGAGATGGAAATGTGTTGACTGGTGCCGGTAGTGTGCTAAATAGATGGAAAGAATACTTTGAGAAGTTGATGAATGAAGAAAATGAGAGAGAAGGAAGAGTTGAAGAGGCAAGAGTGAAGGACCAGGAAGTGGAAATGATTACTAAGGGGGAAGTCAGAAAGGCACTACAAAGGATGAAAAATGGAAAGGCAGTTGGTCCTGATGACATACCGGTAGAGGTATGGAAGCAATTTGGAGAGATGGCTGTGGAGTTTTTGACCAACTTATTCAACAGAATACTAGCGGGCGAAAAGATGCCTGAAGAATGGAGGAAAAGTGTTCTAGTTCCCATTTTTAAGAACAAAGGGGATGTTCAGAGCTGTGGGAACTATAGAGGAATAAAGTTGATGAGCCACACAATGAAGTTATGGGAAAGAGTAGTGGAGGCTGGACTCAGGACAGAAGTAAGTATCTGCGAGCAACAGTATGGTTTCATGCCTAGAAAGAGTACCACAGATGCATTATTTGCCTTGAGGATGCTCGTGGAAAAGTACAGAGAAGGTCAGAAGGAGCTACATTGTGTCTTTGTGGATCTAGAGAAAGCCTATGACAGAGTACCAAGAGAGGAACTGTGGTACTGCATGCGTAAGTCTGGTGTGGCAGAGAAGTATGTTAAAATAGTACAGGACATGTATGATGGCAGCAGAACAATGGTGAGGTGTGCCTTAGGTGTGACAGAGGAATTTAAGCTGGAGGTGGGACTGCATCAGGGATCAGCTCTGAGCCCCTTCCTGTTTGCAGTGGTAATGGATAGGCTGACAGATGAGGTTAGACTGGAATCCCCTTGGACCATGATGTTCGCAGATGATATTGTGATATGCAGTGAAAGCAGGGAGCATGCAGAGGAACAATTAGAAAGATGGAGACATGCACTGGAAAGGAGAGGAATGAAGATTAGCCGAAGTAAAACAGAATATATGTGCGTGAATGAGAAAAGTGGAGGGGGAAGAGTGAGGCTACAGGGAGAAGAGATAGCGAGGGTGGACGACTTCAAATACTTGGGGTCAACAATACAGAGCAATGGAGAGTGTGGTCAGGAAGTGAAGAAACGGGTCCAAGCAGGTTGGAACAGCTGGCGAAAGGTGTCTGGTGTGTTATGTGACAGAAGAGTGTCTGCTAGGATGAAGGGCAAAGTTTATAAAACAGTGGTGAGGCCGGCCATGATGTACGGATTAGAGACGGTGGCACTGAAGAAACAACAGGAAGCTGAACTGGAGGTGGCAGAAATGAAGATGTTGAGGTTCTCGCTCGGAGTGACCAGGTTGGATAGGATTAGAAATGAGCTCATTAGAGGGACAGCCAAAGCTGGATGTTTTGGAGACAAGATTCGAGAGAGCAGACTTCGATGGTTTGGACATGTTCAGAGGCGAGAGAGTGAGTATATTGGTAGAAGGATGCTGAGGATGGAGCTGCCAGGCAAAAGAGCGAGAGGAAGACCAAAGAGAAGGTTTATGGATGTGGTGAGGGAAGACATGAGGGCAGTTGGGGTTAGAGAGGAAGATGCAGGAGATAGGCTAAGATGGCAAAAGATGACACGCTGTGGCGACCCCTAACGGGACAAGCCGAAAGGAAAAGAAGAAGAAGATTGAGAGGTTTTGACAACAATATTTTTTTGACTTGTCGAACTATGAAATTTAGTGTGAGTAAAAATTAATTACAGCGTAGCTCGAGTTTTGTTTTTTTTTCTTTTGATTGTAAAAGTTGTGCTGACCTCAAAGAGGAAGTGATTCAGCACCGCCACCAACTGGCATTCATTTGTCAGTACTGCATTAAAGGAGGATAAATTTCATAGATAAGCTGGGTCAGACACTTTTCCACATCTGTCCATGGAAAAACATATTTGACAGATATATGCAGGGGTGCCGGTAAAACAGTTGGAATCCAGTAAACAAATATGAATGTCCTCTTTTTTAAATTCAGGAGGAAAAGAAAAAATGTCTACTTTAGCGGAGAGAAGTAGCACCCGAGGCCCCTCGTGATTCTGCCGTTGAGCTCATAAATGGTTAAGTCACCAGGATGGCAAAAGTCTTTAATCATCCACAGTGCAACAGATACGGACACGGACACCTTGCACCCAGTGGTTTGCGGTACCTCCTCGGAAAGGTTGTAAATGAGCTAATTATACGACACTGTAGTATTGACGTAGTTTCAAAGCGGATACCATTTTAGCATATTTTACTGAATTGGCCTATTAGTATTCCGTGCACGCGCTGTTTGTAGCCTTGGACGTCAATATGATATTTGGCTAACAAATGACACTGATTCAAGTGTTTATAGGAGCAAAGCTTGGCTATTGATTGACTGATCGTCATATACAGCGGAGAACTGTGCTACCAACTAGGCTTCTCTGCTTAAATGATGATAAATATAGATATTGGAAAATATTATTGGAAGGCTGTGTGTGGAAATACAGAGTACTCAGGATTTCCACCTAAAAACATTGTTTTGAATCAATTGGCAGCGCCTCTTAAAAGATGGATAGTTGTACAAAAACGGACTATAAAGTCAATGTAAAAAAAAGAGCAAAACAATAACATACGGATTAAAATGTACTTAAAACTTCACTTCAAAAGAATGTTTCTGTGTTTTCTAATTTACATTGTGCACATATGGAGAAAAAGAGAAAAAAAACATGCTACATCACAGGTTGTTTTTAAGAGGTAGCTAGCATTAACTTGACTTTTATGTTATGAAAACAATGAGTTCCCAACGCTTTGCTGACGACACTGGATTGGAAAACATCAAAGGCTATGTTAGCTAATGAAAACAACTGGGAACCATGAGGTTCTGTTTTTTTTTAGGCTAGCACAGGACAAAATATTTTTGCCATGAATCAGTATTGGACCTGACAACAGCTAGCAATTCTTTTAACTCATTCGCTATCATGGATGTATATAGTAGTCATCAACGGAAACACAACCTTCATTACCTCCAACATATATATCAAGTATTTTTCAATGGATAGGTGTGTAAGACGGTCTTGCCCAGTTCGGCTTTGCAAACCACTGTCACGCGTAAGTACACCCTTGTCAATGGTGGTGTTGCATCGCTTTGGATTTCATATCAGAACAGCTTTTCATTAGAAAATAAACATTTGTTGGTGAATCTTGGCTCGCAATGTCAATTATGGGGGGAAAAAAATGCCACTTTCGAAGTGGGATGTTTAGGCGCTTGGATACAGGACATATACAGTATGTATGGCATAAATAGAGTACGACACAGCAGGTACCTGTGCGTCTACCATAATCATGAGAAAAGACGTCATAGTTCATGGAATCAGTGGTGAATGCCATGTAAAAAAGCCACTGACGCTCAACTTGAGCCATGCAGTGACTCGGCCTCAGTCACGACACCTTTCTCAGTATTTACATTACCTTTGATTTTGCTTCAAAACCCTTTCACAGGCTTGTTTAATAGTGCTGTCACTGTTGTGCCTGACGTTTCTTTTTTCAAAAGCTTATTTTCTTATCTTATTGGTGAAATAAACATTGTTTTTGGTTGAAACCAAATTTTTTGTTCCAGCTAAAGAAAAAAAACAGCTTTTTAGTCACTAGGGTTCAGGGGTATATCTTGTGGGTTATAAATGATCAGTCAAAGTGCTCTAAAATTGCCGCCAGTATGGGGAATTCTGGGTGGGACGGTAGTGCAACTGGTTAGAGCAGGGGTTTCAAACTCATTTTTCTCACGGGCCACATTGTTGTTACGGTTTCCCTCAGAGGGCCGTTATGACTGGAACAAAAATATTTCATCATCTCATCATATTTATGTCATAAATGTATGAACTAGTTTTGGAATCAGAAATCAAGGGTAATGTGTTTTTGAACTATTCTCATTTATTAACACAAAAATGTTTGTAATATCTCAACTTCAACAAAGATCATTTATGATGTACAAATATTTGAAATTTTGGGACAGATTTTTACAGGACTCTTGGAAATTGACACTCTAGATTTGACTTCGCGGGCCACATGAAATCATGTGGCGGGCCAGATCTGGCCCCCCAAGTTTGACACCTGTGAGTTAGAGCATTGATCTCAGTTCTGAGGACTGGGGTTCAAATCCTGGTTTCACCTGTGTGGAGTTTTCATGGTCTCCCCGTGCCTGCGTGGGTTTTCTCTGGGCACTCCGGTTTCCTCCAACATCCCAAAGACAACCATTGATTGGTGACTATAAATTGACTTACCTGTGATTGTGAGAGCGACTGTTGTCTGCCTCTCTGTGCCCTGTGATTGGCTGGCAACCAGTTCAGGGTGTACCCCGCCTCCTGCCCAATGATAGCTGGGATAGGCTCAAACACATTCGTGACACCTGTAAGGATAAGTGGCTAAGAAAATGGATAGATGAGCAATTCTGCTTTGAAAATGTCCAGAATTGAATGAATTAAATACAGTTATGATGGGGAATATACTGTTGCCATTTTAGTCAGTGCTCACTGGTTCATGTTCCCGCATGCTGCTGCTGTCTCTGTTCTTTCCCCAAGATCCCAATCAATCAAGACCTCACCCGCAGTTCCCTTCCCCTCTTTTTTTACAGAGACTGAAAACAACAAGCCCATTTTGACAAAGTTACGTGAATAGTCCAAATATCTTTTTTTCCTAATGTGGTGTGTAAAACTGAGTAGTCGTACTGTATGAAAGTGTTTCCTGCCTCTGTCAATAGGAGGAAATCATGCAGAATTTGTGTTATAAAAGAATAAAGCTATGCCATTCGATTCTAGCTTTTCACCTCGAATGGCCCGATCGTGATACAACAGCCTCCTGGTCAGCCAGTGTCACTGATTAAGTCTCGTCAGTGTTAAACCAGCACATGTCAAGCCTCCAAACTAGAGCGTTCATTTATTCAGAGCTCCAGTGGCATCCTCAAATGTCCCTGTCTCTCTGCGTCAAGCTCAAAAGACACTCGGGGCGTCCTGTGATGTGGAGCAGAATGCTGATGCCAACTTGCTGGAGGTAATCCGAGTAGTTTAGCATGCTGGCTACCTTTTGGGTATATTTAGTGATAGCTTGAACTTTTTTCGACTTCCATTTCATGTCAATGCAATGCCATCCTTCCCTCTCACTCGTTTGACATTTGAGTTACGTTGTTCAATGTTAATGAATAAAGACTGAGCGCTGATTTAGGGAGAGACCACCAAGCATGCAGTGCCATGATCCTCTTGGAATCCTCGTTTGTTAGTCAGTGCACTCCGTGGGGGCCTCAACATAATTGAAAACTCACTATTTTGGCAGATCAAAAATATGGCCCGGGATAAGAGGTACATTAAGTGCAGAAGCATTAATTTATTACCCAAACACGCCTCCCATACCATGAGGATTACTATCAGGGCCCATAGATTTATCCTACAGTTGCAACTTTAACACAAAAAAGTACAATACTAATGGCAATATCCAATTTTACCATTAATTTTGTGCTGTTTTAATACTCCACCGCAATAACGACCCTCTCCTGACCAATTCAGAAGAGAAGCAGAACAAGGGAGCAAGAACACTGGCTAAAGGTCTATGCTGATTTCAGCTCTGAGTGAGCAAACAGGAAAGACACACTCTATATTTATCCCAAATATCCCCGCCCTTTTGGCCTCTGCATCAGTATGCAAATGACAGGAGGAGGACGGCAAAAGTTGACTGAGTGCTCAATAAATATTCAATTTACAGCGGCATGAAGGCGTAATCAGACCTAGATTGCGATGGGAGTGCCGCTATGCAGGGGAGGAAATGGTATTGTTTATTCCCTCCAAAAAAAGACAATCACACATACATCTTTGTGATCCACACACTCAATATGCATTCAGGCTGCCCCCTCACCTTTGTGATGATTTGAAATGGAGGCGGCTCAACCACTGAAGTGAAGTAATTAAGCGTTGTTAGTCTTCCAATTTTTTATTTTTTTTTTTTACAGGAAGTGAGGAGGTTATAGCTGAATGTGGCTGACATCTTGCACTGTAAGCAGATTTCAACTTGCACACAATTTGACACAACTGAATTCAGATGAAGGGGGTTGAGGCAGACGGGACTTGAGAATAATCGACTCTACCTTGGACTTTCTTTCGTGACCTTCTATGAATCCGGCTGACAAACGACAATTTTCTGTCACAAGGGGGATCATACACAAGACGAGACAACACTTCATTCAGACCTGTGTTAACGTATATTACATCAAGTCTTTGTGTGACATATTCATATGTACCACATCATAGTTTACCGTTACAACATCACGGTGTGTCTTTCGACAGGATCCCCTGACAAAACCCCTATTGAGAACCTACGGTTTATAGACTTGGAAGGGTATTTTAGAAAGTCTTCTCTTCCTTTGACACAGACTGGTCTAAATAGTCAATATATTAACAATGGTGAAAGAATATATGACATAATAAATAATATTTTGATATGCACAAAAATTACTTCTTTTGTCAAATCTATTTGCTGACAGTAAAACATGGCACCTTCATATCATTTCAATCTAAAGGTCTTGAACATGATCAGCTTTATGTTTTTATTTTCTTTAAAGTTCCGTCCATTACATGCAGTGGGGAAGGTGAAGGACAAGAAAGGTTTCGGGGAACTTGAAAATGTTGAACTTCAACACAGACACCAACTGAGATAAAGATTCTGAGATAAAGACAACGAAAGCAGACAAACAAAGTCTTGATAAACAGCAAGAGACAAGAAAAAACATGGTCAAATTAGCTACAAGGTTGCATGTCCATGATATGCTTTCGTCAAAATACCTCAAGAATCAAGATTAAAATTACTTCCCACTATATTTCTTGAGGTGGCCTGGTGGTTCAGCTGGAAAGCATTGGCCTCACAGTTCTGAGGTCTCAGGTTCAATCCTGAACCCACCTGTGTGGAGTTTGCACTCCGGTTTTCTAACAAAAATTAATTGTACACCATAAACTGCCCCTAGGTCTGATTGTGAGTGCGACTGTTTGTCTTGATGTGCCCTGCGATTGGCTGACAACCAGTTCAGGGTGTACCCTGCCTCCTGCCTGTTGACAGCTGGGATAAGCTTCAGCACTCCCGCAACCCTTGTGAGGATAAGCTTCTAAGAAAGTGGACAGATGGATGGATATATTTCTTGAAATTAGCCAGTTTTGAGGGTGCAGCCCCATATTCTGGTGACCAATGGCTGTTCTAAAATTAATTTCCGAAATTATGGGTGTTGCAACTGGGCGACTTGGAGAATCTGACCCCACAAATAGTGTGGTAGGGGGAAGACGAGCACTCTTAAAAACGATCCTAAAAACAAAGCTACCTCAGGCAGGGAACTGATGTCATTTATGCAGCACAGGGACAAACACAAAGGTTCTGACACTTCCGCAGCCGTGCCAAGACTGTTCGTAAACCCAAGATATTTTTTTCCTTTAGAAAATGTTCATAAACTGTACTATTCATAAATGAAGGTTAGCTATTCATAAATTTGTATTTTTCAGTGGAATCTATCTTCAATTATTATATAAAGCTTTGTGCCTTTTTTCTGTAATGCCTTAAGTTGCCACAAAATCAGAATCATCTTTTTTGCTCAAGTATGAATTTGTCTTCTGTAGTTGAAAAAAAAAAGACACTGAAACAGAATATACATTGAGGACTGACACAAATGTACAAAGTGCAGAAGGTCATTAGCAATGAAGTAAGCAGTGTTCCAGGAAGAAAAAGTCCTTTTTTTCATTTGATTTCAGGTATCATTGGGGAAGAAGGGAAGCCATCAGCATTTGACAGCTTCACCTTTGCAGCTTTTGAAGGAAGATCATTCCGTTGGCTCACCAATTGACATTAAAGCAGCATTGCAGTGAAGATTCTGATGCGCAACAACCTGAAGTCAGTCCAAGCAATGCTTTATCACCGACACATCCGCTGAACCGAGCTTTTGCTGATGCTGAGTTCCAGTGCAGCCCTCCAGGTAAACATTTTTTGACTTTGCGCCAATGATTCATTCGGGGGCGTTCCCCCATGTGTTTTTTCAAGAACTTTCGACAAACTTGCCATGGACGGCATAAGTTGTACTATGCATTGGAGAAGTGTGGCAGCCTGGAGACACTCAAACTGGCACTGAACTGCAAGCCAGGGACAGAAAAAGTTTTTGCCAAATGGCAATTTTGCAATGATGCTCCAATGTCAACTGCAGAGGCATACGCAAGGGAATGATGTGCTTCCAAAAACTCCTAAGCCCAAGCTGTCAAATGATGATGGCCTCTCTTCTGTTTGAATAATAGAACCTGAAATGAAATAGAAAAAGGAAGTGTTACTTTTGGAACACCGTACTGAATCACAACAAATGTTCAAATGGTCCAGTGTGACAAAGTTAAAATGAGAATGAAAGTAATTAGGGTCCGACAGAAATCAAGTTACGAGTCAACTTTTTAAAGGTCTATGGCAAGGGAAAAGAAGCTAATAGAATGTATTCTGGTTTTGTTGGTTTTTAAAAGGTAGATTCGGTCAAAGCCCTTGTTCAATAGGAAAATACAAACTGGTTCAAGAAAGTAAGTTGCAGTGATGCATTCATCTGTTCTCTTTGTATGTCTGGAAGGAACTACGGTTAGCCTGGAAGTTAAGGAAATGATTTGCCACCTGCGTGTTTTTTAATCAACTCATCTCAAAGCAGATTATTTTTAACAATCTATCTATCCATTTATTTTCTGAGCCACTAATCTTCACAAGGGTTGCGAGAAGTCTGGAGCCTAACCCAACTATCTTTGAGCAGGAGGTGGGGTACACCCTTAACTGGTTGCCAGACAATCACAGGCCACATAGAAACAAACAATTCACAGTCTCAGTCACATCTATGGACAATTTAGAGTCTTCAATAATCCATGTTTTTGGGGTGTGGGAGGAAACCCACGCAGGTATAGGGAGAGCATGGAAACTCCACACAGGCGGGGCCGGGATTTGAACCCCAGTCCTCAGAACTGTGGAAAAAGAGCCACATTTTTTACTGTTACGGCAATTCATTCCTCCTCACACCTCACACACATACCTTTGCTCAGCGAGCTTTTTAGGAAATGTCACACACCAAGACCACAGGCCTGTAATTTAAAAAAATTAAAATTGTGTGCTCTCTCACACAAACTACCAATTCAGTCAAGTCTTATCTTGTGTGGCACAATTCTCATCTAACGCAACACTAAAATACTCACATAATTGGAGGTCTAAGGTCAACTGTGTATCAGCAGCCATCCTAATGAATAATGATATTCTCTGTTCAACAGTGTAGCGGGACAGTCGAAGGTCTGATACCATTCGTTTAAGATTTTTGTTTTCAGGACATCACAGAGGCATTTTTTAATCGATTACCCTTCGATGTCGATTTTTGGCCCTTGCAATGTTCCAAGCCACTCGATATGATGCAAGCGTTCATCTCTGGATGCTTCGGGGTTTTTTTTAAACTGCATCTGCTTTTCTGTGTGATTTTCCAAAGTGACTAACTTGTGACTGGGAAGTTTAGTCCCTTTTGCAAATTCCAGGTCAATGTTAGCGTGGAGTGAGCTGAAGTGAGGATTTAAAGCTATGAAATGCGATGGATGTCTGACGAAAAAGGCAGCGAGTGGCTTGTTGTTGTGCTCAACCCCCCCAAGAAATATATATGAGCTCTTCTGCATTGGTAAAAATGTCCTGTGTTCAACCACATATTTTTCGTTTAACTGCATTTTTCCATGGCATTTTGAGCGTGAAATTAATGAATTATTTTCTCCAAAGATCACCATCTGACTGGGAAACTTCAAGCTACTTTCATTCATTCTGAAAGCTAATTTTGCAAAAATACCATGCTAAACTTTCCTGCTGTGGTCACATGACCATGATCAGGAGACGCAGGGGAGACTTATTCTCCTTGCTGAGGTCGTCCTGTCCGGGGTTAACACTTCCCTCTCTCGTTGCACAGTTGAGCTTAGTGGCGGGAGCAGTAATGCCACTTCTTCACACTTTTTTTCCTTCTCACTCTCAGGCTGAGCAGTCCCGTCTCACTCAAACCGCGATGCAAAACGCACACACATACTGAACTTGTTGTCACAATACCTGTAACAACTGTAAGCAAAGCACGTACGCAAATACTGTAATAAACCCAAGCAACGTTTGCTCACAACTACTGTTATGAACTCAAGCAAAGCATACGCACGCACGCAAACAGAACTTTTATCTGCTTTTGGGCCTTCATGCGAGCCATACGAAAGAAGGCAAAGAGCCACGTGGGGCTTGAGAGCCACAGGTTGGCCAACCCTGAATTATTCTCTAACCAGTCATGCACCCTATTTTTAATGGTAATTTTTTTTTTATTATAATAAGATGGTTTGGTATCATAATTTGTGGTATATTTACAGTTTAAATAAATCAGGGTCGTCAAACTCAATTTTCTCATGGGCCACATTGTAGTCATGGTTTCCTCAAAGGACAATCATGACTGAGAAAATACCATTAATGTATAATCACTTCATCATCAGAGGCAGGTCGAGCGGCCACAAAATGTACTCAAGTAAGAATACTGTTACTTAGGAATATGACTACTCAAGTAAAAGTAAAATGCAGATACTAATAATTACTTGAGGAACAAAAAGTATTAAGTGAAAAAAAATACCCGAGTAGTGAGTAAAGGCCACTTTCTACTCCCCGGGCTGCACGTTCGATCGTGTGGCCTACGCATTGCCCCACGCAGCAGTTCTGTGAAGCTTGCCACGCACACGTCATGAAAAATGTTGCTCCACAGAAGAAGCTGCGACGCCCATCTCTCATGATTGGTCCGTTTTAGTCACATGCTGTGATGAGGTACTCACCGTTCCTCTCAGCTCCATATAAATGCTATTCTATGGACTGCCTGGTTCTTTTTGATTGGTCCAATCGAGTTAAATATCATTAGACGTTCTGCCTGGACTGGTGACAGTCCTGTGATAGCGCCCGAGGCAGAACACTCTCTGATGAACTAAAATGTGTAAATTGCAGAAGCAACAATAGATGAATAAAAATTAAAGTAGCGAGTAGCTCATTCTAATGGACTCAAATTTACTGCTAACAAAGATATTCTAGTAAAAAATATGTTGCATTTAACTACTCGTACAAGTATAATTTATCCCCAAAATGACTTAAATGAATGAAATGTAAATACTTTACTTACTTTACTTTAAAAGTACTGATAAAGACTGAAAAACAAGTTTGGTGAGTATTTACTGAATATCCCCTTGAAGTCTTCATGACAAACATTGTTCAAGCAAGCAAGCTCAGTAAAAGACACCCATCTTCAAAAAAAGTGGCCAAAACTCAATTAGATACCACCCAGTTGAACCAAGGGCCAGGCTGAGATGTGGTTTTATGTCAGCGTTGTAATTAGAATATGTTTACAGAGCTGTTAAACACTTGCGCTTTGCATTCAATTAGCCGTCGTTTGAACTCCATCATTTTAACGTCGGGGTCGGTTGCACGAGTTGCAAACAGTCAGCGCGCCGCCCAGGGCGCAAACTAATTGGGTTTATTGTAGGCACAGAGAGCCAAAAAGGTGATTAATAAATACAATCTCATTTAGTCTGCAATGAAATAGTCATCATTCTAGCAAAACGAAAAGCAAAGAAGATTCTTCTGAATACAGTATACACTTTTCTGAATGAGTATAATTTTTTGTTGGGTTTTATTGATGAGACTTCTCTCATGAGTGCAGGAAGATAATAATGATCTCTGTCAAGGTGATTTTTCAATTCACTTTTGTTAAAAGCTTAATAGATATAACGTGTTCCACAGATGTCAGCTGTCAGTGACACTATGATTTATTATCACGTCAATCCTCATATGTAGGCTGTGCTTTGTTTTTTTTTTTTTGTATATGACATGATCATTTATTGCGTACCACTAAGCTCCCATTTAGCAGAGCCGTTTGAGGACAACTCACATTCAATGCATCACACATTCCAAAATTAGCAGCGTACCCCGTTATTATTGCATTCCTCACTTGTGTTTATTAATTGGTGGTGATGCCTAAAAGCAAGTTAAGAGGGCCAAACCACCAGCCACCTTCAGGGAGGTCGTCGCTTTATCACAGAACACAGCATATGAAAAAAAAAGGAGCAATTTCTCATTATCGCCCAAACATTCAAAATCACACACGCATACTCACATACACATCGCTGTGGTCTGTCAATGTCATTTTGGCATTTCCAACTCCATCTATTCATTTAAAATCTGCCCCACTGTCCCTCGTCTGGCGCGGTGACAGATGCAGCTGCGGCCGGTGATCCGAGGTGACAGGTGGCCTCAGAGCCGCTTGGCTCAATGCCGAGCTGCGCACCACCACCCGGACGAGCTAACGGACAAAATTGGCTCCCGGGTGGCTCCGTTTCTTGCGGTGTGTCATGAAATCAGTTTTAAGTGAAAAATAAGGACGGCTGACCCGAGACAAAAGTTGGCACGCTTTAACACAATTGGACCAAATGAAATCAGACGTTTGATGTGACAAATTGGAAGTGTCGATTCTTGTTTGGTTTCTCAGGGCGTTAATACCTTGTCAACGTGACGATCGCTAACCTTTCTGTGATCTTGTGTAATTGTGGAGGAAAAATAGCACAACATTGATCCTTCCATTTTCAATATTGTTGTCAATTTATCATGCAGTAGTGCCTTGATTTTATTTTATTTTTTGTTTGTTTGTGTGTTTCCTGGTCGCACTTGTAACTCAAAGCATTTGGAGCTCAAATTTTCTTTCTTTAGTATTCCAATTTTCCAATTTAGTCTTCAATGAGCCTAACATGCAGGTTTTTGGGTTTCAGGAATAAGCCGCAGTACCCTGAACAAAACTCATTCAAGCACAAGGTGAACATGAAAAATCTACACAGGTTGGTCTGTGTTGAAATCCCAACACAGAACTTTTCAACTACGAGGCAGACTCGTCAACCACTACTTCTCCATGCTTTCACCAACACCACATACACCGTACTCTATTTGAATTTATTCCTAATCAGTTCTGTTAATCAATTGTGGGTGCGTAGGGGAATTTGTATTGTTTCATCGTAAACTGATCTTTTCCAACTTTAAAAACTGTTCATTAACTCACTGTGAATGGGCGTAAAAGCCATGTGAGTGTATCTAGGTGTTCCATTATAGGCAACAACAAGAATTCAGTGACTGTGCTGCAGGCCGCAGAGGTCTAGCGCTTTATACAAAGCAGTACACACACACCTTCCCTCCATCTGGTCCGCTGTGCAAATTGCCAAAATGCAGACAACTGTGAGCACCTTTGTGGCTCGAGGATCGCCATCTGCACATGCTAATGGGAATGGGGTAGGAGGTAATGTCGTGCGAAACAACTGCACGGCGCAACTTGACAGCACCTCGACCACCGCCCAAAAGAGAAACCTCTTGTTACTGAAGTCCAGGATTCTGTTTAGGTTGAAAACTATGGTTGGACATCAATAGCTTTCCCCATTGGACTTTTGGCAAGAGAAGCAGGATATAACCTGGACCGGTCCCCTCTCGCCAGTCAATCGCAGGTCACAATTTTGGCTTCAAGAAACTTAAGAATGATTAGTTTTGATGCGATCTGGGCGGGGGAAGATGACAAAAAAAACCCTGGAGAATTCGCCTTGATCAGTGTCATCCATTTGCAAAGTATTTAGATGCGGAATTAATCTCCAAACACAGATTACCTTGACATGTTTTGACGGCACGCTTGGCAACTGAAAGCTGAGTTGAGGTTATCTAGTAAAGCCAGGACATTAATAACGGCGGTGCATGTTTACAAAGTGATGAAAAGCCGGATTGCTTAGAATGGATGCGTCTAAATCCGGACACGCTTGCAGTAGAAAAATCAAAAGGGGGAGCTGGGGGGCTGGGAGTTATTGACAAAACAGGCAATGCACATTGCTTCCATATGGACAGTAAATGCATATGTACAGAGTCCCAGACATGACTTCGAAGGGCGGTACGGTGAACTTTCAAAGCCTGTTTCAAATAATGGAAATCTGTGAATATTTAGATAGCTGTAATGGCAAAACACTAATTGTACCGTCGACACCACACATCTAGAATGTACACAATCACAAATCTATGTTGCATCAATGTCTGAATTCAGGTGTAAAAACTATTCAACACAGGGAATCCACTTTCAGATGAGGCTCATCAATATTATTAGGACAAATATGGGCACTAGCACTTTAGACTAACGATATCTCCCATTTAGCTCACCTTTGGACATTTACACACACTAATAAGTGTTAGGGAGTGCAGGCAAACTGTAAAGGCGAAGTAGATTGTACAAGCTCTTATCGCTACATCAGGAGAGAAACAGAAACATACTTTTACTTTTGACTGTTCACAAAGTGCAACTTACCGATGGTGTAGTGGTACACACGGCTGACTTTGCTGCGGGAAGTATAGGATAGATTCCCGCTCAGTGACTCTGTCGATATCTGCCCTGGAATCGACTGGCGACCAGTACAGGGGGGATTAGCCTTTCGCTCGAAGCTAGCTGGGATAGCCTCCGGCTCTCCTGTGACCCTTGTGAGGATAAGCGGCTTGGATAATGACTGGATGGATGTTCACGAGGTGCATTCAAGGACCACCAACAAAACAGTACATCTCAAATGCAGATGAAAAATACTAGCAAATTAATTAAACCCAACATCAACCAGATTCCACAAGAAGCCAGTCGGGTTTTTATTGCTTTGGCATGAACCCGTAATAAGGAATAGTCAAATTTTGAATACACAAAGAGTGAACAACAACTAGTCGGGTCTTTACTGTATAACGTGCAAATTACAAATCCATGATATCCATATTATTCCTGGACAGTTGAGTAAGCTGTGTATATAGTGTTGTCATGATGTATGAATTTTATTTGTTACGTTACCATTCTTGTGACACAGAAAACTCACAATCAGCAAAAAACAGTTTTGTAATAAAATAACACTATAATAATTACTTCATAAAATGTATTGTAGTAATCATTTACTATTAAGGTAATAGAAAGTAAAGAACAAAACAGTGCAACTTCATTAATTAATTACCAGCCAGTTTGTTGTGTGTGACTTGACCATCGGGGGAAGTATAATACAATCATGCAGATGAATATAAAGTGTAGTTTCACAATGACTTTAAATCTAAGTATGCTACTGGAATATTATTTGTGTTACGCAGCTGATAAACAAAATAAGCATGTGAATATTGTTATATTGTCTGTCTTTTCTGGAATGTTGCGCCACTATTTGTCATCTAATATCCATTGTTTACAGGGTTATAACACTGCTACTCCAATGCTAGTTTTGTTAGCCCGTTTATGAGGTTTTGCATTTACTGTTAGCATTAACATAGCAAAAGACAAAGTCATGTGGTTGTGTTACACAAATGCAAAACGTGTAATTCTCTTTGTTCGATGTTTATTTTGACATTTAACATCAAACGTGTTATCAAACAGCTTGAAGCCTTCTTCTTATAATTATTTACACCTGCTGAACTGCTGTTTGTTATGAATTGAGCTGAGTTGTCTTCAAGACCCATAAAATGCTTGTAGCTTAAATGTTTACACGTCAAAGCAAACGTTTTTTGTTTGTATCTTAAGGCGCCACTGTCGTGCCCAAATGTTTAGCTGGTTGTTTGTCTGCGTGTGCCCTGCAATTGACTGGCAACCAGTCCAGGGTGTAGACGGCTTCTCATCATCCAACTAAGCAGGGACATTTTTTAACTGGAAACAGCTATTACCATTATCTTCAATTTGCAAACACTCCCCAAACAAACTCAGCTTTTAATTCATTTTATAATTTTTTTTTTGGTTTGAAAGAGGATGAAACAAAGTCAGCCTGTGATGATAGTGACGCTAAATGAAATGCCAAAAACGTCTTACTCTGAAATAATCCTGAGGAAATTGGCTTTTTACCAAACACATCGCACAACATACCAAGTTTTCATCCTAAGTGGATTAATTGACAGCAAAATAAACAAAAACAGAGACAAGTTACTCCCTTGCCTCATTGACTTCAAAACAGCTTGTAATCCAATTTGGCATGAAAGTCTCAACTATAATACAGTACTGTTGGAGTACCGCAATATGAACACACTACAACAAGCTGTTTAAGAATGGAGTGCCGGACAAAAGCAGGTACCACCATCATTTTTAGTAAAAATAAAAATACTTTTCTGAATTCCCATGATAATTAGATTCACATATAAGTTGTTCCCACAAGTATCGTCTTCAGTTTGCGAAAAGGAGTTGGAACCTTCATAAACTGATTCGGTTCATGTCTTTCCCTAAAAATAATGTTCTTCCAAATGAATTGTTCACGAACGTAACAACAGTAGTACAGGGCTTCAGACTAACTTTTTCCTGAGGAGTACAGTGGGACCACACTTAATATTTTAAAAGCGCAAAGAGAAAAATTAGGGGTGCACACTGTAAATTGACTTGAAAAATAAATTTTCACGCATCTTTATAAAGAATAAGTGAATTACTTGGTCATAAACGTAGGAATAGATTAAAAATGTACTCGCACTTTCCTAAATTTTTAACCCATTCAAACCTGAAGGTCCCATTATTATTATTTTTTTTTTACCAATGCTGCTGCCACTTTTGGAACCGAATTGCAGTCAATGCCTCTAAAGCAAAGACATTTTTTTTAATAATGTGGGTTAACCATACAAAGAAATCCCCCAGATTTAACCTATTGAATTATGTTGCGCACATGACTGAGCTAAGCCGACCGAGCCGGCCTCAATACACCTTCTCCATTGGCGAAGATCGTACACCCATGAAGCAAGCATGACCGGAACACTTTGGCTGGATGGCTCCCACTCGACGCTTTGCCTGTCAGATTGCTTTCACCTCTACCTGTCAGTCGAGACCAGACGGTCCCGCCTGACCCACGTGTCGAGCAACAAGACATGCAGATTATAGCCGCGCATAAATATTAGCTCCAAGGCCAGGCTTTGGGAGATGTTCCCGTGCCAATTTGGCATTGTGGAAAGACACACGTCAGTGCACAGACCCCAACGGTTACAGCAATTAATTGATCGACAGACACTGTAGGGAGGCTTTGCCTGTTTCTATTTTCCGACTGGTAGTCGGTAAGATGATAACGGTCACACCTTGTGATACAATGAAACAAATAACCTGACAAATTCCACAACTTATATGTTTTTGGTGACAAGAAATTATATTTTTCTTTTTTTGCAATTAAAGCGATGGCATGCAAAGTTGTCCTGCTGTTGGTGTCACACGCCGCTTTGCTGTTAAACCTCAACAAACTAATAGTCGACGGGGGGTATCTCACATTTTACAACTTGAAAAACAATTGTTGATTCGCGGAAAAGGGTACAAATGAAATACTTTACATGTGCTACCAACACCGATAACTAGCTAACTAGCATGGCTAGCATCTACTTATGCTCTGATCACTACAAGGGGAAACGTAGAGAACTTCTTGTTTTTCTTTCGGCTTGTCCTGTTAGGGGACACCACAGCGTGTCATCTTTTTCCATCTAAACCTATCTCGTGCATCCTCTTCTCTAACACCCACTGTGCTCATGTCCTCCCTCACAAAATCCATCAACATTTTCTTTGGTATTCCTCTCGCTCTTTTGCCTGGCAGCTCCATCCTCAGCAGCCTTCTACCAACATACTCACTCTCTCGTCTCTGAACATGTCCAAACTATTGTAGTCTGCTCTCTCTAACCTTGTCTCCAAAACATCCAACTTTGTGTGTGCCTCTAATGAGCTCATTTCTAATCCTGTCCAACCTGCTCACTCCGAGCGAGAACCTCAACATCTTCATTTCTGCTACCTCTACTTCTGCCTCCTGTTGTTTCTTCAGAGCCACCGTCTCTAATCCCTACATCATGTGCCGGCCTCACCACTGTTTTATAAACTTTGCCCTTCATCCTAGCGCAGACTCTTCTGACACATAATACACCAGACACCTTCTTCAACTGTTCCACCCCACTTGTACCCGTTTCTTCACTTCTAAGTATTTGAAGTCATCTTCCCTCGCTATCTCTTCTCCCCGGAGCTTCACTCTTCCTTCTCCGCCCCTCTCATTCACGCACATTTATTCTGCTTTACTTCGACTAATCTTCATTCCTCTCCTTTCCAGTGCGTACCTCCATCTTTCTAATTTTTCCTCCACCGGCTCCCTGCTTTCACTGCAGATCACAATATCATCTGCAAACATCATGGTCCAGTCTAGTTACTAGAACTAGAAGTATCAGAACTAGTTACTCATTTACATGACAGCATGTAGCCGCTATGATTTTCCTCGAGTTTGTCATACCGTCATAATCAAATACTGTTCCATGCCTCTTCCCAACATATGCATTAAGCAGTGGAAGTCTACATACGTAACTTAAAGCAGTTCAGACAAGAGAAATGCAACACAGTTAATAGAATGGACAGCTGGGAGTAAATCACTACAATTTAATGGCACAAACATTTCAGTTCTAAGCGTAAGTCAATGCTCGTGATGGTGTTTGGGTTAGCAGGAAAGGTCTTGTTTTTCTTGAGCACCACCACAGCGATAAAAAGCAACAATTCGATGCGCTTCTTCCCAATATCAAACCGTGTTACCCTGTTATTATACTACTCTGTGTCACTCAACAAAATCTACAAAGCCTTGTTTCTGCTAATGGGAATTACATGTTGGTCTTATAAAAATCCTCCTGGTTTAAGCCAATGATGGACCAAATCCCCAGCCCCACCCCACCTCTCACACTTTTATGCACTGGCCATCAGTCCCCGAAAGTCACCCGAGGCTTGTGAAAGCCACAATTCAGTCACCACTTACTATCCACAATGGACTCGCAGTCGACCCAGGGCGATCAACAAGGGGATGGACACGTCTGTCGGACCGTAGCGACTTCATTAATGCCGGTACATTAACTGCAAATCCAGGCAGACACCCCCCAATCTTCACCCGCCTCCCAGGTCTTCATCCAGACTATCAGGAGAGGCCCGAGCAGAGGGTCAATCTGCAATAAAAGGCATCCGTTTTCACGGGCTGCAGAACTCCCACACTGCTCTCTAAGCTATTAACTTCACCCTTTCCTGGTGGATACAGAGGCTATTCACTGAGCTCCCATAATCCATCGCATTGTCTTCAACTGACCTTCATAAGGCAGTGGAAAGACAGAAATGTATGGTTGAACAAACAGAAAAGACACAAAGATTCACTACACATTTTAAGCAATCGAAGTGGCATTTAAAAGCCCACAACCAAGGGCACGGGGCTCACCGCGGACAAGGACCCGAGTCCGCCGCAGCCCACCCCCAGGCTGCCTTTGCGCTGCGGTTGAGATGAGGGAGTAAGCCGTTTGATGGACTGGCAGCTCAGATAAATTGAGTTGTCCCTTCCTCGTCACGTGTGCCTAAATTAGCAGGGTCAAAGCCGCGGGGGGGTTTATGTTTTGGCTGTATTAAATCAAAGCACTTGATACGATGAACTGATTATCAGTGCTCATGTTGATTTGAGTGCAGGGGCTGTGATAAACTAACACCTGCGCTTTTCTTGCTACGCTTGTGAAAAAACCTGGAGATAAAAAGTTGTTGGCCAAAAAAAAAAAAAGGTGTGAATCAGCAACATGGTGATATAACAGTTACAACGGCTGCCTTGCAGTAAAGAGATCTGGGTTCAAATGTTGCATGTTCAGCTCCTCCATCTTTTCCCCGCATTCCCAAAACAGGCTTCATTGAAGACTCTAAATTATCGGTTGTCTATGTGGCCTGGAATTGACAGGGAACCAGTGCAGGCTATAAGTTGCTTCTCTGACCTAAAGACACCCCTGGATAGGCTCCAGCCTCCCCGCGAGCCTCCTAAGGTTAAGTGATGAAAGGTCATAAATGTACTTCATCACAATATAGGCTCGATCGCGACGGAAAATGTCAAGCAAACTCTCCTCAGTATGAAAATAATATGTCGTAATAATTTATGCATGTGAGGCTTGGCTGACATTTTCCTAATACAGTCTATTCATCTGCTAGGCCATAATTTGAATTGGATGTCATACTGCATATTTGCTCTTTGTGTTTTGATAATACAAACCTCCCAGCAGACAGGAGAGAGCACTTTATTGTTTATTTTTGCACCTTCCAAGGGTAAAAAAAAATAAAGGAAGTAAAAAGGGCATCACGGGAAGAAGCAGTGGAAAGAGAATGAAATAGCAATTCAGTTTACGGGAAATATGGATGTCGGTTCTGCAAGGTGGAAACATGCGGGGAGTCCCTGGATGCAATAAAGCACTTTGAGTTCCAGTTGCACTGTTCACCTTGCGTTTACACAGACAAATGGATATGCATTAGTGAAAAGGTGAGTGCTCTTGTTTCGTCTCGGGTGTGCGTGTGTGCGAGCATGTGTGACGGGGGGTTGAGTTGATTTGAGCTTGTCTCTGAAAATAGAACCAACATTTCACCACCTGGTTTGAAAGCAGTGACATAACTGAAATAAGCAAATTTGGAACTGATTTGAAAACTTGACAAGTTTGCTTGAAATCCCAATTTGAAAGACAAAACCCACCGTGAAGCCCTGACACACACTTGGAATCTCAATTCGATCACCCAACTGCCAACCTGGATTTGAAACGACAATTTGAAACCCTACCTGTGGCTTGTAGACATCACTTTGTCTTGAAACCTTAATATTAAACTTAATGTTACCTTATCTTGAAACTTTAATTTTGGGTTAAAACTCTCATTTAACACTTTAATCCATTTAAAGCCCCGATCCAGACTTGAAAGCCTCATTTGAAACCCAAAGCAGATACTATAAACCTTGCAACACAGTTTCCAAGATTAACCCTGGCTTGAAATCCTATTTTGAAATTCTGTGATTTGAAACCCTAATTTAAAACCTTAACTTTGTGTGAAAACATAACCTGATCTTGAAATGACTACCTTAACTTCAAACCCAATTTGAAACCTTACTTTGAGAATGTGACCAAAATTTCTTTCAACCCTTGATTTGAACCATAAAACATTTAATCATATTTACAAACCCTAACCCAGATTTATGATCCTGATTAGATAACCCAAGGTGCCGTAAAACCGCAACTTCGTCTTGGCACCCTAATTTAAAATTTCAACTTAAAATAGAAACTTTAATTTGAAACCCTCTATAACCCTTTCTTAAAACTCCACCCAAAAACCTCTTCTCTGTTTGACCAGGCTTAAAACCCGAACTCTGGCTTGAGACCCGACTTTGAAGCCCAAAGCCCGGACTTGAAACCATCACGTTGGTTGGAAATCTCATTTTCAAAATCTCACCTATCATGCACAGATATGAATCTTTGGTATTCATACGGCAAGTTCCTTTGAAAATATAAAATAATAAAGCAGCGTCAATCTTAAATGAACGCAGACATTTATTATGCACTAGAGCGCATCGATGACAGGGAAATGAAAAGAACCACTGCACCCTCTACAGGCGAATAAGGGAACATACCATGTTCTGCTCTCATAGGAGTTTTTGCGAGACTATGGTAATGATGTAACCATGCCTCATTGAAAGGTTTGCATTTTTTTTTCTTTCGGTATAACTACAAAAGGCATTTGATAATGGAACAACGGGTCTGTGTGTGCTTTACGAAGTTGGAAATACTATGAATTATGTATATAAAATGTATATTTGGCCATCTGATTCTTCTAGACGTGGTAGCATTAGCCTGTGTTGTGTAAAATAACATGATCATGGCTAGGTTTTGATTTAGCTCTATTCTAAATTCAATTCTCTTAAGATCAAAAGTGTAACAAGTGTAAATGTGTATGAAATAAATAATGCTTATATTCCAAAATACTAATAGAGTCATTCACGTCACGTCATTCATCTGTAATTTGTGCAATCATGCTAAATGATATTTTTGTTAAAAATTGTAATAAAACTACCTGTGTAGCTGAAAGCGGCAATGAATGAGCACTTTCATCCCCTCTTTCACAATAAATCGTCAAAGATGTAGGCCAAAGAGTGTTACCCTTTATTATCATTATTATTATTTTAATTATCATTTCAGGTGTGGGTACTCCAAACATTTTCATTCATCGTGTTATCATAGACACGTTCACGTAATTTTGTGCAACTAGTGCCCAGTGATGATTTTATTCTGTAGTTTCAGGTAAAATATGTGTCCAGGAGTACTTCCAAAATGTCTCTTTAAACCAAAATGTCTGACTTCCTGCTGAATTTTGGGCATGGGTTGTTGGGACTTTTTATTGCCTCCTGTTATAATAGATATATATACAGTACCTAATTTCATGTCCTTCAGTCAAACTAATCTCAAGGGCTGCATATTTCTCCCTTAAATTTTGAAAAAGTACGGCCTGCAATTTTGCCTAAATGGCGGCTTCAAACCCCATTCAATCAAAAAAAATATCCTTTGGTCAAAATGCAACATTTCAGTTTGATATTTCTCAGTAAATTTAAATGACAGTAAATGTTACACATCTAGATCACATGAAACAAGCAAAGTAATACTTTTCAACAATTTCAAAAAAAAAAATAAACAAATAGATGACAGCTTTGTTATTCTGTGCAGCCTCAGTTCTAACATGAAATGCAGTATCGTGTCTTCTTTTGTTGAGGTTCCCTTTTTGATTGTATTCTCTCAAGAGGCTTGCTATTGCACCTTTCTTTTTTTGCCGCGACTAATGATGTGATCTTTGCATAGCTCCCCTTTGTCTATTTGAAAGAATTATGTGCTACCCACCACACATTTTTTTGGGAATAGAATGTAAAGTTGCATTAACGTGTTACTTCATGAAACAGTCTCCCACACTACAACATATTGTTTTGCCAGTACCCACCCTTGTTGTTGTCTTTTATCATTTTGACAGCGTTCCTTTTACGTCAATGTTGATATTCTCTCTTTCCTGCAGTCCTTGCTCGTTTCGTCATTTCTGTATATTAATGACATCACAAAATGAAGACGATATTGATATTTATTTATAATACAGGGATGCCTAGAGAAACGAGTTTAATCACGTTTCTAACTAAAAAGACTCATATTTCAAATCCTCCTCCACCAATGAGATGACTGAAAATGCCGATCTGTTCCAGCATCATCAAAAACATTTTTTTAAAAAATAGCTTTATTTATCTACTTTAGTACCCTGCACTTGGCTGGCAACCAGTCCAGGCTGTACCCTTCCTCCTCCCCATTGACAGCTGGGATAGGCTCCAGCACTCCCCGCGACCCTTGTGAGGATCAGCGGCTAAGAAAATGGATGGATGGATGGATTATTTACTTTATTTAAAATCCATACATTAATGACATACATTAATGGAATGTCCAGAATAAACATTTTCTTGCATTATGCTGGTTCTTCTGCTCGGAACAACTTGGGCTATTGGGAGCGGTATAATACAGACATACACATATAAATGCTGACAGTTAGTCCTCAGGACATGTCAGTAACTCTTCGCAGAGGATAAAGAATATATGCATATTAATATATTATATTATATTATCTGGCTACATACTGTATATCCATTCCTTAAAGGCTAATAACACTGAAACACCAATGCTATACATTACCTCGTCTGAGGGATTTTACATTTTTTGTTAGCATGAGGCTTAACTGACTTTAATAAGGCAATGTGGTTGTTTTAAACGTCTCACTCGTACAGCGTTTCAAGGCATCGCTGATTCGGTTAACCCTGACCGCACCGAAGCACTAATCGTTACTCTTTACACTTAACCTTTTTTTTTTTATGTGTTGTATAGTTCGTCGCTCAACAGCATGGGCCAGCAGAAATTCCATCAATTCCATCCTAAAGGCTTCTTTATACTCACACATGCGGCCAACGCGCTGACGTCACTACATGTCTCCTGCGCGTATTTTGGCTTTATACTCGCGGAACCCATGAGCTCAGTTTTTTAATTGTACTGCAGTTCTTCTCCCAGTCAAAGGTGTCGCTACGGTTGGTACCGGGTAGGACACCACAGGGTGGCGTTTCCTAAGCCCATTTTGGTCATTTGCGGTAGCCATTTTTGCTTTCCTTTCTGTAACAAGGAATAAAGCAACATAATGGCGACCGTGGAAATGTGTGTGCTTGAAAAATGGCCCCAAATGACCAGATGATACATTTAATTATGCTGCAAAATCAATCGAGAAGGTGACAATGTAGGTTGTATGTGGAGCCGGGAGGAATGGTGAGTACCTCATCACAGCATATGGCCAATCAGAGATGAGCTCAGCGGCTTCCCCCGCACTTCCAGTTTTGTTTTGTTTGCGCGGCAGGCTATGCGCAAGCTAGCAGAGGTGCTCCGAGGGGCAATGCTAGGTCACATGCAGGCATTGTCGGACGCACGACAGCAGGAGTATTAAATGGCCTTAATGTTTGTAATGCACCAATGTCAAACTTGTGTTAAAGCTATCTACTGTTTTCATCGCAATACAACACTTGCCACTGGGGTTACTCTCAGATTGAAATGGCAGCAGCAACCTTGAGGCAGCCACAAATGGTAGCAGCAAACAAGAGAAAAGAACCCCCCAAAAAAAGAGTAATAGATCTACTGGAAGATGGAAGCCGCTAAGAAGAAGAATGCCGTTTGATTGATCGCAACATTGTAGATATCCGCGAGGCTCGCTGGACAATAACTGTTTGACAGGTATTTTTTCAGACTCAGTATTTTAGCAAAATTGACAACAAATGCTCTACAAATATTTTGGAGTCACACTCGAAGGTGGTGTTTAGCGATTTTGCTCATACTAGATCTGGCCTGACATGTATGGAAACTCCTTGTATTTTTTTTCAGGCAAAGGTTACATCTTTCAACACGGTGAAGTTGTAGTTTAGTATTTTTTATTTTTAAATGCCTTTAAAAATGTCTTTTTTTCTGTACTTTATTTTTAGATGGGCAGCAGAGGGGAGTGACAGGTTAGAGTGTCTCCCTCACAGTTCTAATGACTGTAAAATGTCAATTCTTGTTGATGAGTGATTTGATGAGATGAGTTGATAAGTGTGAATGGTTGCCAGTTTATCAGTATGGGCCCTGCAATTGATTGGCAACTATTTTGGGATGAACCACATTTTTCAAAAGTACCGTAATTCCTGGCCTACAAAGCGCACCAAGTTATAAGCCTCACCCAATTTGGTACATACATAGGCCGCAGCTGTGTAAAGGCTGCA
Source organism: Syngnathoides biaculeatus (assembly GCF_019802595.1). Taxonomy (NCBI): domain Eukaryota; kingdom Metazoa; phylum Chordata; class Actinopteri; order Syngnathiformes; family Syngnathidae; genus Syngnathoides; species Syngnathoides biaculeatus. Next base: position 15,532,806 of record NC_084653.1, on the reverse strand, counting down.
AGTGCCCACATTGAAACTCGAGATATTTAGGAAGAAAAACAGTACACAGAGAGTTTAACGCTAGCACTTCTGGGCTAACGCTGGCGCAGCACTAACAGGGCCGGACTGGTAAAAATCATTTCCTCGGCGCATAAATTCCAACGGTCTCACTCTTACCTTTTCTGCTAGAGTGCCCCCTTGCGGCCATTAGAAAAAATCCACAAATTAGCCACATGACTGCATAAACCGCAGGATCGAAAGCGTGTGAAAAAAGTTGCGGTTTAAAGGCCGGAAATTATAGTAAATTGGTATGGCTCCAGCTCACCTACAACCCTGATGAAAATTAGTGCTATTGAAAACAGAGGGGTGGGAGTGTGCTTCGCCGTAACTGTAAGAGAAAATCGTGACAAGACGTAATAGAATCATGGTGCTAAAACTATAACCAGCCGTGAACACATTGACAAGTTACATTCTTCTTTCTCCATCTGAGCTCAACATCTGTGTTGTTGTATATGTAAACAGCTTGTGTTGAATGGTTTTACCACTCTCTTTTGTTGTGCCTCCCGACTCTCCCTGTCGTGATATCTGTATTCCGAGATAGCGTCTGATGCGGCAAAGCACTCTGCATTGCTTGCACGTCAGCCCTGTTGCTGTCATCCTTAGTTATATAGTGCCATAACTGGCTTTCAAGCTGCTGAGTGGGAATAAATGAGCATAAATTCAATCCTATTATAACTCAGTGTGCTGCGATTGGCTGGCAACCAGTTCAGGGCGTACCCTGCCTCCTGCCCGAAAGTCCCAGATGCGTAAGTACAGTCACAAATATGTAAGTAAAGTCACAAATGCGTAAGCCAGAGATCCCTAACTAAAGTCACAAATGTGTAACTAGAGTAATATCACAAATGTGCAACTAAAGTTGCAAATGTCTCACTAAAATCGCAAATGCATAACTAAAGTCACAAACGTAGATAAACATAGATAAAGTCATAAGTGAAATTCAAAAGTCGCAAATTTCCAACTGAAGTTTAAAATTTCTAGATAAAGTTTCAAATGTGTAATTAAAGTTACAAATGTGTCATTAAAGTCGCAAATGCGCAACGAAAGTTGCAAAAGCGTCACTATAATCGCAAAATGTGTCACTAAAGCTACAAATGCTAACTGAAGTCACAAATGTTTAAAATTGCAAATGTGTAATTGAAGTAATGTAACTGAAGTCACAAATGCGTCACTCAAGTCGTTAATACGAAATGAAGTGGCAAATGTTTACAATGTGAGATTGATCTGGGCCTCTAGATTTTCTGCATTCTCACCGCGTACTTTTTGCTCCACTTGGTCTGCCTGTGACTTACAAATGTGTGGCGTAATCTGCAAATGCGTGTGCCTCCATAACTACACACATCACACCATCAGGAGGGCCAAAACCCCATAATATTTGCCGCTCTTTTCTGAGATCATAAGATATGCCGGATGGATCTTTTATCCAACCTTGGGAAAATATGAAAACAAACTACACCCACTTCTGTACTACTCTGTCCTCCTCCTGCTGTAGTCAAACTAACCTCACAAGGAGTTGCTAATGAGAGAACCTGGTTTACGTGAAATATGAGGCATCAATGGTCTGCCGTGCACTAGAAATTATTCATCAGTGCATTTTTGAAAATGATGAACCAATCAATGATTACATTTTTTTCTTTGACTAAATATCAACCTAAATGACACTGCTAAATGTAATAAAGGAATGTAATTCTGAATATGCCATCCAATTAGCTGGCTGGAGGGAAACAAGCTCCATCCGTTTTTTTTTCCATTTTCAGTGATGATCTGTGTAACAATAGCCTGGTTTACAAAGCTTCGTTCTGGCATGGCTTCGTTTTCGTGGCGCGGAAAAGCCCCGCGACGAACCAGTGGGATATATATTTCAGCCACCTGGGGCTTTAAGAAGATTTATTTTCACAGAGGCTCCAACATGTAAGGATGTGTAGACATAAAATAGATCATGCGGGCTATTTGTTTGACAGTTGAGCAGAGTCTGGTTTCATAAATTCAGCAGACACACCCACATCATTTTAGAGCAAAGGAAACCGCATTTTATAGATGTGATATTTTTTTCACATTTGGCAGGGTTGTAAACAACACTTCTTTGTGGTGTGTCAAATTTACAATACATATTTATTTTTACTTTTCAGGGACATGAGTAAATGACAACAAATATGTAATAACTACATTTCTTTTCTTTTTTTTTTTTCTTTTTTTTTTGTTTTAAATGTTTTATTCAGGGTTAGGTTGGTTCAGCTGGTAAAGCGTTGGCCTGACAGTTCTGAGGTCCCGGGTTCAATCCCGGACCCGCCTGTGTGGAGTTTGCATGTTCTCCCCGTGCCTGCGTGGGTTTCCTCCAGGCACTCCGATTTCCTCCCATATTCCAAAAACATGCAACATTAATTGGACACTCTAAATTGCCCCTAGGTGTGATTGTGTGTGAGACTGTTTGTCTCCGTGTGCCCTCCGATTGGCTGGCAACCAGTTCAGGGTGTACCCCCCTCCTACCCGTTGACAGCTTGGATAGGTTTCAGCACTCCCCGTGACCCTCTCGGTTAAGTGGCAAAGAAAATGGATTGATGTTTTATTTATTTGTCTTTAAATGGGGCGGCACGGTAACTCAGTTGGTAAGCTTGGCCTGACAGTTCTGAGGTCCAGGGTTCGATCCCGGCTCCGCCTGTGTGGAGTTTGCATGTTCTCCCCATGCCTGTGTTTGCTTCCTCCAGGAACTCCGGTTTCCTCCCACATCCCAAAAACACGCAACATTAATTGTACACTCTAAATTGCCCTCAGGTGTGATTGTGAGTGCAACTCTTTATCTCGATCTGCCCTGTGATTGGCTGGCAACTATTGAAGGGTGTAGTCCGCCTCCTGCCCATTGACAGCTGGTATAGGCTCCAGCACTCCCGCGACCCTCGTGAGGATAAGCGGCTAAGAAAATGGATGGATGGATGGTATTTAAATGCTTAGGAGTGACCTTTGAGTTAAATATGGGGAAGTAGTAGTCCCAGTAACTTCAGTAATGGGAAGAATGTGTTTGGTGTCTGGGGGGGGTTGGAGAAAAAAAAAATAACCTACAGGAGTATTATGCCTGTCATTTTTTTATCAGCAGCTCTGGCCATCACTGCATTCTTGTTAACCACCCGCTGGAAGTAAAAAATGGGCACTTTTGTCAGACACGGAGGCACACCGGCAGCTCCTGTTATTTTCTCCCACCTAGCCAAGGAGACTCCAGCATCAAACGGCTTCTCGGGCACTAGGAAAAGTTCACATTTGCATTTTGTATATCAGAAGGCCACAGCTTGCCTCCTAAGGATGCCTGGAATTTGTCTACGCGGTAGCTCAAACTGCTGTACGCAACTTTGAAAAAGACAATGAAGCAGGTACTCCAGATGAGCAGTAGCCCATATATAATCACTTCAGTTGTTTAAAATACACCTTGATATATTAAACACCTTAGGTTAAATATTTGGATAGTTTGTCTTTGTAAGCTTCACAATTTACCGTCACCCCACTTGTCTACAAAACCTGCTTCCAATTGGGGCTTATTTGGACTTTTTTTGTTCATCAAAGTAAGCCTTTGAATTTAACTAAAATGGCTGCTCTAAATCCAAGGGTTTAATTTTTAATTTCAATCATGGGTCCTTGAGATTTTTTTCAAACATTTTGTTTTAATAGACTTCCCCCCATCCATTTTCTGCACTGCATATCCTCACAAGGGTGTTCTGGAGCCTATCCAAGCTATCTTTGGGCGAGAGGCGGGGTAAACCCTGAACTGATTGTCAGCCAATCGCAAGGCACAGATAACCAAACAACCATTCTCACTCCTATTCACACCTATGGGCAATTTAGAGTCTTCGATTAACCTACCATCCATGTTTTCAGGATGTGGGAGGAAACCAGAGTACCCCGAGAAAACCCACGCAGGCACAGGGAGAAAATGCAAATGCAACACACGCCAGTGGATTTGAACACTGGTTCTCAGAACTGTGAGGCAGGGGTGCTAACCAGTCTTCCCTCCTTCCCACCTTGTTCAACCAGTTTTGTTTAGATTCGGGAAACTGTCATTAATTTATTTCTCACACACAACGTTCCAGACCTTGAACAGTGACATGCTCGGGGGGCTGGCAGGGTGGTGTAAATTTAACATAGTGAATAAACCTCATAGTAAATAAACTTACTAGGTGGTGAGAATGACTAAGATTTGGGGGATAATAGTCAAAACTCCTATAATATGTTGATACTTTTAATGAAGTCCATGGAAATGGCAGTTACTGACCGAAATTGCTCATGTCCCGTGTAATTTAGAACATGGCTTACAAAGACTTTTCTGTGGGTCTACTTACACTGGATCTGCTTGTCAAATTTCACATTGTTTAGTTAAAGCATATTCCGGGACTTCACAGGAAGCTTTCAAAGGTTCTGTTGGGCAGAAGGCAGGTGCATATTGTCAGGATGGTTTTAGTATGGAAAAATCGCTGCAATGTTTGGCTAACGAAAAATAATAATAATAATGATGATGAAATTGCAAATCAGCAGGGCAGTGTGTACCAATACTCAGTTAAATGTCTTTTTTTTGTTTTTTTTACAGTTTCTTTAGAATGAAAAATAATCCTTAACTGAAGATGATGGACCTGTTTCCAGGGCTGCCCTTTTATCAATTCTAAAAAGATTTATACTGGAAGATTGGTGAGAGAAAGCACAATTAATGGTAGACATGCAGTCACAATTAGTAATCATATGGTATTGTACTGGAAGCAAAAGCAGACGAAGGCAGAGGAAGTAGATAAGAATGTTTATTTGGGGGTAGCTCTGGGTTAGAGAGAGAGGGGGGGGACAGAGAGAGAGAGAGAGAGGGAGAGAGAGAGAGAGAGAGGGAGAGAGAGAGAGAGGAGAGAGAGAGAGAGAGCAGGCAAAGACCATGGACACACACTACTTTCAAAATGTGTGCAGCATTTGGGCTTTTGTGGGAAATGTGATGAAGCAAAAAATTTCTCTTTACTGGAAGTTTAGTGGTGATATTTTGAATGCATGTTCAATGTTTCAGAATGTTTTCCACAACCTTCTGTTGTCTAACAAAGGAGCTGATGGGCAATTTGTGTTTCATCCAACAAATACATTTCTTAATCAGAATTGGTATTGAAACACTGCATCGTGCTGTTCACATTTTGATAACATGAAACAATTGATCAACAGTATTTCGCCCCCCCCCCCAAAAAAAAAGGATGTGTTCAGAGGAAGTGGCCATTTACCTTAGCGCCACAGAAATGTAATTAAAAGGTTTCAACAGAGAGACTAGAAGAGTCACAGAAAGGCACAGACGCAGACGTCCTTGGACTTTAAAGAACAAAAACCACCTGTTGTGAATTTTAGCTCTTTGATGGTGCAATGGAAAATGTCATATTTTCAGTGTGTTTTTGTGCCTTTAACCACAATAATTGGTTTAATTAGAATACAGAGGAAGTGACTCTTACAAACGATAGCCAAAGGTGCCGGTGCGAAGCCGACTGCATACATATGAGAGGAAAAAACTACCCTCAGGAGAGACCTCTTTTTTTTCTTTCATTGACCACCTGGTTGTGTATTTGTCTATTTTGTGTGTAGAAGGTATAAAATCCCAGCTGTGAGACACCCACCCATGCTCCATTTCTTCCTGTTGAATTGTCTGACCTCTGACACTGTGATAAGTACAACATTGAAAAAAATCACTTTCAGAAAGTTCTCTGGTAAAGGTTAAAGTGCATTTTAAGTTCAACCAACCTTAAATTTCACCCCAACATCCATAACTTATTGTAAGAGGTGTACCATGTTAGATTTTGTTTTTCATTGCTTGTATACAAATAGTCAAAAAGTAATAGTTGCAGTAAATGTCTGGACGGTGATGTACCCACTTATCAAGTGTGAAATTCAACAACCAAGTCACTCTTTTTGCAAGCTTTCTATTTCTGAAAATGTGTCTGTGAGCGAGCACTTAAGAGTTAGAAAAATTATGTTGTCACATGCCTTTTGAGTATTGTCACTTTTTCCAGGTAATTGTATTGTCAGGCCTTGAATCAAACCAAACTGGGCTGTCTTAGATGATATTTAGTTTTTCTTTCGAGCAGGCTTTATTAGTTCATGATCAAAGACAAAATTGTCTCGGTTTGGCTAATTTAGGAAATAATGGCCTCCGCATTGAGTTTCTCTGCTTGTGACTTGACCGCCATGAATGCAGATTTTCCAGTATCAAGCAACCTCCTTAGTTCATATGATGGACTACAGGGAAGTACTATCACATAGTAAATAATGAGTAATTGTTGACAAGTGTAATTCGGGGAACCAGTGATGAAGGGCTGCCTCCTGAATAAAAATCCAGTCACATCTTGATGTTCTTCAGATCACACTGTAACCATTTTATTTCTATTTTAAAAATATAGTTATTTCTGTTGACTCTATTTCAAATATTTGAATATGTTTAGCTTTATCTTTTGGCATGCCTGCTTGTGTTATTTTCAATCTGGAGACTACTGAAACAGGAAGGAATATCCAGCAATTATCTTAGCCCCTCATCCTCACAAGGGTCACGGGAGCACTGCAGCCTATCCCAGCTAATTTCGGGGCAAAATTCAGAGAACACTGAACTGGTCACAGAGCACACATGGGCACCATTACCGGAACAGATCCCACGCTGCCAACACCAAAGCCAGGTATGTGTACCATTACACCATCAGTGACTCCATTTAAAAAAAAAAAAAAAAAAAAAAAATCTATTTAAACATTGATGTGGGATGCATCTATCTGATAACTGAGATTGCCTGTACTGAGGGACATTATTAAAATTCATTTGATGCATTTCTTGTCATATCGCAGGAAACAGTGTCTGTAAGGGTTTTGAGTAACTTGGACTAAATCAGTAGAAGCGCAACATGCCACCCCCCTAAAAAAAGACCTACAAGAAAATTATCTTCAGTTGTGTCATAGGGCCTCATTTTTGAAGACAATTGATGTCAACCAAATTTTAGATCTGTGTGTAGGAAGGAAAATGACTGGCAGCCATCAGTCGAAGTCCAAGCTCCAGTTTGCACAAGTCAATCCCGTAACTCGTATTGTCTGTTAAGCGTTTCTCTTCCTTTTTCATTCCACTCGGCGTCTTATTCCCCGTGCTCTAAAAAGATGAAACACTGAGTGAAATATAACAGGCCTCGGCAAAGACAGGTGGCTCATTATCTACCTCATCAACAAAAAAGGGAAAGACTAGGGAAAAGGACCACTGAGGTTTTCTTTTTTTTTTTTTATGTCAAGCTACAACCTGTCTCCCTTTGAAATTTCTTCTTGTGCGTAATTAGCTGCAAGGACAGCACTGGAAAAATTGTAATGATGTTTTTGGACTTTGTTCCTTCTCGTTTTCTCATCCATCTCTGCTTCTGTGAGGTAAAGGGTTGGAAGATATTGAAAAGGCTCTTTGGGACAATTTTTTTGAAAATGCCTGTAAGAAAGGGAAAAATGCAGTATGGAATATTTATTAACTAGGCAAAAGGAATTGAGAATGGATAGCTTTGGAGAGCTCAAAACTTGACAATATGTTTTAATGCTCTGAACATTGGCACTTATTTTTTGGTTCTGCACTTAAGAATATTGTCCGCAGGAAGAAAAACAACCAAAACCCAACCTGATTTCCCTACTTGTGGAACTGGTTTGAATGGCACCTTGGGTGTGTGTGTGGGGGCGGGGCACTGGTACTCTCCTCTGCCGCCAAAATGACCGGGTTGCCTACACAAACAAATATATTGTAAATCCTTACGTCAGTGGGAGAGACGGCCATGAAAAAGAGTTTTGGATGATGACGTTACGTCGGCATTTTCTTTATGATAAATGAAAGGCTTTTTGTATAGTCAGGGCTTTAACGTGACCACAGGCGTTAATGTGGACAACTGGTGATCACAAAATGTAATATTTTAATCATTGACAGCAAAAGGAAATAAGAGGGAAATAATGACTTTTTAAAGTATATTAAATGATTGATTAAACGTATTTTTGGATTCCACCCATTAACAACAATTCTGTATCCATCCATGCATCCATTTTCTGAGCCACTTATCCTCACGCGGGTCATGGGAGTGCCAGAGCCTATCCCAGCTGTCATCGGACAGGAGGCAGGGTACACCCTGAACTGTTTGCCAACCAGTATAAAATATAAATAAATACTCCATTATGCAAAAGCACATTTCTTCGTCCTTTGTCTCCACTTCTGCCTTTGACATCACACCAAGACATGGGGCCACGTCGACATTGACAATTGTAAAAACCTATAAGTTATTTATCAATTGCTCCAAAACTAATGGATATTATGGGAAATGAATGACAATTACATTTTCTTGAGTTAAAAATGCATAAATATATCTTGCTAGTAAAATGTCATCCATCTCGATCCTCTGGGTTTTTTAAGGCACAGTCATATGTTTATTGTATAGACTTTACTTGCACTTAGTGGTGTCACACCACCAAAATTCTGACTTCAATACAATACTTGCGTGAAGTATCTCGATACCGGTGCTGAAACGATACGAGGCAAAAATCTAAAACTGCAGTAAAAGCAATGCAATGAAAACTTTAAAATTGATTTTGACTTGTTTTTATTCATTGAAAGTATTACAATAACCTTTAAAAATGGAATTTGAAAAATCTTGCATTAGTCATTTCACTTCAATTGCATGAAGGCTTGCATTATTATATGTTTGAAGAGTATGTGTTTGTATGTCTACAAAATTGTACATCTATATACAATATATACAGCATATGATACAGTCATTATACACACATATATATATATATATATATATATATAATTTTTTATATTTGATATATTATATATACATATATACAGTTATAAAAAACTAATAACCCAACATTCTTTCTTCAATTTCTTGTTCATGATAACGCCTGTAAAGTCATTTTACCTGAAGAATGCTAAAGCTTAATTATATTATTAAATCATAAAACCATAGAAAAATGGTTAGAACTAGATATCAGCTCTTATTTATATTTCCATCCATCCATTTTCTTTTGCGGCTTATCCTCAAGAGGGTCGCGTAGAGTGCTGGAGCCTATCTCAGCTGTCAAAGGGCAGGAGGCGTGGTACACCCTGCATTGGTTGCCAGCCAATTGCTGGGCACATCGAGACAAACAGCGGAACTCACAATCACACCTCGGGGCAATTTAGAGTGTCCAATTAATGTTACATGTTTTGAGGATGTGGGAGGAAACTGGAGTATCTGGAGGAAAACCACGCAGGCACGGGGAGAACATGCAAACTCCACACAGCCGGGGTCCGGGATTTAACCCGGGACCTCAGAACTGTGAGGCCAACGCTTTACCAGCTGTTCCACCATGCCGCCCTTATTTATATTTATGAGTCATTTTCATTGTCATCCTTATATTTTTCCAATATGCATAGACATATTTGAGCAGTCAGATGGTGAATCCTGTTTTTTTTTTTTTTTGAATGAGACGCCATCTATATTGCATGTTGAAAATGAGGTGTGAAGGCCACAAACGAAGTTGTTTTCACACGGCTGGTTTTGCGTCCTAAAAACACAAAGACTTGGCTCTGTTCTCATCTAACAAAGTGCTATTCCTCCACTTTGAAATTGCTTGTTGTCCACCATTTCAGTCGACAGTTTAAGTACATGGACTATGTTCTTACACTGGAGTAAACTATTGTTTTTACTTAATGCAAAGCGGGAAGACAAATCCACTCAGCTGCCTTGTCACTCCCACGTTCCTTCTATCCAGCAGAAAAGCCCAGGATCTCGACGACGAGTTAAACCGGGGAACAGGGTCATCTTCCAAAATCAGATGGAGTTCTAAGAAAGATGATGTCCTTTAATATCAAGTTGCAAGAATGCTTTTAAAAGTGTCAGTAAAAGCAAATCCACATATAAGGGATTATAGTTGAGGAGAATGCACGATGCCTAAAATTTGGCGATACAACTCGGCACAGGTAAAAGCACCATTAGTGGAAGAAAATGGAAGTGAAGTGGTGGGTAGAAGGGCACTCAGTTGTGTGTTCATCCTTCAATGTCAAATAATGACACTCCACAAAGCCTTCCAGTTGTACCGCGCCTACAAAACAATAGGAAGAAATTAGTCCTGAAATGATTTACACAAATATATCCGCAATTTACATTTTTTTAATGTTGCGTGTGCATCTATCATGACTTATCACTGGGAAAAATGACCTGCACTCAAGTCATCAGCGGGCACAGCAACAAGACCGCCGAGCAGATGGAAGGACGGACCTTCCCACACATCAATGTGTGTGAATATCTTGCGTTACATTTCTGTCAAAAATAAATGTGCACACCCGTTGATCCACATCCCACAACAATTTACAGGTAGAAGTGAATATTTACAAATGATAAATCATGATAAATATTTTGGGATCTGAAAAACACGTGTAAATCGCAGATATATGTGTGGCTTTGAAAAACACATACATCACGGGAATATTTGTGTAAATAATTTGGAGACAAATCTCGCTACACACAGAACCAGACGGATTGGTCTGTGTGGGGTTGTGAGACAATTTAGAATCAGAACGTTAACCTAAGATGATTTTAGGGGAGATACGCACCAAAGTCCACCCTGAACTGGTCACCAATTAGTTAGAAGGCAAAAATTAAATACTGTACAATGCTAACCAGTGATGCGCTGTATTGTGTGATACAATAATAGTTAACTATATAGATAATTTCTGTGTATATCCACACTCTCCCCGTTGTTCAAGCATATTTCCTCTTGTGGCCGTCCACTTCTAACTATACAACCATGCCATGTTTTTGTCGTTCATAATTTTTCGTTTTTATTTTTTCAACAATTGGTCTGTGTGAGGAGGTCAATCACTTGGTGTGTGGAGAGGAATCAACGACGGTCATTTCTTTTTGCAATGGTCCACTTCAGTCACTTTCAGGAGTGTCGATTTTGGAATGTGAGAAAAGGCCACATCTCGTTTTAATACAAAGGTGTGAAGCCCCCAGAGTTTGTGCAAAGGCACACACCATAACGCACCTCCACTTCCCTCAACAATCCCTAGCTATCTCATTATCCTTTTTCCACCCTCTTTCACTCACATAAGGTGATGCTCCCAGTACACACTATGTACAGGGGCTGTTTATGTAAGACATTTTCCTTAAAAATCTGTAGAAATACCATTTTCTCCTGAATTGAAATAACGGTATGCAAACCGAGTCCATCTTCACGTTCTTCCAATCTCACGACATTTGTTCTGTTCCCTCTAACAAGCAAGGTGAGGCTAGGAGGCTTGTTTTCATGCAACAGAGTACGCAAATGCAAAAAAATAATATAGAGTGAAGAAAAAGTATTTGAACAGCCTGCTATATTGGAAGTTCTCCCACTTAGAAATCATTGAGGGGTCTGAAATTTTCGTCGAAGGTGCATGTCCACTGTGAGAGAGATAATGTAAAAAGAAAAATCCAGAAATCACAATGTATGATTTTTTTTTAACCATTTATCTGTGTGATACAGCTGTAAATAAGTACTCGAACACGTGTCTATCAGCTAGAATTCTGACCCTCAGAGACCTGTTAGTCCGCCTTTAAAAGTCCACCTCAACTCCGTGTATTATCCTGAATCAGATGCACCTGTGTGAGGTCGTTGGCTGCTTAAAGACACCTGTCCACCTCATACAATCAGTCAGACTCAAACTTGTAACATGGCCAAGACCAAAGAGCTGTCCAAAGACACCAGAGACAAAATTGTACAACTCCACACTGTTGGAGCAATCATTGGAAAATGGAAGAAGCTAAACATGACGATCACTCTCAATCGGAGTGGAGCCCCATACAAGATATCACCTTGTGGGGTCTCATTCATCTTTAGAAAGGTGAGGAATCATCTCAGCACTACCCGAAAGGACTTGGTCAATGACCTGAAAAGAGCTGGGACCACCGTTTCCAAGGTGACGGTTGGTAATACACTAAGACATCACGGTTTGAAATCATGCATGGCACGGAAGGTTCCCCTGCTTCACCCAGCACATGCCAAGGCCCATCTTGAGTTTGACCATTTGGATGATACAGAGGAGTCATGGGAGAAGGTTTTGTGGTCAGAAGAGACCAAAATGGAACTTTGGGGTCATATTTCCACTCACCGTGTTTGATGAGTTCCATCCCAAGAACACCATCCCGACTGTGAAGCATGGGGGTGGTAGCATCGTGCTTTGGGGGTGCTTTTCTGCGTATGGGACAGGACGACTGCACTGTATTAAGGAGAGGATGACCGTGGCCATGTATTGTGAGATTTTGGGGAACAACCTCTTTCCCTCAGAGCATTGAAGATGGGTCATGGCTGGGTCTTTCAACATGACAATGACCCGAAGCACAGAGCCAGGAAAACCGAGGAGTGGCTCCGTAAGAAGCATATCAAGGTTCTGGCGTGGCCTAGCCAGTCTCCAGACCTAAACCCAATAGAAAATCTTTGGAAGGACCTGAAACTCCATGTTTCTCAGCAACAGCACCAGAAACCTGTCTGATCTAGAGAAGATCTGTGTGGAGGAGTGGGCCAAAATCCCTCCTGCAGAATGTACAAACCTGGTGAACAACTACAGGAAACGTTTGACCTCTGTAATTGCAAACAAAGGATGTTCAAATACTTATTTGCGGCATCACACAAATAAATGGTTAAAAAAATCATACATTGTGATTTCTGGATTTTTCTTTTTAGATTATCTCTTTCACAGTGGAGATGCACCTACGATGAAAATTTCAGACCCCTCCATGATTTCTAAGTGGGAGAACTTGCAATATTGCAAGGTGTTCAAACACTTATTTTCTTCATTGTAGGTACAATGTTAAAGAGGATACATTATGGAAAACTGACTTTTTAAACATTGAGTTTCTCCGCCCATGACTCGGGAGGTAGGAAGGGTGAAGAGTTGCAGTTTTCAAGGAATGTAACAGATAAATGCTCACCTTATTGTAGAATATCATTTTGAAATGAATGGCTTACAGATGATTCGAAACTGTTTATATACAACCACATAAGAGGGATGACTGTAACAATTGAAGCCGAGGTTAGCTCTTTCCAAATTTATAAACTGCTAAATCCCTTGGTCAAGGTGTGCCGCTTTAACAATACTTCCTTTACTCCAATTGTTGCTTTCATGTTGGCCAGGGCTTGGGCACCATCTTTTGGCATTTTAGGGAGTTACAGACAAAAAAAAAAACCCACCAAAATATTCAAATGGGTGAATTAGTTTATTGTGAAATGCGAGTTGGTGGGGGTTCACTGTCTGTACATTTTCGAATCCAAGAAAAGTGAAGTAATACATACAAACCATGAGAACTGCTTTTCGCGTCTTCCTCTTTTAACGAAGTGAAAGAAATCCATGAGAAATCTGTTGACTGCTCTCATCTTCGAGATCTGTCACGCCACTAACAGCTATATCTAATATTACTGTGTAATAACATTTGTTTTCCTGACATCCCAATCATTACTGTGAGCAGGGGACCACTCTTTGCCGGGCCCTGTAACGACCAGGATGCGTCACCAAATGACATTACTGTCGTATTGATGCCAGCCATTCCCTATGAATTCAAGCATTTTTTATGTGCACTTGTTTTGACCTCGGAAGAGTATGGCCAGGCCATTAAAGACCACTTGAAATGATCTATTTTCACAATTTCAACCATTTTACATTTAACCGTTTTAGGCGCTCGAGGGGCAAACTGTGATTTCGCCATCAAATATGGTTTCAAACACATTTCCCTTGAGGTCCCCAGTTATCCAGAAAAACAGTTTTGATGATAAAATATTGCTGATAGAGAAAGAAAAGCTGAAAAACACTTGTATTAGTTTTTTAAAAAAAGACCACAAATATGACTAACTACATAAATCGAGAAATGTATTTTTTATCCATAATCCCTTATCAGACAAGGAATTATTGTGAAAATGAAAATGTTGTATATACAACAAAAAATAATTAAATGTTTTCTTAATAATAGGGTCTGCAGAGTTTCTGTCCATCCATCAAGTAATATAAAAAAAAGTCAATCTTTTATGAGCTCCCTATTTCCCAAAATTTGTCCGAGAGCAAGCCGTTCTTGTGTCAGTTTGACACAGTGAGTATAGTTTAAAACAATAAGTATAGTTTATATCTCATCAACTCCATTACATAACATTTTGCCTGGATTACCTCTCAATGTCTTGCTGTCAGACCCTACTAATTGTTTGTTTCTCAGGGACCGCAATAACGATCTTGGATCAATTTGACCTGAGTTCTATTTTTCAAAAGTGAAAGAAGTTCAAAAAATAATGATAATTATGCTTTTTAGAGTCCAACACACATGTCGGGTCATGGAGAGTAAGGACTTAGAATACTTATCTAAAATAACCTTCACAAGGAAAAGTGAGACGTCTCAACTTGGTCTGTGGGCTGGTTGAATGTGCTGCACGGTTAATGTCGCATAGTAAGAAAAAAGGTTTTCTCACTCAAAACTACTGTGACGGTAGCAATGGTGTGTGTGTAATCAGTAAAGTAACTAAATTACTCTTTTAAGGTACTGTAAGTGTGGAAACGCTGATGATGGATGACTTATTTCAACAGCAGGCATCAAACCATCTAAATCATTGTGAAAATCAATTCACTGAGCACATTATGATTGTATTATGATATTATTATCATTTAGTTTTTAAATCATCCCACTGACTGTCACACAGCTATTTGTGTGGGCACATAAACAATCATTGGTGGGGATAAATAGGTACATGTGGTGCACAGACATATTTAAGCCACCCACAGTTATCAGCGGCTCATACTGTATTTAATCACATTCTGAATTTCCACACCGGCCAAGAGCAGAGATGATGCTTCATTCGCACGCGGATCTCTCTTCAGCACTGATGGGTCCATGCAAGACTCATTGCGTGACATGGGAAGGGAATGACAGGAGTCACTTGGATTTGGTGGCGACTGAAATCGGTTGTGTTGACTCCCAAAACGGTGCGGACCGCCCTTATCAAATACGCCAGCTACGCATCTGCCAAATTACAAAAACTCGGTCTTACCCGGCCCCCGGAGCAGAGTTGATCCACATCCCGCGCCCAATTTAAATTGGTCATAAAAATAGAGCACTGAGTGCATTACCTCACAAAGGACGGATGAGTAATCAGTGTCAGTCTGACCTAGAGAATTACAAAAGTGTCAGAAACAAGAAAAAAGAATCCTACAAATAATGTCTTTATCTCATTAGCGACTCAATCACTAGGCATTTACCTCTCAAGTTCAGGGGAAGATCTACATTTTTAAAATGGATCAAATTCACTCACAACATAAGAGGGTAAAGACACCAGGCACCTGAATTAAATCATGAAAATTGTGCAATTATTTCCTCCAAAGTAGTTATCTGTACGGCGAAAATACGTACAATTACTAGTACTGTGTATTATTAGATTCTGCCACTATTCATCATCAGTTTTCCATCCCACAAGTAAAGCGAGTGAAAAGGGCAACAACAACTCCTTTACAAATGATTTGAGACAGCACAATGAGATTTGACTGCATTACAACGTGTGATTAATGACCACGGCAAAACTGTTAATGGTCCCATTAGTGCCTCGGTCAGCTGGGAGATGTCGGCAAAAAGTTTGAAAAAAAAAAATACCTATATGACAGACGAGTGAGGGTTTTGGGCGGGGGGGATTGAAGCCGGCAAAAATTAAGTCTCCAGACAGCGCTCTGCAATGTATTATGGGATATCCTGGTTACCATGCACTGTGAGACATTAATCAAAGGCGGGCCTCTGTGGCCCTGCAATCCTGCGCCTCCTCTTCCCTCACAAGAGATTCATTGGCATTCATTACCCATCGATTGTAGCTTTTTCTCTGTAATCGCCTGTCTCCAGTCATATCTGGGCCTCCTAGGAGATCATGATTTGGAGATGGGAGCAGAAATCCTAATTGCAGGGGAGCGCTTTGGCGGGCAAAGGTGATGATCAACTGCGAAAACATCAGCTCATTTTTGGCCAAATAAATCATTTACCTGTAAAGCTCGACCATTTTTATAAGTCACTACGACGTTGAGGATTGATTTGTAGGCGAGCAGAGGACCGGGTTTTTATTGGTGTTCTAGGGACATTTGTCATGTGTAGAAAGGGTTGTCAGACTTTGGTTCCGTGGCTCACTAACAAGGGAGGAATTTTTCCAAGGTCGGCCTCATAATCGAAATGCCAATTAAAGATAACTTAAATACCATAGGAAGTAAAAAGTTGCCTAACTAAGTCATTCTTAAATGAATTAAAGGGGAATAACACCCAAGATGTCAAAACTTTTTTTGTTGTATTTCAAATGTCCAAATCCTTTTGGTCAGATGTGTTTATGAAGTTAAAACATTGCATCTGTGCGTGTACTTGCTTATGGGGGCTGCTATTTTTACCTATTTTCATTCTCACAAGAATGTGAATTTGCAAACATTTGACTTCTATTTTTCATGTCCAGCTTGTGATATGTGATGAGAAACCCATACAAAATTAGTAAATACTTAGCAACGTCAAACTACGTACCGTCACTGTTGTGCGGGATGCTCACATCTCCAAACTAATCCTTTTCGGGGGGGCATCTTGCTTGAGTTGCCAAACTCTTCATCGTTCGTGTTATTATTATACCTTACTTACATTGCTACCATATATCATTGTGCACCAACTGCAAAACACCACACCAAAATCATTTTCAATCATAAATTTAATGCACTGTCATTGATCACAATGGTAGAAAATGGTCATCCATGCCAGTTTGCACTTGTGCCAGCCTTTCATTAAAAGAAACGACTGTGGTTGTCATCTTCCCACACTCTTTTTCAAAGGTCTTAGAGCCGTGAGTGATGCAATTAAAAAAAAAGCGAACAGCTGTCTCATAGGCGGAAAAAAATCTGCAGCACTTACTTTTGTTTCCTCGATCCATTTTTAATAGAACAGGCTCACTTATATGTACCTAAACCTAATTTTTTATTCGTTATTGTCTAAAATAAACATCAAAACCTTCAATCTATAGGCAACTTGGCTCCTGCAGAGTGAGGTTAGAGGTGGAGAGGGGAAGTTTTACAACTACTCAGACAGTGGAGCATTAAGAGCATTAATAGATTACTTTTGAAGTTGTTTTCAACAATATAAATTGGTAATAATACATGAAAAATAACAGACAACAGAGGGGACTGAGCAATACACCAACTGTAAAATCCATTGCATTCTGCAAAATATCAGCCGACAGTTCAATGGAGTACCCCAGTACTATGTCAGTAATCCTCTACTCCCACTTCAACTTGCTTCCATTCTGCAGCTGATAATGATTTCACCCAACATGGTGTCCTCTCCTTATGTGATGAATTGTTCTTTTTAATTCTAATTCCACAACCCCAATATTACTTGAGGTATAATGTTTTGACTAGTACTGGCACACACAATGTTTTCATGGTGTAAAAAAAAAAAAAAAAAAGTAGTTTTGCCCTTAAATGGCATTGTGTTTCATTTACGCACTTGTTGTTGTATTTACTAATACTGTACGACTGGTGATTTTTATGTTGTGTACTTTCAGATTTATGCCCTAAATGTTTTTTAGTCTCGAAAAAAAATGTGCCTTTTGTTCTTGAATAATAAAGGACTTTATAGCTGTAATAATATGGCTTATATGCCTTATTTTATCCATACAGGTCACATCAGATGTAGGTGATCATATCAGCACTTTTAACTGGCCCAAAGTTGTTTTTTTGTTTTTATTTATTTTTTTTGTCATGCCAGATGTGCTGTTTGAATGATACCTGGAGCGAATACAAAAAAAAGTGTATAAGGGCTTTTTGGACACCCTGTATATGTGATTGAATATATACAGTTAATAAAAATGTGCATGAATGACAATGAAAAAGAGCAGTAGACAGAAGGGTTAAGGGAAGAAGCACAAATAATGATCATGTTTTCAATGATTCACCCATAATAAAATGAACATTCCAGAGTGCCCTTACTAAAAAGATAAATTTTCACCTTATTATAGTAACTGGAACATAAACAGTGACAGATGCGGAACGAATATTAGAACTTCCCCTTGAGTGTCGTGATTAAATTTCCTGTGCGAACATTAACTAGTGTCACTCAAGGATAATGTCTTTTTTTTTATCGTGCAGGACACCAAACACGCAATCAAATGAACGATTGCTGTATCTGAAGCGTAATTGCATAGACGAAGAGGTGTGCGACACCCAAAACCAGCTGCAGTCCAAATTGGCTTGACAAAGTAGGAGTAGCTTTTTTTCAACAGGTGCTTTGTGGAAAATAAGCAATCATGGTACATTTTCAAATGAGGATGAGGAGTAGGGAACACAGAAAAGTACAATAAATTATGTTTTAAAAGGAGAAGCAGTCTGTTTATTCATGTTATCTTAGTTATGTTATCTTCTACAAAGAAAACTAAGACATACAGTATAATTACTGTTTACCTGGAAAATAAATCAATTACTGTCCTCCTCTTTGGACCAACAAGACTTCAAACAAAGAAACCACACACAAAAAAATACATCTGTTAAAGCAGTAAAAAAAAAACACAGTAAAGAAAACAAGTATTTGAACACCTTGCTATAAGGCAGATTCTGACACTTAGAAATCATAGAGGGGTATAAAATTTTCATCATAGGTGCATAGGTGTTCAAATACTTATTTTCTTTACTGTAAAATGAAAAAGAACTGCTTGGTAAAGTACTGCAATGATGAAATCCAAAACAAAGCACAACTAAAATGCAACAACAAACAAACATTTCCTTTTCAGAGAGGTAAATAACTTTTTTGGCAGCAATCGTCTAAATAAAGGGAAAAGGGAATAGGCTGAGCTAGGATGTTGCGGCTAGGCTTCTGCTTGCTGAAGCTAAGCTCAGATTGTGGAAAAGAAAAAAGGCGAGCCTCCATTACAAAAAGCTAAAGCATTTCACTTAAGAAGCCAGCACTTCATACACTACATTTAATACAGTTTTATTCAATTATTGTGCACCTCCTCATATGTGACGAATGCAGTAGACATGAACACAAAATCTAAATCCCACAGCGCACCACATTTTGGGAAAATGGGGCACTCTCATTTAACACATGAGCAGATCCTGAGGAAAGCTTTTCTCCCAAGACTGTTGTTTAACTTTTTACTCTCTCTCTCTCTCTCTCTCTCTCTCTCTCTCTGTAACAGGTATTGACACAATGTGGAGCCTGTGTCACATTTCATTATCACCAAATCCATTATAGCGACTGCAATAGTCCAAAATTCACACATGGAACCGGAGCAAGTCAAACATATGAATTAAATATTACGCAGTCACCGTCTAAATGCTGCATTTTTAGTTGCACAGTTAGCACAAGTTACCACATATCACAGATACAGATTTACATTCTACAAAGTAATTGCTGTGAAATGAGAGAAAGATAATGTGACAAAATGTGCCATTACAAAAAATGATGAATAAAAATAGCGGACTGATAGCTGGCAAAGTCATCTCAGAGCTTTTTCCAAAACCTTTTTTTGTTTAATTCCATTAATGTATTGCTATAACACATATCTTGTTGGAGATATCATATCAGGGTCGCGGATAACTGGAGACTAGTGGCGTTTGCACACTGCACTTGGTGTTGGGCACAGAAGGCCCACATAAAAACAGCTTTGTAAGAAGTGAAGTAACCAAAGACAAAGTAGTCTGGTTCCTTTTCCCGTTTGTTTAGACATTCATTCATTTCCCACACTGCTTATCCTCACTCGGTCCCGGGCATGATGGGAGCCTATCCCAACTGATTCTGGGCGAGAGGTGGGGTGGACCCTGAACCGGTCTCGTTGTACGAAGTGGGCCGGTGGGAGATGCACAGTTTCTTTTTACTATACCAGCACAACTTGCAAACAGATGCAGAGCAGGGAAAGGGTGAACTCTGATTGTCTGTCGTCACACATATTTCCTTCATTTTCAAAATTGCGCCTGCTGATCACAATGAGTGACCTGAAGTTTACTGCGATTAATAATTGCAATGATATCATCACCCAGCCCCAATTGGAAGACCAAATCCCAAAAATGAGATTAATGATTAGTCAAGCCAAGAGTTAAGCGCGACGTTAAAGTCCAATCAATGAGTTGGTGGAACCCTTACGTGACACATCTTAGTGTAGTGTGGAAGGGCTTCATCCCAGATGACTTTGAGAGAAAAGCACACTACAGCGCGTACTGGTTGCCGCTCAGTTTTATCTTTGTAATACTCTTCATTGTAAATGGATACATGTAATGTGAAGTAATGCATCTGTGAGAGCACTGCAGTTGTATAAACACTTGACTGCTGTTAACGTGTGTCATAAGCAGATAGACACCACAATAGCTGCCGTTTTGGGCCGTGAAGTACTTAATACTACGCACAGTAACAACTGCAGAGGTCCTCAGCTGTGTTTCCTGGAATTTCAAGTATCTACCTAGAAAAAAAAATGATGGGAGATTTAACAACTCCCAATTCAAAGCTAACCGTAATGTGTCAATATGTGTCGCTCTTTTAAATCATGTCCACATTTCGATATCTGTACGGGAATATTGTCCCGAGCCCATTTGTTGTTATTAACAGTTGCGCCGAATGACATTCTGCAATAAAAGCATTGCAACATTGCCTGGGGATAATCTATTTTGCAGTAATTTAATGCAGTCATAGGCGGCAAATGATGAAATATAGTGGAGGCAGGATGGGTAAAGCACATTACACAGGCCCTAGGTGGCGATTTGTTTTCTAATGAAGCCATTAACCTCACACTAGCAAATCTGATACCAGCAAAAATAATGGCTTCATTAGTGGAAGAAATTGGGTTGAAGTGTGTTTCTGTTAGGAAGAGAGCATCGCGTTTATTAATATGTTGACGGCAGAATCCCAACACGCTTGAGAAACAAAATTATTTTTCTGTTATTAAAGACACTCAATTTTTGGGGGGTATTGTGTTTGTGTGTTTCTGATTCATATTGTGTTTGGAATGAATCAGAATCGTTCATTGTGTTTGGAAATAATGACTGATATGATGGACTTGGTCATCTAAGTAGAGAGCATTTGAAGCCTTAAATAGACAAATATGCTCTTTAAAAAAAAAAGAGAGAGAGAGAGAAAACCATTGGTAGCAGGAGGCGAATATGCAAGTTCCGCAAAGGAGAGCCAAGAGTTGAACCTACTTTAATATCAAGACTGTAAGGCGGACAATTCACCACAGCTTCATGCTGTACCGTGCTGCCCGTTGTTGTTCCTAATCAAGTTCGATGAATGAAAGTTCACAAACTAGTTCATGTTTTGGGCAAATGTGAACTGAACTGATTGACAATGCACTCATTCTGGTATCAAGCAATGGTGTTTCTTTCAAGAGTGCCACTCTTTGTGAAGGACTTCAAGCCCAAAACACATTATATGCAAGATTACTGCAGTATTTGGCAAAAGATTTAATGTAGTTGTCATATTCTTTGTCAGGAAAGTTATGATTTGTATTACAATGTGTTACACTGTGAGATCACACTGTCAAAATGTGGATCTTTTTTGGAGGGGGGGGTAATATCCATCCATTCATCCATCAATTTTCTGAGATGCTTGTCCTCACGAGGGTCGCATGAGTGTTGGAGCCTATCCCAGCTATATTCAGGCAGGAAGCTGAATTCAGGCAGGAGGCTGAATTCAGGCTGGCAACTCTGAATTGGTTGCCAGATGATCGCAGGGCACATAGAAGGGCAAATTAGAGTCTTCAATAATGCATGTCTTTGGGATGTGGGAGACAACTGGAGTTCCCAGAGAAAACCCACGCAGGCATGGGGAGAACATGCAAACTCCACACAGGCATGGCCGGGATTTCAACCCCAGTCAGCAAAACTCTGAGGCATACTGTGTAACCAGTCGCCCACTGTGCTACGATTTTGTTATTTGAGACTGGCTAGGACAAACTATTATGGTAATATATTCAGCCACAACTGCAAGGAACGTGAAGGTGTCAGTGTCCGTTCACCATAATTCCTGTCATACTGTGTTGTGTGTTTCTGTTTGCACATTAAGGACAAAACATTATTTTGTTTTGTTTTTTTAATTCCCATTTTACCCATCACAATGAACACACACTCACACACTTTTTAAAGGAACACATTGGAGCAGGGGGCAATTTAAGCACTCAGCGAGCAGTTTGGCGTGTTAGTGTCTCGCTCAAGGACAGCACAGCCATGAGTCCGGGAGATGTTGGTGGGTGGTCCAGTTGGGGACTTGCACTTAGTGCCCCCACTGTGACAGCTGATGATGTTGTGCCATCGGGACACACCTTAAGATTTGGACAGGTTTTTCCTTGTGTTTTTGAGATTAAAGGGTGAAAGCTGCAGCTTGTTACTAGTGTGGATTGAATGGGTGGCAACCTTGGGGAAATAAAATGCACGTATTTTAAGAGTGTAACATTTTATATTTGCATTCAGCTATAAAGTTGACAAACACTGTTCTAAATGTCCAGAAAAGTGACTTGTAAAGTGACAATTTTAAATGCTATTTGAAGCTAAATGTGACAAAATGTTATGTTCTAACAACAAGCCTGTTGTTTTCAGTGTGAGCCGCTTTACAAACGGTACCCCATAGGCTATTCTATAAAAGTTGATGATTTGGATGGTATGCGCATCTGCCCCACCTCCCACTCTACTCCTACCCACCACCAATCCACCCCCCCCCCCACCCTCCAGCTACTCACGCTATTGCTTTCCTGGCTGCATTTCCCTGGCAAGCAACTTCATTAAAGAACGGATCTAATCACTAAATAAAGTTGTCCATTGACTATCTTGCTAAAGCTTTTCCAATGCAAGTCATCCATTTTGTACCTTAACTGCTCACCATTATGTTGATTTTGTGTGTCTCTGGTATCGCTCGGATTCTATCTAACACAGTGGAACAAACTGCAACGATTGTCTTACTGATGTGGTCAAGTTTGTCAAGTACATCTTGAAACTCATTTGAATCCTATATTAGAATAATCTGTCAATACCACAAGTGGCAATTATTTATTTGTATTTTGTTGCATAGGAATTGAATTGTTCTGTCTGCTAGTGACAATTTTGTATGGTTAGATATTCATATTCAGTTTGAACGAAGAAGCACATAAGCTTTCCGTGGACAGAATCAGAATCAACCGTTATTGGCCAAGTATGTAACAACACACAAGGAATTTGTCTCCTGTAGTTGGTGGCTCCCTAGTACGACATACATGACATGAAAAACATCGGGAAGAGTACGGCGATAATAAGAGTTTTACGTGAATAAGTTGTAGTTTACCAAGCACTTGGATTAAATGAAAAGAAGGGTAAAGCAACTTCTGGACTCCAGCCTATTTGTTTTATTGGAAGTAAAATCTAGTCCCAAAATTGGTAACATGTTGATAATGATAACAACTGAGATGGAGTACGCTGTCCACCTTCAGCAAATGAGCTGTGCTGGCAATACTATATACTAAGCTAGAATTAACCCTGTAAACCAAACAACACTAGCCGTGGCTGCTTCGTTGGCAACATGACTTATTTTTAATAGAATGTCACGACAACACAAATGATTTTTGATTTGTACTTGGAAGTTTTGTTTTTGGGGAATGAAACGCAATCAGTTCAAAATCACAAAGAGGTAACAAATGTTCCTAGTGCCATGTAACTTCCGAATTTTCTGGATCTTCCTGAAAGTTCTTTCAGGTCCCTCCGTGCTGCCTCTTTAAGCACAGTGACAAAGTATTTGTTCGTCTTTACTTCCCACCACGGGTCATCACATGACAGCTTCCAGTTTATGATCCTCTTTTGGCAAACAAATGCATATACAGCACCCAGTGTTGTTTGTTACATTTTACATTCTTATGATGTTCACAGGGGGGTGTAATTAACTTTTACGACGTCGTACAATGACCTCTTATCTTTTGTTGCCGACAGAAATTAAGATTGCAACGTCACACTGCAAGAATGAAATATTTAGCCAGCTTGGTCTTGTTCTATTCCGTGTTACATGATTAATTCATTCACACGGCCCGAAATGGTTCCATGACTTACAATCTGCACAGAAGGCAGTGAGCCCCTCAAGGCCTGAAGCAAGTGGGTTAGCACAGCGCTATCTTTCTGCCTTGCTCTATTCACTAGAGACACAATGTAGCTATTCTTTGCCAAACTTTGTTTATGCATAATAAATAAAGCAGATCTCTTTCAGGACTTCTCATTTATCAAACTCAAACCACATGTTTCCTTATGCTTCCACATGACTAATAAAGCGGGGTTGCTGCAATATGATCTAGTAATGTAGTTTTACGCAGTATAGGAAGAGCAACTTTTTCAACAAAAGTTGGTCTGATTTTATTTTTCCTTTCTCTCAATGCAGCGTATCCCTGAATTGCATTCACATTTCTCGATGTTTGAAAAAAAAAAACAATTTCATAGGCGGTATAACATAAAAAAACGGCAATCGAAAGGGCCCTAAAGGCCTGTTTTTCATGACGAATCCTTGAAATGATCATCAAAACTTTCATGTTGTGTCATTTTGGATCTGATGAGTCTCTCTGTCTCTATGTGCTCTGCGATTGGCTGGTGACCAGTTCAAGGTGTACCCTGCCTCCTACCCGATGAGAGCTGGGGTAGGCTTCAGCACTCCATGCCCTTGTGAGGATAAGAAAATGGGATGTTTGGCATAAAAGTAAATTTAAGGAGAAAAGACACCAGATCTAGACGCCTTCGGAATGGTGATTCTGTCTCAGGACCTGTCTCAGTCGGTCAGTACAGAGTCCAAACAGCAAAAGCCTCAGATTCGGTTGGTCACCTAGTCCTGTCTCTAAGTAGGGGAGGAGATAGGACAAGTGGGAATATGACAGGCCTACGTGGACTTTAACTGAATGCCAAAGAGTAAAATTGAGTCTTAAATCAGGATTTAGACGTGTCTACTGATGTAGCAGCTCTAATATCTACAGGTGTGGGATTCTAGTTGTGGCGCTCGAAATGAAAATGCTCTTGAGCCCAGGGATTTCTTTCTGCCTCTCAGAGTCACTAAAGGACCAGAGTTTTCAAGCATAATATAGGTTTACTCTATGGAACATACAGTACAATTGAGGGTGCTAACCCGTGTAATATTTTATGACTAAGTAACAAACAGAACCTTGAAATCATATCTCAAGTGGACCTGGAGCCAATGCAGGTTGAGTTGTAACCATCAGTGTGTCCTTATCCTAAGGGTGTTAACTGCATGCATTTTGAAACTGTACTACAGAATGTAAGAACTGTGGCCTGGATTCCACCCAAGATGGCTACTACAAACATAAATGGCCTGCTCCTTGTTCAATATCAGCATAGGTCCTTGAGACATCATCCCGTTATATCTGTTTCTATGATGCAGCAGCCAATCATATCCCAGCGAACCCTGTGCTGCCAAATACATTAGTGGAATTCCTAAGAATACATCTTTGGGACTTTTTCCATGCATCATGGTATGTTAAAATTTTCTATCCAATTTCATGCCAGTCAGTCAAATTTGGCTAATTTTCAATTTACAGGGAGTCCTCGGTCTACGACTGAGATTCATTCCTACAGTAGTGACTCAACTCGGATTTCAACTTAAGTCGGATTCCACCTCTAAAGTCAGAATTTATATCAAAATACTTTGTATAAAAAATAAATACAATGAAATAACAAGATGATGTACCAAGCATTACTGCTGAGAGGTGGATGGAGAAGAAGAATGGGAGGCTGTGCTTAGCGATTGCAAAGGAACCTGGTCCTCAATCCTCTCCATCTCGACAAGTATCAAAGAACCTTGTCTTGTGATCATTGTATGGGACAGGAACGGAACCCTTCATATGCGCTAAAATATGGGTTTTGTCTTTAATAATTGCCTTGGTGGTGTTGGTGTCTCTGCTTTCTCCAATCATTTTATTATCTTGAGCTTCGTTTCCACGGTAATGGATTTTCTTTTAACTGCAGAAGCATAGCTAAAAGACAGCATTCTTCTTTGGGGCGATAATGTCTAAAAAGGAGGGCGAAAAATGCGAAGATACTCCCGCCGCACAAACACGGACAAACATTAACCAGACAAAATGGGGAACGGGCATTATGAAGTCGAAACGTCTTAGGTCGGGACCCGAGGACTCCCTGTACTTTTCTAATGCCTTCTCGGTTCTGGACTCCTGAAATGCATACAGTATATACAGACAATCAAAACATTGAGTTTTCAGGTGTAGTTGCGGCCCACCCCAAAAATAAAAGTTTGCTAGCCGACCCAGTGTGTGAAGAACAAGGCTAATTCCCCCAGAAAATATAAATCATGAATCGCATTTCCCCTCATGAAGGCAGCACTTTATCGGTAAGCCGCCAATGTCCTGCCATGTGGGTCCTCCAAGTCTCCCATAAGCAAAAAACATGAGTTTCGGTTCATTGAAGATGAAATGGTCCATAGGTGTCAATGTTATTGTGTTGCTTTATCCCTATATGCCCTGCAGTTGGCTGACGACCAGTCCAGGGTGAACCCCGCCCAAAGTCATCTGGTATAGGCTCCACCTTACCCTAACGAGGACAAGCACAATTAAAAACTGGATTGCTTGTCTGATGGTTATAGCTGGTGCAGGAAAGCGAAAGGAAAGCAAAACCTTGAAAAAAATAAACTCAAAATATTCCATGTGAATAGGCTTTTTTTTCCTGTTATATAACTTATAAGTCTCTTGCGTTTTGTATAGCCAGGGGGAGCAAATAGCAACTGCTCTCCTCGCTCACATACTTGGGCTGTAGACATCACCAACATGCTCTGGCGTAGACCTTTTTGTACAAGAAACACTTGAACTTTTGAAAGAAACGTCCCCGAATACCTCCTCATCACCCGGTGCCTTCAACATAGTTCTAATGAAACTGAAACCCGGCTGTCTAAATGTCATCCAACATCTTAAGGCACTCTGAAACACTGTGTCGTGCTGGAGGACTTTTTCTTACTTTTATCCAGAAATTCTCATTGTGACAAAGCAAACTCGCCTGAGGCGTAAGCCATATAAGCTGCTGTTCTGGGCCATTATGCAAATCTCATTGTTTTTATTACTCCTTTGGATGATGTGTGCTCCTTTGTTTTTTTTTTTTTTTTGACATTGTTTAGAAGTGCTTTTTTATGGTAAGAAAAGAAACTAGTTTTTTTATTGATTGAAGAATGTCATTTCATTAGTATTGAATGTGATTTAATTATTATTGTATGAAAATATTCAGCAGCCATCTGGGATTATTTGATTAATGGGGTTAAATACTAAAACATTATTTACAACATATAGGGATGACTGTAACAAAAGAGATGGATGAGTCAAAGGCACTGTTTGTAAGGATGAATTTTCAAATTTCCATTATAAATTCTCGGCAATGCATGAGACGTTAGATGTCCAACAACAACAACAACAAATTTTTGCAATTTGGAACTATTGGCACCTATTATCCAGCATCTGCTGGGATCAAACTTTGAATGCTAAAGTGCCGAGAAGATGCCCACCCACCCGTACTGCAGATGTTCACACCTGAAGTCAGTTGTTCATATCCTAATAAGGATCACAAAATAATTTTACGCCATATTAGATGGTGAATTGGTCGGTCTATCTCGTGTCAATCCATTGATTACTTGGATACAGCACATCATGAGTCCAAAGTAAACAAAAAGGACCAGAAGTGGAGATGTGATGGGAAAATCAATAACGACTGCGCTCAGTTATTCTTGGGTTATGTGGTACGTGAGAATACATACAATTTTTTTTCTTACACTTTGGCTTTATATTTGTCTTTCTCGTGGCTTGCTAGCCATACATGTACAGTGAAGTAAATGAGTATTTAAACACCCTCCTATATTGCAAATTCTCCCACTTGGAAATCATGGAGGGGTCTGAAATTTTCATTGAAGGGGCATGCCCACTGTGAGAGAGATAATCAAAAAACAACAACAACTCCACACGGCTGGAAAAGGCTACAGAGAAATTGCCAAGCAGCTTGGTGAAAAAAGGTCCACTGTTAGAGCAATCATTATAAAATAGAAGAAGCTAAACATGACGGTCATTCTCAATCAGAGTGGAGCCCCATGCAAGATATCACCTCGTGGGGTCTCAGTGATCCTTAGAAAGGTGAGGTATCATTTTAGGACTACACGACAGGACTTGGTCAATGATCCGAAAAAAGCTGGGACCACCGTTTCCAAGCTGACTGTGGGTAAAACACTAAGACGTCATGGTTTGAAATCATGCATGGCACAGAAATTTCCCCTGTTTAAACCAACACATGTCAAGGCCCACCTTGAGTTTGACCATTTGGATGATACAGAGGAGTCATGGGAGAAAGCTTTATGGTCAGATGAAACCAAAATTGAACTTTTTGGTCATAATTCCACTCACTGTGCTTGGAGGAAGAGGAATGATGAGTTCCATTCCAAGAACACCATTCCTACTGAGAAGCATTGGGGTGGTAGCATCATGCTTTGGGGGTGGTTTTCTGCACATGGGAACCAAGTGGCTGTTAACCAAGCAGGATTCCAGGTTATCTGAAAAAAAATGCAACATGGGTCAACAGAGGGTTAAGGAGAGGATGACCATTGCCATGTATCGTGAGATTTTGAGGAACAACCTCTTTCCCTCAGTCAGAGCTTAGTCGTGGCTGGGTCTTTCAAAACATGACGATGACCCCAAGCACACAGACATGAAAACCAAGGAGTGGAAATGGGACAGGAAATGTTTGACCTCTGTAATTGCAAACAAAGGCGACTGTACCAAATATTAACAATGGTTTTCTTAGGTGTTCAAATACTTATTTGCAGCTGTATCACACAAATAAATCATCAAAAAAATCATACATTGTGATTTCTGGATTTTTCTTCTTTTATTATCTCTCCCACAGTGGACATGCACCTACAATGAAAATTTCAGACCCCTCCATGATTTGTAATTGGGAGAACTTGCTATACTACACTAAAGCAGGGTGTTCAAATATTTATTTTCTTCACTGTAGATGTGAGTATTAGAAAAAGCACACTTTATACCAATTTGAACTCTTTTCATCGCAGGCGTGCTGGAGCCTATGCCACACCTCTTGCCCTTTATTTGGGCAAGAGGCGCTGCTGACACTGAATTGGTCACCAGACAACTGCAGGGCACATATAAACAACCGTTAGAACCATTAATATGAATATTTTACTGCATGTGTTAGGTTAGGTGTGTACCTTTGACACGAAGTTTTAAGTCTGTTTTCATGCTTTGACACAAAAATGATCAATTGTTGCCACAATATACAGACAATGTGTGTACAAAAAGCCCAATTTGTGACCTCAATACTAAATTGTGGTCACACTGTACAAATTTCTGGTGGCAGAAAAGGTCAAATGTGTGTACAAAACACATTTATGGGTTTAATATTTGCATCACAATCATGAAATACTGTACACATTTCATAAGACGGGTGGTACGGTGGATCAGTTGGTAAAGTGTTGGCCGAACAGTTCTGAGGACCTGGGTTAAATCCCGGCCCCACCTGTGTAGAGTTTGCATGTTCTCCTCGTGCTGTGTGAGTTTTCTTCGGGCACTCCGGTTTCCTCCCACATCCCAAAAACATACAACATTAATTTGACACTCTAAATTGTCCCGAGATGTGATTGTGAGTGTAGCTGTCTTGATGTGCCCTGAGATTGACTGGCAACCAGTTCAGGGTGTACCCCGCCACCTGCCCGTTGACAGCTGGGATAGGCTCCAGCACTCCCTGCGACCCTGGTGAGGATAAGTGGTCACGAAAATGGATGGATGGATGGATGGATGGATGGATGGATGGATGGATGGATGGATGGATGGATGGATGGATGGATGGATGGATTTCATAAGACGTCAGTATTAGAAAGGCACATCATAAACAGCAGTGATTTCCAAGGACTAGAAGTATGACAGAATATGAATTAATGTGTACTCGACTTACCAAACAGCAATGTTTGGGGATAATGACTTAATTATGGAAACAGTTTACTTTTGATGTCCACCGTTTTCGCCAACAAAACTAGTGCAAAGTGTGGTGTAACCATGTCGGTTTCCTGGCATGCTTTTGTTTTGAAGGCCTGATTGATCGAGGATACCAGAACTGTGGAGAGGTGTCTGTCTGCAGCATACAAGAGTGGAGGGTAAACATTACAAAGTACTATGTGAGAAAATGTGTGGTGAAATGAAAGTTAATAGTTGGGAGGGTAACGCAGACAGTAAAAGGCTGCCTGCACTGAATAAGACTTCTTGCCTTCGCCGGAAACCCCTATAAGAATAAAACATAGATAACAAAAGTTCAAGGTCTGTCATTCTTGAAAATCGCTCCCTACATCGTGTGGTCGCCATTTTGGGTTTTGGGTTAGCATCTGCTTGTAAAGGTTTCTTCTGTATGCACATGAGGACACATATTTTAGTGTTTAAACTTTTCTCTTGTTTTTGCTGGACATCTGTAAATAAAGTGTCTTAACCTGGATTTCCTCCAACCAACACTGTGGAGTTACGCTATCTTCAGCATCATCTTGATTTTCAGTTTAAATATGTTTTCTTTGCCTGGCAACCGGAAGTTATCACACCTCCGCACTACAACCGAAGTGCTGCATGAATATAGTCCAGGGCCATATATATATAAATAAACCAATTAAATAAGCCAGCCATCCATCCATTTTCTGTAGCAGTATTGTGGTTTTAGTAGGGAAGCCCAGACTTCCCTTTCCCCAGCCACTTCTTCCAGCTTTTCCTTGGGGATCATGAGGCATTCCCAGGCCAGCTGGGAGACATAGTCTCTCCAGCATGTCATGGGTCATCCCTGGGGTCTCCTCCCAATGGGACATGCCTTAAACACCTCACTAGGGAGGCGTCCAGGAGCCATCTGAAAACAGTTGCTACAGCCACGTCATCTGGCTAAAAGGGCAGCGGCTCTATTCTGAGCCCCTCCCAGTGACCGAGCTTCTCACCCTATCTCAAAGGGAGAGCCCGGACACCCTCCAACGGAAACTCATTTCGGTTGTTTGATCTTGTACTTCCGGTCATGACCCACAGCTCGTTACCATAGGTGAGGGTAGGAACATAGAACAACCAGTAAATTGAGAGCTTAGCCTTTCAGCTTAGCTTCTTCTCCACCACAAGGGACTGATACAAAATCCGGATCACTGCAGCGATCCACTCAATTGATCTACCGTTCCATCCATCTGTTACCCATGAACAAGATACTTGAAATCCTATACTTGGGGGCAGGATCTTATCCCCGACCTGGAGAGGGCACACCATCCTTTTCCAAATAATGACCATTGTCTCAGATTTAGAAGGACTGATTTTCATCCCAACTGCTTCACACTTGGCTGAGGTCAAAGTCATCAGTTCATTCCATGGGTGTGTATGGCAAGAAAACCAAATAACCAGTGAAAATAGATTATTGTGCTCCATACGGTTGCGTACAAGATGCACAAAGCTGGACAATTACCACAAGGGAACTGTGAGAGGTTTTTACCACATAATTTTTCACTTTGAAGATATGAGTTGTATTTTATGTTTTTGTTTTATCTATGGCATACACTTTGGCGTTAATAAAACAGTATCCCTCCCAAAATTATGTTGGAAAATTTGCAAATTACGACATCATTTCAGTATTCATGCACAGCTGTTGAAGGGAATGTCGACCTTTCCAAGATGGCCGCTACGTAAGCGCCTTTGGTGACTCGGCAGTTACAACACGATGGTTCAGCTCCGTCTTCATATCTATGGTCTGCTTCCTGCACCAGTTTGGAGTCTGGAAGAAACACCGGCGTCCACTACGCCAACTACTTAAGGAACCGCCGCCTCTCTTGTGATTCCGTGTATAGTGCGTAAATGCTATTGGTGAATGCAATTCTTTCGCGCCACCTGACGTCATATAGGCGTGCATTTTTTTTTCTTCGTACCGAGTGGAAAGGAGATGCACACGGCACTCGAGTGAGGTAACGACATAAAAAACGCATTTACTTTTCATTCACTCCCACAACATGGACTCGAGTCGCTTTCACTGGGCCGTACGCTACTATCCGCTACTTGAATGTCGACTAACAAACATTTACAGTAACAAACATGTCGTTCAAGGGCTATTCTTCTCTGCATTCATTTCCTGTATGCTGATCGGCTAGCTCTTGTTGCATTGTATTTTACAAGCTACTTTTTCTGTGATAATAGGCTACTCGCGAATGTCAACATAGAGGCTACTTGGTTGAATATGCCCTTATTCTGCCGTTCCGGCTATATTTTTGTTATGGCTTAGCCAATAATGACGCTTAATAATTGTGAATTTGACGGAAATTTCTTACGTTTTTGTCCTCGCCACGTGCAGCGAATGTAGCAAACTTGTGCCTATAATTATGAGTGCCTTGTTGAGAATGTGTTCATTTATGGTGATGGCGCATGTTGCTTTTTAAGACGAGTAGTAGTCATTCGTTTGGTACTTCATCTAAGCCCCACCGGTCTATTTAGGGGCCGCATTAAAGATTGAATTTGCATCGCACTGGTTCAATTACCCACCAAGTTTTGATACGGGCCGGGATAGGTTCAAGGATCAGAGGTTTGGGCATAGTGACCTTCCGGGAAGGGGAGGTAAATGTCACGGGTTTTTTTTTTTTTTTTTTTAACGTCTTAAAGCAATTTGTATGAACGAGAAGCATATCACTTATTGTGAGAGTCTGACTAAATAATTACATTTGAAAAAGGTCATGTAAATGTTGAGCCACGTGTCAAAATGCAAGTTATTATGGAGATGCAGGACAGATAGGCAACAAAATTGGCTCGCTAACTTTAGAGTGGGCGCTTAAGATGCTATTCCAGAACTCCTAAACTGTTCGCAATAAAAGTATAGAATAGACTGGGTTAAGAAGAACATACTTGTATAGTATCAGTCAGTCTGTTAGTGGTTGTACTGTACCTCTGCTAGTCAATCCTATGACTCCAAACAAAAACCCCTTTTACTTCAAGTTTTTGGCATTGTGACAGTCAAATGTCTGAGCTCTAATTTTTAAATTGTAACACATTAAAGCTGCTCGAGAGGTCAGCCGGTTTTTGCAGAATTCCGATGTGTGTCGTGCATCTGCACTTGCAAGGGTGCAGCACAAGGAATGAAATCCCAGATTACAGAAAGACCAGTAATGAACAAATGAAAAACAAATTATTTACTTAAATTCCAGTTATTTGGATTAGCACTGCAGTTTAGACTATGTCCACTGGGTGAAATGAATGTTTCTCTATTTCTCCCAGTCATAGGGAACTTGTCTTAATGCAATTCAATTAAGTGGCAAACCCCTGTATATTTGTGGTTCACAAGTCATCATAGTTGTTTTTTTTTTTTTTTTTTTTGTGACTCATCTCCCCAAATTTCATTGCCCTACGAAACAGCAACTAGTGAACCAGAAATAGTCCCAGAAAAGGGCATCTTATGTCTTATCATTTGGAAGCAAACGTAGTCTGCAAAACGTGTATGAAAGAAGCTGCGAAAAAGACGAGCGTATCCGCGTAAAATCACCAGACAATGAAGCATCCATTGAGTTCAATACCGCCGTGCTCCCTGTACCACTCTTGTAATCTCAACAAAACAATGCCTTGGATGGCGTAGCGATCTTAATGGCAATTGAAGTGCTTACGATCTTAATGGCAATTGAAGTGCTTATATTTTTACGTTCGCTCCATTAACTAAGCAGGATGATAAGATGGTAGGTTGCTGGTGATGGAAAAGTGCTTCACCAGTTGTTTTTGTTAGTATTAGCAGCTACTTTTGTTACATGAGCAGTCATACAAATATTTTGACTGGACCGGCTGTGACGGTTTTAGCTATCTGATCCATAGAGTTGGGAATGGTCAGTGTGGCATTCTCAAGAATAACTCTTGTGTTTCATTTATTCACTCAATTTCACTCAATTTACAGGTCACTGCACAGTATTCATTCTACGTGAGATGTTTCTGTTTTTTTTGTTTTTTCATGATTTCCCACGGACTGGGCATGTTTAAGTACATTGCTGCCACAGAAGGGCTAAGTGATGACTACCGATACCAGAGCCAGCCATTTCCATATGGCTCATCCTCACTAGGATTGTGGCTCCGCTGGAGCCTATCCCAGTTTTCTCTCAGCGAGAGGTGGCGTACACCCTGAAGTGGTCACCATCTATACAAACAAACAGCTATTTGTACTCACATTCAGAGAATTTAGTGATCAATTAACCTCCCTTGCATGTTTTTGGGAAGTGGGAGGAAAAGCTGGTACGGGGAGAACATGCAGACTCCACACAGCCAGTGCTGGATTTGGATCTGGGGTCACCAGAACTGTAAAGCAGATGTGCTAACCACCCAAGGAAGATCCAAACTCAAATAAATACATTAAAATGAATATTGAAGCCATAATTTATTACTAATTATGATTTTAGAGTAATGATAATATTGTATGTGGCAGCTCAAATTGTGATCACCATTAAAATTCTGATTGTGCAGCCCAAGTCACAAGTATATACTATTCATCCAATGTGGAAAGACAACTAATATTACTGCACTTTACGGACCAATCCTCTTTAGTCATGTAGACCAACCGGTTAAAACGTTTGCTTTACAGAAACAGTTCTGTGGACCAGGGTTCAAATACCAGCCCTGTATATGTGGAGTTTGCAGGTTCTACCCGTGCCCGTGTGGGTTTTCTCCAGCCACTCCGGTTTCCTCCCACATCCTGAGCATGTGCATTGTAGGTCAACTGTCGAACCTAAATTGCCCAAATGTTTGAATGGCTGTTTTGTTTGTGTGCCCTGCGATTGGCTGACAAACAGTTCAGGGTTGATGCCTGGCAATGATCAATGTCATTTCTATTCAGTTTAATTTGGAAAGATGATTGACGATATGAGTGTTATGAGCGAGGACACAGATTAAATTAATCGTGGAAGTCAAGGCACCATTGTACCGCCATCTTGTTTTTGCTGCCTTACCTCGGTGAAGGTCACTCTCGCTGACTGCTAAGGTATCTGGTAAACATACACCAGGCTGCCGTGTTCATTGTATTTCACACACTGTCCACAATCTGCTCAGAGTCACAACCTTCCCACACTTTCCTGCAAGTCCCCGGTTCATTTTTGACTCTTTGATCATTTTTATGCAGTGTAATGCGACAGCCCAGTAACAAAGACTCTTGAAGGATTAGGATGGTATTCTCGCAACCCCCACACCCCCCTAATCTTTCCACAATAGGTGTTTGCTTTAGTCTTGGAGGCCCACATTTTAGATTTTTTTTTTATTTGTTTTCATCATTGTTTAAAAAGAACGTATTATGTTGGGTTATAATTATTTTATGTATTGGGTGGATGGTGAGAGCGTTCTCCTCACAGTTTTGAGTGTTGGGGATCAAATCCCAGCCCTGCCTGTGTGGAGTTTACATGTTCTCCTTGTGCCTGTGTGGGTTTTCTCTCCAGTTTCCTCCCACATTCCCAAAAAATGCAACTTTAATTGGACACTCTAAAATGCCCCGAGGTGTGATTGTGAGTGTGAATGTTTTTTTTTTTTTTTTTTTTTCTCCTTCTTTCCTGTGTTCCCTGCGATTGGTTGGCAACCACTTCAGGGTGTCCTCCTCTTGGCTGGTGACATCTGGGATAGGCTGCAGGACTCCTTGGACCCTTGTTAGGATAAGCGGCTAAGAAATTGGATGGATTGCATAGAAATAACTTTAAAGAGAAGAGTCACCAAAGCTAGACGCCCTCAGAAAGATGATTCTGTCTCAGGACCTGTCCCAGTCAGTCGATGCAGAATCCAAACAGCAAAAACCTCAGATTTGGTCTGTCACCTTGCCCTGTCTCTAAGTAAAGGAGGGGTTAAGACAAGTGGCAGTATGACAGGCCTACATATACTTTATCTGCGTAGCTACTGTACAATATGGAGCTCGGCAAGTGCCATTAAAACAAATGTAACAATCAATTATTTCTCCCTAATTTAGCTTTTGAGGAAATAAGGTTGGTGATTGTTGTAAAATATCAATGACATCACTTAATCAACTGACTCACTTTTCATCACCCTACAATTGACTATAAAACGGCTTTAACTGTTCAACCCCTTAGTTATGATGTCTAGAATGTGTGTTGGCTCTTAAATCTGACAGCCCTACGTGAATAGTTTCCAAACATTGCTTGGTTTAAAATATCCTTATAATGTTGTCATACAACAGTGCACTTGCATCGGAATAAATGTTATATCTCACAGGACCACAACAGCTCTAGCACCCCAAAATTATATTCAACCGCTAATATAATACGCTTAAAAATCTCCAATTTAATCAAGTGTCATCAATTAAAATGATGCAAGCAACGCGGCTAAGTGCCACACATCCTTGCATACCTCTTGACCTCAAGCAATCATATGCGCTGCACTGTGACATGCACGCATCCATCCACCAATCCTTCTATTTTCCAAACCGTTTATTCTTACTAGGGTCACAGGCGTGATGGAGTCTATCCAGCCTCTCCCAATTTGAGAAACAGGGCTGGCCTTAAATGAGTTAAACACGGCGGCTGTTGTTGCAGGTGTATTGTAAACATAAAAAAAGACAATGTCCTAAAACCAGTTATCTTCCAAATTTATGTGGACATCTCCACACGTGGACGCTGCAACTTCTGTAAATACACTATTACAATGATCAAGTGAATACAGTATTTAGGATTTCGTTGACATGCAAGGTAGGATAGGTGTTCTCCTCTCGCTTCCTTATTTTCACCCAATCGCACATCATGCAGTAGTGCCACTGGGTCATGGGTCTCAAACGACAGGTAGGTGTGTATACAGCTCCTAAAAAAAATAATAGTTTGGGGCGGACCATGTAATCTGTCTCTTATAATGTAACAAAAGATCTGTGTACGTATGACAGGGGTGCTAAATGTGTCGATGTGCGCGTCGGACGGCTGCCGCGTCGGCTCGCCGGCAAACGATGCCGCATAGACGGCGGCAGCTATGAATAACGCTGCTGGCAATGGCGCACTCAGCCACGTGCTACGACGACACCGTAAAGCGGCCCGGCTCGGCGCCGTAATAAGCCACCTCGGCTGCAAAAATGAGTCACCCCGACCGACAAGGCTGGTGGCTGGATCGGCCTTCCCAGCCTTGTCGACATGGCCGAGCCCCAGCTTGGCCTTTTCGGCCTTGTCGGCCCGGGTGGCTCGTCGCAGCGCCAGACCGCGATGGCTCATCTCCTCCGCGGAATTGGATCAGACAGGGAGGCAGTTTGGCCGTGATCGCATATCATATGAATATGGCTCGAAACAATAGGGTAATATTGCCTTGGTAACTTCACTCGATTGTGAGATGTTCTCTTCTTCGAAAAGAGCTTCCGTGTCAGAAAGGGTGTGTTCGTTTCCTACAGTAGGGTCCACCGTGTGTTTTCAATGGCGAATGTCCCGGGTGATGTCACGGACAGGGCATGCAGCCACTATGGCGACCACTTGCATTTCGTCGAATGACACTTCCGCAACTTTGCACATGGATGACGCGTTTTCCGCTCATATTTATTTTTTCGTATAGACATTGAAGTGAATAATGTTATATGTATTTTTCCATTACAATATCGATTTTAGAATGTTTATAGACCTTTACACTTGACCTTTAAAACATATTACTGTGCTAGTGAGCTTGCTAATAATGTGTACAGTACATGGAAAAAGGTAGAACAACTTGGCAAGCCAGTATAGAATAGCAGCACGTACAGTATAAAGTATCTAGTATTGATATAAAGGATCATGTCTGCTTTTTCTGGCAGTGTGACAAAAGCAGGCCCCGTGTTGTGGAGAGGGCCCCTCTGTTGTCAGGCAATGAGGAGCCACTGACGAAGGCTTGGATAGATACTGATCTCCTCCACTTTTTAATGACCTCTTCCTGAAGTGGGACAAGCCCGTCATGAAATTTATCTGCTTATCACGTAAAACGCTAACCTGTTTAGTTACATATTTTGTAGCTTTTTCAAGCTGCGACGCACTG
The DNA here is from genome assembly GCF_019802595.1 of Syngnathoides biaculeatus. Classification (NCBI taxonomy): domain Eukaryota; kingdom Metazoa; phylum Chordata; class Actinopteri; order Syngnathiformes; family Syngnathidae; genus Syngnathoides; species Syngnathoides biaculeatus. Next base: position 15,494,784 of record NC_084653.1, on the reverse strand, counting down.
GCAGCCCAACAACATTAACATTCTCCACTTTGCTAAACAAGTTTTGTTGCATATCCTCAACACTAGCTCAATTGAAATACATTTATCAGTTTAAATAGTTCCATACTTTCTTTTTTTAACTTGAAGAATATTTTACAGTGTGGGACCATCAAACATAAAGTGTATTTTTTTTTTTTTTAATAATGTTTTTATGGGCGGCACGGTGAATCAGGTGGAAAGCATTGGCCACACACAATGACGTAGAATAAAAACTGCGCCTGCTGCATCCATTATTGGTTCTGCCATGGTCAACAGCCGCTGACTTCTGGTCAGGGCAAAAAGTATGGTAAATATACACACATTGTTATGGAAAATGATGTGATGAATATATAATAATTAATTATGAAGGTTAAGCGGAACAGACCGGTGAAAAAGTTACTTCTTTGCAACCACCTGCATGGTTTTGACAGCCAACAGGGAAACAAAAAAGATAAACCTAACCTATTCAAATTAAATTCGATTTTACTATGTTTCATAATGTACAATTATAAGAATGTCAAATTTAACGTAAAATAGTACCCAAAGTAATGTTTTGCCCTGACCGGGAGTTGACCACGTGAAAGGGGCCTGTGCGCAGTTCAATTTTAATTGTACGCCATTGGCCTCACAGTTTTGTGTGGAGTTTGCATGTCGTCCCCGATCCTGCGTGGCTATTCTCCCAGCACTTCGGTTTCCTCCCACATCCCAAAAACATGCAACATTAATTGTACACTCTAAATTGCCCCTAGGTGTGATTTGTGAGTGCGAATGTTTGTCTCGATGTGCCCTGCGATTGGCTGGCAACCAGTTCAGGGTGTACCCTGCCGTTTGGCCATTGACAGCTAGGATAGGCACCAGCACCCCCTGTGACTCTTGTGAGGATAAGCGGCTAAGACAATGGATGGATGGATAGAAACGTGGCATCTTAGCAGTAAAAATAAACTTTCCCCCTGATGAGCTCTTTACAGGCATGTGAACACATACAAAGGTGACACCTAGTGGTGAACTGTGACCATCTTGAAAATACACGAATTAGCCCTTCTACATCTTATTTATAATCAGAAGTTTTAAGTTTAAATAATATTTTTGTGTAAATGAGTTGATACACAAATGTTAAGATCCATTACATTTTGAGATGTTAAAATCTTAAAGATGTGTTAAAATCTTAAATTAATTACGAATGACTAATGTTGATCAGGTAGACATCTGTCAATAATTTAACAAGAAGCCGTGATTTCAAATGTAAATTCACTCCATATAAAATAATTGACTTTTTAGTCCCCTACTGCCTCTTGCAAACGTCTTGTTCCAAGGAAAATATTTTGCAATTGTAGTGGTTACGGAAAGTATTTAGACCCCCCTTAAATTTGTCACTCTGTTATCATGGAGACATTTCTAAAACTATTTAATGGTCAGATGACAATGATGGTCTGGGGTTGGTTAAAATTCATAGTTGCATTGTTAACATGTTTTGTAATACATGCACATAACTTCCAGCAAGTTTTGAACCAAAATTTAGCTAAATATATTGTGTGTGTGTGTGTGTGTGTGTGTGTGTGTGTGTGTGTGTATGTATATATATATATATATATATAAAATTATTATTATTTTTTTTTTTATTGTATTTTATGGTGCATATTGGGGACTCCTGGAAACATACCCGAAGCTCAACACACCGGGGTGTGGTTACTCTATCCAACACCAGGGCTACCAGAAGTGCAATTTACTCTACAATGGGAACCATTTTTTTCAGATACTGTTAAGTCCAGGCATTCCGATTTTTCCGACACTCATTATATCAGGCTTCGTTTTTATCGCGGTTCCACTATATTTACTTTTGCGGGCCAGATTTAGCCCCCTGGCTATGAGTTTGACACCTGTGGTGTAGAGTCCTGACTGGATTATTCTCGTGAAACAATTGTATCTGCTAGTAGTTCGACATGTAGCTGGTAATGCATTTCATTTCAAATGTGGCTACCTGACGTGCGCACACACACACACACGCACACACACACATGGCCACGGTGCCTCGCTAGATCCTCTACAAATAAGCTGAGCTCCTGGACCTCAAAGCATTTTGTGGTCTTACTTTGGCTCAAGGGTGTACATTTGTTGGAGTGTTTTGACAGGAGGTAAGGGCCACTTCCCATAGTTTTTAGTTTGTGTTGTTCACTGGAAATTGAACTGATTATTCTATTTGCTTATTTTTATTCTGTTGTTTATCCTCATAAGCAAATAAGGGAGCACATAGTAACCGGTACAAAACATTTCCAATAAAATGTACTCGACAGCTAACGGAATGCTAAAGGGAAAGTCAATTCTGTTGTGATGGTTTGTCACAGTAGAAAGTATAAAGTGGGTAAGAAGGGACATTATTTATTTTTGAAAGAGCTGATTGTGTATCATTGTTCTTGATCAACGTAACAAACATTCAAAACAATGCAGGACAAACCACAACCTTGGAAACATGACAACAGCATTTATGGCTAATGCGTCTTCTTGATGCCTGTTTTTCTCTCATGTAAACTATAAATTGCTGAGCTATACCTTTACCTTAGTTTGTATAGTTTGCAAATGTTAAGCCCGTTGACCTAATTGTGCTTAAATACTGTGATCAAAACTTGGTACCCGGCCCCTTGTGCAATCCAGTAAATTATAATTTTATGGAGTGGTCATTGAAGTATTTCAAGTTAACTGAAAAGGTGGAACACATATTGTACGTTAAATCACTTTATTTTAAATATAATCTAATTTCTTGAGGGTGTTAGCTTTATAATCATCCAGTGATTAAAAATGTAAATCTCCTATCAGTATTCAGTGAATTTATGAGTTTCGCTATTTGAATTGAACTACTGAAATACATTTTGACAGTAACGATGTTGACGTTTGAGGCAACTGTAAATGTAGCTGCCAGTAAAATATAAAGCAACTGACCAATAGAGGTACGTATCTAACCATCTGTAGACATTTATGCCTGTTATTCAATAAGACTATTTATCCAGTAATTTTCAAACAAACTGTTGCACAAAGGGCTTTACACAGTAAAAACAAGCTAAGCAAACAAACCCATTGCCAACAACATCCACAGGAATCCCCCCCACATCTCTCAGACATAAAGCACTGAAAGGAAGGCAACTAAAACACAAACTTACTTTCAACAATACAGTATGCTGTAGAGAAAGACTAGAGGGGGAGGCTTAAAAAATATTGGCTATCATCGAAAGCAATAATAGTAATGAAAAGATGGTAAGAAAATAGTTCAAAACAAACAAGCAGCTGCTCTCAGATCTTCAGGAAGGGTGTTCCACTGGGTTGGGGACACAATAATAAAGCATGCTTCGGTATGAGTTTTTGTTCTGACGTTTGGGTATATTAAGAGACCTCAATCCGAAGACATGACCGTTTGGATGGCTCCCTAGTTAAAATGATATCTAATGAATAATGGGGAATAAGACCGTTAAGGGTTTAAACAGTGAAAGGATTTTAAAATCAATCCTGATGCACACGGAACCAGAGCGGTGTGATGTGAGCTCCCTTTTTGGTCATTGTCAGCACTCACACTGAGTTTTGGAGTAGCTTTAGTGGTACAATATTATTTGTAGGAAGACTGTAAAGAAAATCATGGAGATAACCAATTCCACAATTCACAAAACCCGAAATTAGTGTCACTGTGTTGGCTTTAGAGTGAAATGGACACACTTTGGCAATGCTTTTAAGATGGTAAAATAATGTTCTTCGTGATATGTCTGATATGGTGTTTAAATTTTATTCTTACTTTTTAAAATGGCATTGATCTCTTCATTATTGGGGTCCATAATATGTAAGCAATTTTTCTTCATAAGGGACTCAAATGATAATGGCATTTTCTTGAAAGAAATGTGAGACCACTTCACATCACATTTCCTATGTTTTTCCCCTCCCCTCCCATTTTCCTGCAGTCCCATGCTTGAAAGTGACTTGAAAAACAAATGAATTGGTCATGTGAGAATCATAAGAAGCAGCTTAGGGTTTAAACATCAGATCTTTCCTTTTGTAAGAAATAACTGGTATCAAGCTGTCATCATTGACCTGGAATTGACACCTTGGGCATGACCACTGAGACTGTTGAGTAGCATTACAAACATGAACTTTTGATTGCAATAAATGGGCTGTGCATCGAAATAAAAGGGGAACGTTCCATCCATCCATTTTCTTCCGCTTATCCAAGGTTGGAGGAATGGGGTAGTAGCTTTAGCTTTAGCAGGGCTGCCCAGACTTCCTTCTCCCCAGCCACTTCATCCTATTTATCCATTTTTTTTCTGTCACCTTTTTGCAGTTTTTGTGCTCAAACTCCATAAGTTTCCACAAGGGGGCGCCAAAGTCCTGCTAATAGCAAAGTCAGAATTGGTGTCAAAGAAGTAAATTATAATTCTAGGGCTGCTTGATTATGTCAAAAATAATTATCATAATTATTTTAATCAATATTGTAATCATGATTAGACCATGTTAGGGACAATTTTTTATTTCAATTTATTGCACCACTTTTTTTAACAAAAAATAGGTAACACTTAAAAAGAATTCTTTAAGAAGTATAAATGGTGGATAATCTTTTAAAAATATACACAAAACATTCTACTAACTACTAATTTATTGGAAGCAAATATAGTTTGTGCATAAAACACAATAACATCAGGCTTGCAGGGATTGCGTTTTCATTTGAAAATCCCTGTCGTCAGTATTTTGAAGTTGGCACGGGTGCACAGGGCAGTGAAGCCTGAACCATGCGTTTGCTCCATTGTGACTGGCTGACTAGGTCACTGGCGCTGTTGCAAATGAAGCACTTTTCAGAGGCGGCAGTGTCTGCATTTTAAATGTAAAAAATTGGCGACTATTAAGCTCATTCAATCATGGCAGCCAAAATCACGATCACGATTAAAATTCGAGTAATTGTGCAGCCCTGCTGTATTGCCAAAAGTATTCGCTCACCTGGCTTCACTCACGTCTGGGGCCTCATGTAAAAAGATTGGTGTGGCTTCCCAACCGAAACATGGCGTACACTTAAATCTAGAAAACTTGATCAGCACAAAAACATCCAGACGTATAAATCTGCTCATACACAAGAATCCAAGCACATTTCCTTTTTACAGTACATCCCTATCAACATTTTGGAGTAGCTGAACCCTCCCAGTCCACGCCTACATTTAAATGTCTATCATATTTAAATGGACCTTGTACCTGAGATCGCACTCTCTGCGCAATCAGAAGAACAGAAATTGAGCGAGAAAAAAAATGAGTACGCTGTTCAATAAAGTGGAGGCCCGCAAGAGAATCCCCTTTGACACGCTGTCTGTCCTCTGGCGTTAACAACACGTGAAAGAGGAGTGAATGGGACGGCGTGTGCGCGGCTCTCAATGCCGTGGGGTCAGAACAGTGTGCACGCGCTGAAATGAAAATGAAGTGGTCTAACAAAAAATTGGATGTGAAGGGGAGGACAGCTGACCACGACCTAAGTGTGGCCAAAACAGGCTGAGGCACCGGTGAAGAGGGCATCGCTCTGTTTGAGGAGAGAGCCACTGCAATCATGGCTGACATTGCTCTCTCAGCGGTGGCGGTACCTCATGTGGGTGACTCCGATTACCCTCAAGGTAAATACCATCTGTTTTCATAACTCATAACAAATGTGTTCATGGAGTAACCAATAGTCAGCCCTATAAGAAAGATTCATGCGGAAATGTTGTATGGTATTTAGTTTGTAATCGTTTATATTCAATGCAAGCATATCAAAGAGGATATCAAAACTTTTACTTGTGTGTGATTACCAACTTGATTTTTGATCAACTAATTTATACACAGGAGAGGACATACAGTCGCAGCCACATCCTACGCGCTGCTGGAATTCTTCCACCTTCCCAAGCATCTCTGACACAGTTACGTGCCAACAACTGGATGCTTGCCCGACTGGCCATCCTCACCCATGCTGTGTTAGTGTCACAGGAAGAAGAGATTGTGAGGACAATAGGTGGCACAAATGATTACCTTGATCAATTGATAGGTGTCCTCACACATATTATTGATTAATTAAATACACTGATTAAGCAATGAATTCTGACTCCTTCCCTCTTTTATCAAAATTTTCAGGGCATGAATTGTTCATCTGCTAATTGTTCATGTAGCAGAATTTGCAAAGGTGACATACACTACATGTACTCTTCCGGTGCATTTTTTTCCCTGATGTGAAATAATCTGCAGTCTTTATTTTCAAACTTAATCTTGTAAAGTGAGCTCGTAATGATATTACAGTGTTCTGTAATCACAGTTAGCTGATCAGTCACAGTTTAAACTATGAATATAGGTCATTATAAAGCTCTTTCTGTCAGGGCTGCACTTTTTTCATTACTTTTTTTTATAGCCATAATATCAAATTGCAACTTCAAGACTTTTTTTTTTTTTTGTTCCATTTTCCAAGTTGTGAAGCAAGAGATGCCTGTAATCAAGAAAACACAGTAGGGCCCTGTGACTAGTTTGAGGGTGTGATCTTAAAATAGGACTGTTTTACCCTACCCTATCAGTAGTGAGGTTCATAGGTCACCACTGCCTCGTGTTTATAAACACTGTCGATAGCCGTGAAGTAGTTTTCTCACCGAACTTAAAGCGAAACTTTCAGTCAGTGTCATTGCACATAATTTTACGCCTCTCATTCAACATCTTAGGAGGTAGGTATTTCAACTTCATTTTCCTTCATACACTTTCAAATGGGAACAAAGTCACAGGTCAGGAAACAACTTTATGTACTGACAATACTACTCTTGATATTTGGACAACTCAGACTGGAACCAATTTGCTGTATTTGCATAGAAATTTATTTTACCGTTGCTTTACTACTATTGCACCAGTTTTATTGGGATAAAGAAATCATTAAGGAGACAAGAGTCAGAAGAATGGGGGATATTGTTTGCTGGTTCATGGCAACTTTGTACTTATCCAATATCTGTGATCTGATCAAAAACATGCTGCCTTGTACATTAAGGCATGGTATATCAACTTTAAAAAGTTATAGATTTGAAACTACTCAATCTTTCCATCAGTTGTATGAGTTTTTTAAAGTCATCAGTGCAAACAAATTGACCCAACCCCCTTCCCCCTCTTTACGGCTTTTTTCGCCCCAGGTACTTAAATACTCAGTTTTTTTTTTTTTTTTTTAATCTGGCTCAAAGAAGGCTATGCAAAATGTGTTTAAGAATGTCTTCCATAGGAGTAAATAGTTGTAAAATGATAGCTTGAACAAAAAAAAAAATGATACTTTCTCTACCGAGGCCGATTACTCGCTAACTGGCATTAGTTTGTTTCTGCTCTGGCATGACGGTAAATAGCACTGAAGTAGCAACAAATTTTATGAAAATAAGTGACCTAAGTGGAGTAAACAGTTCAGAAAACATGGTGAAGTAATTTTACTATTCTACTGGATATTTATTTTAATTATTTTATTTGTAGCCTGCTAATGTATTTACAGAGCATGTTAAATAAATGGAAATGAGTTTTTGTAATTCAAATATTTCTAAATAATACGACTTAGAGCTGTAATTGCAGTACTGTGACACCTGGCAACCGCTTTTTTTTTTTTTTTTTGCTCAAGGTTATCATCAGGGATGGGTGTGGAAAAAAGAACCAGTTCAAAAGTTTGTGATTCCATGTAATCATTCCTGAATTTTGAAGCCAGTTTCTTATTGATCCTGTTTGGAATAATGTCATTGTGATATTTACACAGTGCATGCAACCAGTGGACAGCCTGACATTCATAGATTTCTAGGGCTTGCAGGTTAACAGATTACACTACTCTGAATATTCTGATGAAGGATGCCAGATTGCCAGCAAAGATGCAGTAATTTCACAACTAAAAATCCACACCAATTTAACTATACACTACTAAAAATGACACCACATTATGAAACCCTGTCTGTCCTAAATAAAACATCAAAGATTGATTTTATTGCAGTCAAAAGATGATATAGCCATTTTAACCATAGCAATGCCTTTTAGAAGAGTGCATAGAAAATTTTACTATTACAAAACTATCCACCTTGACAGCAACTGTGACCAGAAATTTCCTTTGGCCTCTTATGGCCAGTGTAGTGCGATGCATGTATCGCTCCATGTTTCTGTATGTTTAACAACAAAATAAAAACAACAAAAAGAGAGAGAGAGAGAAAAGAAAAATGTAATACTCTCATAAACTCATTTTCCCCTGAGATCAAATATCTGTACGATCTCACACACAGACAAAAAAACAGGTAATACCTGGGACTGGATCCTAAAATATTAATTTACCATTTCTATATATGCAGTCCATTCCATGCTCCAGGACTTCTATTTAGCAATGCAAGCACACACAGCCAATGTCTCCACAACAACTGGTTGCTAAGGTGCTCGCATAATAGCAAGCAGTAAGAGTGAATGTTGCTTTCTGAAAGTCGTCCTTGACACTTCAGTTGTACCATGTAAAATTACACACCGGACAAAAGAATTACACTTGTTGAATGTTCAGATCAGTCTCTAAGGGCGTACACTCGCCTGACTTTGATACGGGCAGTTCCCACTCAGTGTCTGCGTGAATGTGAGTGCGAATGGTTGTCCATGTATATACTTTCCCTGCGACTGACTGATTTGTAGTTCAGGGTGTTGTCTGCCTTTCGCCCGAAGTTAGCTGTTACAGCCGCCCCCCACAGCACCCCTAACCAGGATAATCGCTGTTGAAAATGGGCGCACGGATGCATGACTGTTCAAATACATGACAAACTTTCTCTTTTTGTTTTCGCAAAAATCACTAGCTCAAAGCTAACAGTAAATGAAAAATGGCATTGATGACGTGACAAAAATGAGCATTGAACTCACAGCACTCTATCGAAATAATAAACACAAGACGTTTATAAAAGGAACATAACACTATTTTCAGGTATATATTTTTCAAACCTAGAGAAAACGAGTTGCAGTAACTATTCGATCGTGACTTGTACATTTTTTTTTTGTTACTCAAAGTGCATATCTTATTGTGTGCAACACAATATTTTTCTACCCTGAATTACAAATTTAAGGATGAAGAAGCGAATCGATAAAGAATTGAAACGTTACCTTGAATCAAACATGTAATCACCAAAATCTTATAAATTCCTATCCCTGGTTATCATACTGTCAGACTCTGATATGCCTCTTGTAATTTCGGTATAATCTTTCCTAATTAAGGCTGCTGCGAACGGTCTGTGTTTAGATATCTTGTCTTTGCTACGTGCCAGCAGTAATGCTCGTCTGACATCAGATTTAGTCCTAATCCCCACTTTCAGCATTCTTGCCTTTGCTACCCCTCGGGCTTCACAGGAGACCTTATGAGAATCATTTGACTCATACGATATTGCTGCTTCGGGCTTTTTTTGGAGTGGGGAGAACGAGCAATTTGTTGCCCAATTCTCTCAAGACTGTATTATGTTCCAGAAGACTTGTCTCGCTTATTAGATATGTAATTCTCAGAGCAAGATAGCAATGTAGACACTTTGAATATTGCATTCACATGAGATACGATAACACATTATTATTTGTTCTGTTTTCCTTCATACGCTAACCTCATTTCACATCTTTTCACATCTTTTGTGTTGTGTTGTATGCGCACTGCATGCTTCATTGGAAATCTGCTTCAAAAATGCACCAAATATTATGAGTGTTTTTTTGGTTAAGCCGCAGCTGATGTTGGCCTCATCATGATCTCAATTTTTTTTCATTGTGCAGATTCTTATTACCTTAGTATCTCAAAGTCCAGTTATTTTTTTTTTTTGTGCAGGCTGCACCTCATCACACATTAAAGTAAAGCAGGTGAACCGCCATAAGCATAAACTTTTAGACAGAGGGGAAGAAAAAAGACAAAAGGTGAGGATAGAAAGTGGCGAAAGACCAAGAAAATCAGTATGTTGGCATCGTTACCTTTTTTTATTTAAGTCATAGTCATCACTAATTTACTTTAACACAGTAGCAAAGTAAATCTGTACTTAGTATATAACAACACTTCCAGACTCAAAATAATAAAATAATAAAGGTAAGTACAGCAATTGATGGAAATTTAGTGCTTTTTTTTTTTTTTTTTTTTTTGCAAGATTCAGCAAATTTTCCGAATGGTAACTGATTACAAAGCCTTTATTCTTTGGTATGAGTGATAATAGACCCATGCATGGTTAGTTGAATGAATGCACGGATGAATAAAAAGAGAATTGGTACAGATTTTTAAATTGAATGGGTTTGATTTGTTTTTCTCCGATTCATCCATTTGTTGCTATATCGCAGATTTTTGTTTTCCTTTTTTTCCCCCAGACATTGAAAATGCAGATTTACAGTGTAAGCCCGTAAGAAAGTGGGACTGTCCAAAGCTTGGAATGACTTCACACAAAAAGGCCATGATGTGAAACTGCGTGTTTACCTAAAAATTAACATTGTTAGCTAAAATAATCTAGCCAACAACTGCTAGTTACAACGACTTGGAAAGATGGACACAGCCACCTGCGCACTTTCAGTAGCTTTACTGAACAAACGCTGACCAAATGAACACGTAACAAGCACATTTATACACTACCTGCAAGCCACGCAGCTGACGCCTAAAAGCACTCAACATCAGATTGGTTAGCAGTTTGGCTGTTTCCAGGCAGCCACTATCCTGAGCCAACACTTGCCATTGCTACACTCTCATTTGCTGACTCCCACATTTAAAAGCCACACAAATCTGGAAAAAAATATTATGGTGATTCCAAGTGGGCACCGATGATATCTGCACCTCACATCCACATTATGTAAATACATAATTATGCATAAAACATTTTTTTTAATGTACTGAATAGTAATAAAACGTATTGTCAGTACTTTGCTCCTTTTTATCTGTCGCAGGCGGTTCTCGAATCCTTCACTTATGAGTGCTGCAACCTTGGCGTTTTACCATTTAGAAGTTATCGCTCGATCATTTTTGGGTTTTTTTTTGCTTTTTGTTGAGAGCAAATATTTGACTTCTGAGTATTCTACAAACACTCCACCGCTCGAATGAAAGGATAAATACGGCAACTTAACCAAGCTACCGAATCATGCGCAATCGGTGATCTTAAAGTCTTTTGGAAGTATTATGAACAATATTAACATCAATGACATGTCTAATATCTCTAAAATAAAATGTTGTTTTGGCAGGGGACCAGAAGTTGGGGACAATGCGAGTCCACGTGCACACCAGATTTTGTTTCCTGTGTGTGCTCACATTCCTCTATCAGCAGTCCAGCCACTGTCACGGAAACGGGCACCATGGGCAGCACCGCGGCCATCACCACGCCAACCACACGCACAATGACTTACAGATATCTGAGGCTCCATATGTGAGAAGACCTACTCTCACTGCAAACTTTACCCATCCTCAGGGGGGTTCTTTAAAAGAGGAGCAGCACTTCTACATCCAGCAATTGTTCAGGCGTTATGGCAAGAAGGACCGACTCGATTTTCAAGGATTTCAGAGTCTCCTGCTTAGCCTAGGTCTTGGCAGAGTGAAAGTGCTAGACATCGATCACGACAATCTCGGACATGACCACGTCGCTCATCTAGACATTCTTGACGTGCAGGAGGGCCTCCATACGCACGGCGAAACTCACGGCAGCGTGCGTCACAGCCCCACCTCCCGCCATCCGCACAAGGAACAAGGTCCCACGCAGTGCACTCAGCACACCAAGGGAGTCAGCACAGCTCCCGGGGCATCGAGAGAACAGCCCCATAAACACAATCAAGATCACACCCACAGTCATACACACGATGTAGACCATAGACCCGATCATGCTGAGGAGGATGACGGCGAACACGCACAAATGAGCACAGACGTGCCTCCCACTAACCAGGAGCACCCATCTTCTGCCCAAATGGACACGCCTCGTACCCCCCAAGACGTGCCGTCTTCTCCTGCCCCCACGGACGTAAAGCCCAAGAGGCAAAGAAAACCAGGCAAGGTCCGAGGACAACGAGGGCAAAACAAAACTTTACCACCTCCCACAGCCCTGTCTGATAATCACGACCACAAAAATGGAGGTGATCACGGTCACGACTATTTACATAAAATCAAACGAGAAGCACCAGGGGAGGCCAACGCTGCAACAGTTCCAGGCCCTGTTGTGTCTGGACATGCAGGTGGCTTGTCTCATCAGCATGAGGAGGTAGGGAGTACAAAATGAACCCCGCAAGTGATGACAGACCCATCTTTTTCTTTGTTTCTGTCAAAGATGCAAGGAGTTTGTTTGCATGCTTAAAAATTTCATAGGCAGGCTATTTGAATTTGACTAGTGTACTTGTAAAAATGTAAAGAGTTTGCTCTGTCGGGAATCTTGAAGGGACAATTGAAAGTATTTCAAATTGTATGGCAAAAACAGCATGAATTATTTTTTCTCTCATGGAGCCAGCACTTCATCACCCGGCTGGCGTATTACTCAAGCCAATTAATGTCGCCGGTCTATGTACACTATGTGGCACATGTATTGGACAAATCACACACACCCCTCCCACACACCACCACCGACATACACATTTAAACTCTTAAAAAATGTTTAAGGTTGTATTTAAAGGGCAACTTTCTGAATATTTTGAATAATAGCATTGCATTTTCCTTTTCTTTTATTGAAGAGGGGGGGAAAAAATCAGTCAAACTGGTATTCAAATTGGGATGTCAGGGTTTGTTTTAAGGCCATTTTGCCCTACTGCCACTCATGCGCAGGGAAACTGAAGGTACATGTACAGATGCAAGCATTTCTCTACATTACACAAGTGAACGTACTGTATGTGGCTTGCGATGATTGATTGATGTTGACTGTAGTTGGGGGAGATAGTTTAAATAAATAATTCAAATGATAAACTCAGTCACGACCATCTCCCATTTAATTACTTTAAAACTCAGTCAAAAACTGTGGGGAACACTTCTTATGGTATTTAGCCCCACTGTTGCTTAACAGCCAGCAGAAGTTTTACCTGTTTAATTTCACACTTGACAGGTAGGCAAGGCCAAATTCAAGAGATTATTCCATAATACATCAGTCAACCATGCGATGTCTCCCTCTCCTGTCCCAGTGTTTGAACCTGACCCAGCTCCTCAACTACTACGGGCTGAGTTCCAACACCCTCATCTCTCCGAGCCAGTTCACCTATTTGTGCCCCGCCCTGCTGTACCAGATTGACAGCCGCGTGTGTATCCGCCATTACAAGATGGACGTGGAGCAGGAAGCCTTGGAGAATGGCAATTCTGGTATAGTGAATAGTCTCATCGATCTGGCTCACTCGGGCAAGTGTGTCAATAGCGTAATGTTAAAATCAAGCTGTAGAAGTTGAACCAAAGCAGCCATAATAACACAGCCTTTCATTTACTATGACTAGAAAGAGCAGTAGAATCAGTTGTCCTATGATCAACTTGAACTCTCATTATTCTGTCAACTCAGAAGAGGTTTTAGTTATTTCATTTATCACAATTTTTTTATTCAGTCTTTGAAACTTTAAAAAAAATTTCTCAAGCAAAATAAAGTGCATGACATTAATGTAAGATGTCAGAGTAAGCCTTGTTATTAATTAAATACATAACCATAAAGGAGACACAAACACACACACACACACAAAGTGCCATGTCATGTGAATGCTCTGACAAAAGGGGGAAGATACGAACATATTTAACTCATCAGTTTAACATCATTTGGGGTTTTGTTGAGTCGGAAGGTAAAATGTCCTTTAATCTTTTAATGGTTATCCGCATTTTGACATAAGCAGAACGGAAAATGGATGGATGAGTAAGCCCATACTCATTAATGGGCTTGAGTGAGTATAAATACAAGATTGCCTGTGTGTTTACATGCACCCCTTCCCAAAACAAAAATACAAATAGAAGCCCTAATCTGATTATGTATCACTTTTAAAAGTCAAATTCGCATATCCAAAATAGGCTTGTAGCTGTAGCCATCTTCAGGACTAATCAAATACTCTCCCCTTCCCTCTGCCCACCATAAAAAATAAATAATAATAATTGAGTACACATAGAGGCAATAAATTTAAAAGTGTGTGGGGCTGGGGAGTATTGACACTTCCATAATTTAAATTTTTTTTTTAATACAGAGTCAATTTTGGGGCTTTAAAATGTACATAAATTAGTAGTGCTGTGAAAGCTGGCAATTGTTTCTTTCTGTATTTTTTCAAAACAACACTAAAACCACATAGTAATGTCACAATGAATACTGTACTCTCATCTTTTCATTTTTTTTTACTTCCTTTCACTTTCCTTGCACTACATTCTGGCAGGAATGGAGCAAGTTTGTAGTGGTTGTTGAGAGTTTGATCAAAATGGGGATAGTCATTTTAGCTTATTTTTGGAAATCTTCAGTCACTAATTGCTTTAATTTCACCCTTTAATTGACATCAAAATAGTATTCATGGAAGTTTTTATGGCTTTTACTGACAAACACTTGTTAATAACCTCCAACAGCTGCTACAGTCCGGGAAACGTGTTTATACCCCACGGCTGTGACACTGACAGTGTTTTGAGTTAATTAGTTACAGGATGTGGACCAATGTTCATGAAGCCATAAAATTTGCTGCAAATTTAAAGACTAGTATTCTCTATTTATGATGACAAAAAAAGTGCATGCCTCAGAGAATAATTTAACACTAAGTTTTGTACACGTTTACGAGTGATTACCCAGGTGTAGTGGTGTCACAGTACCAGAATTCTTACTTCGATAATATACATTGGTGGGAAAAGTGTTTTCCAAAGTGGTCATGAGTGTAGCCTGGTATCCGAGTTGGATTCAAAGCACTCCAAATTAGACTTACGTGTGGCACACGCCCACGCTAAATTGTCGCATGCTGTTCATGCTATCGATCTGCTGGTGATACAGACTCGAGTCTGCATCGGACAACACAGGACAATCCACCCTGTGTAAGACTGACTGACCGAATTTGTTCACATAGCTTCGCGAGCTGCATACTCTGAGGTTACGTCTCAGTGGCTAACGCTATTGTGTCTGCAGGAGGCAGACTATTGGCAATCTGAAGCCTTTTCACTCTCCCAGCTCCCACACAGTCAGACACACAACTTGTCACAAGGCAGACAGTCATTGGCTAACTGTCTGCTTTTTGGGTACTAGCCTTTAAGACACAGTGTGAGTTGAGCGCTGTGAAGTAAATTTCTTTCTTCGCTACGGTACTTTTTTTTTTTAAATACGTCGTTCAACACTACCCACGTGTCTTAATGAAGGGTCTCTAATATTGTGTCAAAATAAAAAAAAATGCTAACGAATTACATACAGCACATTTAATGGTATGGATGTGAATCGAATAACTGCGTCCCGTCATATGATTCCGAGGAATCGATGTGTTTGCTTGGCCGATGATTCCAGACACAGATCTTTCATAGTGTCCGTGACTGTAACACTACAACAGTCGCTGAGTTGCGTCATCCTTGCGTCACACTCTTCAGATATGACCATTGAGTGTAATCACTTGGTTTTGGGGGGATGAATCTGTCCGTCTGCAAATGCTAGATATGGCTTCCATTACCCTGACGACTGGAGCCGTAGCTAAGAAGAAGTGACAGTTACTCAGTGTAGCCAACTAGGCGACTTTATTATGATATTTTGTTTATTTCGGACTCTTTTAGCATTAACCAACAAATCTACTGACTTTTTGTGGTGTCCCACACACCCCCACACTAAGTGACGCTTGTGGCCATTAGCCACCACAGGCTAATTTGACCAACTAAGTTTAAGTGGAGGAGAGCTTGCAGATAAGGATTAGGAAACTTTATACATCTAGATACTCTCCTGTTTCACCATGCATTCTTTTTTTTTTTTTTTTTTTTTTTTATTGAAAGCGAAGGACGCTCTACTCTGGATGTTCCTGTATCAAATGTGCCTGAGGCAGTCACTGTTACAGTCGTAAAAATGGAAATGTTAACAAGGAAGATAGAATGAACAAGTGGAAAGGGCTAAGAAAAGCATCTCGTTAGTGGAAAAAAATCCTCAGGAGGTGAACGCTGGACCAGGATTCATCCATAGGCATCACCACACACCATGGGAGCTTTCTTACATTTACCCCCTGCTGGGAAAGTGTAGTTGTTTTCTCAGTGGTCTCACGATGCCCCTCTTTTTGTGCTGTGCCAATTAGGAACACATAAGTGACACCCCGTGCAATTTTTCCTGAGACGCCGCTCACAGGAGAGTCATAATTGGAGAGAGGATGAGCACTAGTGGGTCTGCTTCACCGTTCGGTTCTGTTGCAATCATCAACTACTGAGCCGTCACCATCCAGTGCAAAATAAAATTCACTTTTACACCCCCGCCCCCCACCACACGCAGTACATAAAAACACAACCATGTCGGGGTAATGAATAGAGATGTAGATAAGCTGCATCGAGTAAAACTGCGGTTATGTACTGTCAGGCTGGTAGTCATTCGCCTCTCAGCGTTAGTAGTGGATTTCACTTGGCGCAACAAATAAGAACGCAGTCAACTGTAGCCTCTTGTTTTTTTTTCGAGGTGCAGTAAAAATGGTGGCAACAATAAAAAGAGAAAGTGAGGGTTGCAAAAAATGCGTATTCTGTTTTTCCTCCCTAACAATGAGGTTTGCTCGTAAGCATAAGGATGTGGTCCGTTGCCCTCCCAAGGTATTATCTTACTTTTATGGCAAACAGAACTTTTGTTTGTGTTTAAGAGAGAGAGGGAGAGCATTAAAAGAAGAAAACATAAACACCGCAAGGGTCTTCATGAGGCATAACATCACCTCTTGCCTTGTTGCTTGGCCACCTCATTGTAAGCCATTTGGGCCTCTGTTGACTTAGCTGCTGTAGATACATAAAGTGTTGCTTTTCATTGGACATCAACAATATGTTAAAAAGATTACTCACCTTTGAAACATGTTTTCTAATTATTCACTTTGTACAAAGAAGTTTTGGATCGTAGGCTTTTAAGTGAACTTTCAGGATGAAGCTAAAATGTACTTTCCAGATGGACTTAACTTGACCTTGCCTAAAATTTTGAACGTGTCCAACTGAAAATAGTCAATTTTAGCATGACTATCGGTATGAGTGTACGCCACTTCAGTCTATTGAATTCATAAGACTGCAGCAAAAGTGTGCGGTTGTCGCTTTCATGGACTTAATGCTACATCCATGTTTCTGTGGGCTTTAAGATGGCATTAACAAAGCATAAATACCTTTTTATTTCATCTCTATTGGGTTGTGACATGTAGAGAATCATCCAGATGTCAATTCTCCAAATTGTAGTGACAAACTGCCGTGGGTTCAACATGTTATGACTGCTCCTTGCCAAGAGAAACTTGTCTGTTTTGCGAGCAGGATGTTTTGCCAGGGGAAGTGGTTTTTTTTTTTTCGTAATGTTTCTTAATCCTACAGCTGGTTAATTAGACAGTGACAGCTTGATTCGGTCTCTCTAAAGACCACTCTGTCAGGCGGAAGACACATCGTGCGCTCACATATTTCCTCACCTGGGGTCCATTCGACAAGGATAGACAGCGTGTCTGCCATTGCAACTTTTACACTTATTAGTCATTTCTCTGGTGAGGTGTTTACTTGAGCTTTATCCTTGAAGGCAAGCCGTCCCGACTTGCAAGTATGCAGGTTTGTCGTCTTGCAAATCCCACTTTGTCAGGCTTCACGGTGGCATGATTGCCCGTCAAAAATAACTAAGCAGCACATATAAAACGGCAGCACAAGGCATGACAAAAGCGAGAAGAGACAGCAGGCTCGTAAGCAGTGGAGGCATCAGGTGGATTCACATCATTGAAACAATTTAGTCAGAAAGGGGCAACATTTCTACACTAAAAGCGCAAAAAGCTTTCTTTTTCAAAATACCAACTTGTGTGCATTTAACCTAGATGTCACTGTAGCAATGTCTTATCCAAATGTGGCAACCCCCCCCCCCCCCACCAATGCTCCTTCTCTCTGTCATTTCTCGTTCGCGTTTACTGGAAGTAAGGTGTGTACATTACATGCGCGCTGTGTTTCAATCAAGAAAAGCCCACAGCCAAATGTCAGTGGTGAAGGATCTGACTTCGGTTTAGCGAACACACCACCACTGGTGTGACATTGAATTTCATACTACATTAAGCATTTTGTCCTCTGTGACCGAAAAGTCATAAACCTTTTCACTTTGGCCTTCCACTGTTTTGACAGTTTAACTGATAGCATACCTTTTTATCACACTTCTATGCCTTGTGCCTTCAATCAACAGCGCCCTCCCCTCCCCACCGTATTTAAAAAAGAAAAAAATAAGTGCAATTCTGAAACTCAGAGAGCAAAGTAGAAACTGGTCATAAAATCGTTTGCTCCTCAGGGTCTACTGCTGACGCTTCGTTCCTTGATTTTCTTTCCAGTGTGGACCTGGGTGTGGGGCTTCGTGTCCATCACCATCATCAGTCTACTGTCTCTGCTGGGCGTTATTTTGGTGCCCATCCTCAACCAGTCCTGCTTCAAGTTCCTGCTCACCTTCCTGGTAGCCCTGGCTGTGGGTACACTTAGTGGTGACGCGCTCCTTCATTTGCTGCCTCATGTGAGTTGGCCATAGAATGCAGTGCCATGAAAAAAGTATCGTCTTTGTCAAGTGCTTATATTTTTGCATAGGTTCCCCACATTGTTAAAGATTTCAAACAAATGTAAATACCGTAATTCCGCACCTGGTTGCATGCCTCACAGAGTACATTTATAAAGGAAATACCATTTGGTACATACATACACAGAGTGTGTTTAACGAAGGGGTCACCAACGCGGTGCCCGCAGGCGAATGGTAGCCCGCGAGGACCATATAAAATGCCTGTGAGGTATGTTCTAAAAGTACCATAGGCCACAAATTGTTACTATTATTTCTGCTTTAAATTCTGAATCTGACTATCTTACGTGAATTAAAATTTTAAAATACCTGCAATATAATTTACTACAATAAATTAAAATGAAAATATTTCATGTACATGTAATGAACTGAATCGGAAATTTGCCGCAAACGGGTCACATAGCCCTTCATACGATCGGTACTCACAAAGTAGCCCTCACCCTCAAAAAGGTTGCTGAGCCCTGTTTTAACGCTAGTGCTAACGTTAACGTTGAAACACCCCCATGGATGCCATTTTTACCCAGTCGCCTCCTTATTGTACAGCATTGTGGTTAATAAAAAATAAAATGTGATGCTGGTTGAATTAATAAAAAACATTTTCTCAAATGAAATGACTGTTTTAAAATACACAAATTGAGGTAAGTAACCTTTTTGATACACATACTTGATCCCACCCGTTTTACTTTCTTTCTCTCAACAGTCTCAAGGGCAACACGACCACAGCGACGTGAGCCACGGCACGGATCTTGTGACAGACTTTGATGGAGTGTGGAAGGGCTTGACTGCATTGGCCGGCATTTACCTCCTCTTCATTTTTGAGCATTGTATCGGCATGTATAAGCACTACAAGGATCACAGGGTAAGAGAAAGTGGCGTCTAGTCGAAGATTGATCATGCCACATGAGCTTTTTTTTTTCCAGCTTTGAAGTCGTGGTGGTCATTCAGCCATTAAAAATCAGTGGTAGGAAGTAACAAATTAGAAAAGCAGTACTTTTAGGGTTGTTGCAATCAAACCTGATTGTTATTGGTTATTGGTTGAATAATTGACTACTAATACGCCCCCCCACACACACAATTAGTATGAGTGGCCCTCACCCAAGCCCCAGATACTTTGATACTGTATTTTCAAGCATCTGAACTTCAATTGAGCATTCTACACGTGAAAACATAACTGATTTATCTGCTTTCTTCTCGCTGGCTTGCAAAGTTTTTATCAAAATGAGTGTTGTTTACAAATATAATTCAGTTTTACTTTTCCACTGAAGTAGTGTTTCCTGTTACCAACTACCAGCACTTTTATTTGAATAGCGAATGAGTATGTTTCCAACGACTTAAGAATGAATGTGTTTCTTCTTGGAAGTCGACGAAGAATAAAAGTCAGGAGGGCAAGATTGGCAGGAAGTTGTCAGATCACAAATTAAATCGCCGCTCTGATGCAGAATGGGTGCACCTGAAGGCGCTCGGTGATGGTGAGTAAGCTCAACCAACCTTGCCCCATCCCGCCAGTAAAGGCCAGTTTTGACAGTTCCATTCTGTTTAGACCCTGACACCAGTACCGTCTCCTGTGAGAATGACCAAAACGAGACGCAATTCACAGAGCTCCAGACGCCTGACTCCCCCACCGTCAAAACACTGCTGAAACCTGCCGACGCCCACCGGTCACCCACCAAGGTGAACGGCCACAAGGTCAAGCAGCACGGCCACGGCCACTCCCATGGTGGGAACTGCCACTCGGATCAGGAGATGAAGGACGCCGGGATAGCCAGCATCGCCTGGATGGTCATCATGGGCGATGGGATGCACAACTTCAGTGATGGGCTGGCCATTGGTACGTGTTATGTCTGTATTTTAAGGGATGCTTCTAATGTTGTGGGCAGAGTTCGGAATCTTGTATGAAGATTAACTGAAGGAAAACAAAATACATGTGCATGAATGTGAGGGGTGGAGGTGGAAGAGTGAAGCTCCAGGCAGAAGAGATAGCGAGGGTGGATGACTTCAAATACTTGGGATCAACAGTACTGAGGAATGGAGAGTGTGGTAAGGAAGTGAAGAAATTGGTCCAAGCGGGGTGGAACAGTTGGCGGAGGTGTCTGGTGTTCTATGTGACAGAAGAGTATCTGCTAGGATGAAGGGCAATGTTTATGAAACAGTGGTGAAGCCAGCCATGATGTACGGATGAGAGACGGTGGCACTGAAGAAAAAAACACGAACCAGAACTCGAGGTCACAGAAATGAAGATGCTTGGAGTGAGCAGGTTGGATAGGATTAGAAATGAGGTCATTAGAGGGACAGCCAAAGTTGGATGTTTTGGAGACAAGGTGAGAGAGACCAGACTTCGATGGTTTGGACATGTCCAGAGGCGAGAGAGTGAGTGTCTTGCTAGAAGGGTGCTGAGGATGGAGCTGCCTGGCAAAACAGCGAGACGAAGACCAAAGAAAAGGTTGATGGATGTTGTGAGGGAGGACATGAGGACAGCGGGTGTTAGAGAGGAAGATGCACGAGATAGGCTTAGATGCAAGAAGATGAAACGCTGTGGCGACTCCTAACGGGACAAGCCGAAAGGAAAAGAAGGCTGCATTTTAAGTGCTACAAATAACTTGACAACAAATCTCTCAACTCTCTTTAACGCTCAAGTTCAAGACAATAATGAATGAGAATTGTTAGTTAAGATATAATTTAGTAACCCATGAATAGTTGTTATGCTTTGGTGTTGAAGGAACTGGTCAGTCACAAAGGTAAGTTAGAGTGCAAATTCATTTCCATTGGTTACACTGTTTGCTCAGCTCAATGTTCATTTATTGTATCATTTATAAGTCTCAGTCCTTTGAAAAAGAGTTTAGGAAAATAATGTAACCAGTCATTTACTTTTCTAAAGTATAAAGGCCCTTTCACAACGCAAAGAACGCAGTCAACTTTCCCATTGTGTAGGCACTGAGGGAGTACATTAGGACCATGCAATGCCATGACACGGTCAGCTCGTGCAGAGGCTATTAGACACTTGGCGCCCTGAAATAGTGAACTGTTCCAATGTGGTGATGTCAGAAATTTCTGAAAGGTACCGAGACTTTCAAACTGCTTCCTGGCCAGCTTGAAATATACCTCGTAGTGCTCTTGGTCGACCTGTAGCTAACAAACAAGCTTAAACGCCAAGATCCCGCTGTGAGATTTAGATGGGATGGTCACGTTCCCTTTTTAGTTTGCTGCTGCTCATCCTCGTCCTCCACTTTCTCCTCAAAATGAGCAAAGTCAGGGGTTTTATTTAGCAATAACATACAGTACATATTGCCGAGGTACGGTCTACTTGTCTACCAGCGGGGAAATCCCCCATTACCTCCTTTTAGGCTGCTATGTCAGCACATCCAATTAAAGAGCACAGTGGCACCAGGGTGCCATCGCCCTTGCGTGCTACTGCCTGAACTTTTCACACTGCATGAATGCAATGTGGAAAAGCCTTTTAAAGTCTTTTTGTCTGCTCGGCGTACGGCTGGCGGAGGCGGCATGTCTGCACCTTTTAATAAAGAGTGATGATTTTTTTTTTTTTTTCACGATTGAATTTGTTTTTAGAATGCTGTTGTTGGTGCGCAGTGGTATATGGTATATGACTTTTTTTTTTTTTTAAGTTGTACAGAAATTGTAAAAAGAGTATGTCCCTTTTTAATTAAAATTAATGGCACTGATGTTTTGGATTACAGAGGAACATCTAATACAAGTTAGCAACCATGTTTGCATCAAAATCAGATGTGACCCACAAGATGTTCAAAACCTCCTGGAGACATTTGATGCATATTCATCTAAGAGGCTGCGATTACTAAAAGTTAATGTTCCCAGAGTGAGCATTGTGTCATCTCTCTGAACAACTTTCTCTCCCCCCACCCCCCCCCCCCTCCGGTTTAAAATTTGCCCTCCAGGTCTCACTGACATTGTGAACTTTCTCATCTTCAGGCGCAGCATTCAGCGCAAACCTCACAGGAGGCATCAGTACTTCTGTGGCTGTTTTCTGCCATGAACTACCTCATGAACTCGGTAAGTGCCGCACACAGAGACCACCCATGAAATATAACCAAAACGTGTTATGTACTTCTCACGCACCGCTGACTGCACATGTCACCTGTTTAGCAAGGACAACAAAGGTGTTTGGCAAACCGCTGTGCCTCTTTCTGAACATGAATCAAAAGTGGGCCCTGTGACCCTTCTGGGCCCTGAAAACTGAACTGCGGTGCCTCTCATCACACCAGAAAACTTGAGACTTGTCTGACAGCACTCAAGCGGCTTGTCAAAGTGAAACTTGTTCTTCAATACAGCGCAAAAAAAAAAAATGGCACAGGTGCCAGCGCCTTCATTTGCATTCAATCTGTTCTCTCTGAGGACCATTTTCATACCCTGCAACCATAAACAGTTTTTGTTCCAAGCTGTGCTTTATGTTGCTGCCCTCTTTGTGTATAAATATAAAGTTGGGAAGGGTAACAAGCACACAGCATTATCAATAATGTCACTGCTCATAAATCAGAGAGCACACTTGACTTGGTGTTAGGGTTGGGCCTCGTTTGAGTTTGAATGATTCTTGATTCTGATTCATTTAGGACACGGGTGTCAAACTCAAGGCCCGGGGGACAGATCTGGCCAGCCACATGATTTTACGTGGCCCGCAAAGCCAAATCTAGAGTGTTAATTTCCATCTTTCTTGTAAAAATCTGTACCAAAATTTCAAATTGTCATATATCATAAATAATAGTTGAGATCTTCTTCTTTTCCTTTCGGCATGTCCCGTTAGGGGTCGCCACAGCGTGTCATCTTTTGCCATCTTAGCCTAACCAAACGTGAACAGTTGAGAAACACATTACCCTTGATTTTTAATTTCAAAACTAGTTCATAATTTGATGATGTAAATCTGATGAGATGATTAAATATTTTTGTTCCACAGTCATCACGGCCCTCTGAGGGAAACTGGAACAACAATGTGGCCCTTGTGAAAAATAAGTTTGACAACCCTGATTTAGGAAGTTGGATCAAAAACATTTGCACGGTTTAAATAAAGGTTGTCCAAATTATGAACATTTTTTTTTTTTTTTTTTTAGCAACCTGCAGCACAGACTAAAATTAACCGCTTGTGATTGTGATGCCACCAAAAGAGCGTCATTGTTCTGGTGGTTGTCACGAATCATATGAATAGTGTAAATGAAAAGGTGTGTGTGTGTGTGTGTGTGTGTGTGTGTTGACCTCCTCTCAATCCCTGCGACTGACTCATTACACTCCTGGGACGCTCTTGGTTAAGATTCACTGCCCTAAAACAACTTTCAGTGGCAACAGTAGCTGGGGGCTTTGTCTCCCACTGTGGACAGATGGGAAGAAGGTACAGTGTGGCGGATGAATGGAGGCGATTGATGTTTCCGGAGTAAAAGTATGTGGCCAGGGTGATGTTGCTTATGTGCACTTGGAAACTATTGTTGAGGATGACAGCCAGACGCTGTACCCAAGGGAGGCAGAGGAATTATCAGGTGTCAGTTTTGTGTAGCACTCTAGGACTTGGTAACTGACAGTATGAGTAAGAATTCGTTTTTTCCACTGCTACGTTCAGTTTTAACAGTATTGCATTGTTTGAGTTTGGAAAAGTGGTCGATATGCGAGGAAGTGTGATGGTGGGTTTCTTAGAAAGATAGACCTGGGTGTCATCTGCATGATAGTGAAAGTGTAAATTCAAGTTATAGGAAATATTGCTAAGGGTTAGGGTATAGAGGTTGTTGGTATTCTTGGGTGCTGTTTCCATGCTATGGAAGGGGCGGAAACCAGACTGGAATTATTCATAGAGATTATTGGAAGTAAAGTGAGAGTAAAGGTGGGAAGCAACTGTGACTTCTAAGATTTTTGAGACAAATAGGAGGTTGGAGATGGAATGAAGGTTATTGAATTTGTTTTCATTTGAAACATTTTTGTTTGTTTGTTTGTGTTGTAGTTATGGCTGCAGTTCTGAATGCTGTGGGAACAAAAACTTTAACGGGAGATGAGTGTTAGTGATCAGGAGGACCGGGAACAGCAGGCAACCGTTGACCAGAACAGTAGGGAGTGGGCCATGTTGGCAAGTGGAGGGTGCAAAGGTGGTGAAAAGCTACAGATCTGATTTTAATTTTTTTTTAATGAATCGTGTTGAGGACACGATGGAGATTATTATTGTAGTAAGTAACGAGTTCATTGAGGGTTGAGAGAGTCAGTGATTGCATATCAAATCCGGGAAATGTCCTTTGCAGTGATTATAAGAGTTGATTAATTAGTGCAAGTTATTTTGAGAAGATGAGAACTTGCTGGAAATTGTTATTAGAGATGTCCGTGTGATCAAAGTAGGATAGTCAGGAAATTGTGACAGATTTTTGTTGTAATCAGGTGGTCCGTTAGTAACAACAATGATATAGTGGGGGTGCATCCACAGTGTAGTAAATCTGTTGATTCAAATGAGAAGATGGGAGTTGATCACGACGAGACTTCCCCCGTGACCAGAGGCATGAGTTTTGCAAAAATCAGCACACCTTGCAGGAGTCTCATTGCTAAATCTGTTCCATCTAGGAGAGAGACCGTCTACGACCCGGGTGGTTCAGAGAATGGAGGGATGCTGGATGGTTTCAATTCAAGTACAATCCAAAGCGTATTTTATTCCCCCAGTTTAGCTTCTGTAAAGGAACTCTGTGTGATGCCTGTCAGGCAGAGCTGCCGTTTTGATGAAGAGCGTCGTCGAACAAAAACAAAAGGCGGCCCCGGCTGGCAGCTGGGAGGCAAAAGACGCCGATTACGAGGCTTCTTCAAGCACCTGGGGTGAAGCTAATTAGCGGCGAGGGCTGATTTTTAATTGGAGCGGATGAGCGTGGCGGCGGGCGTGTCGAGGAGCTGGGGGTGGTTAGGGAAGAGGGTGGAAAAGTGGAGCCGGAGTTCATACCGGGCTTTGATTGATGGCTGACAGCAAAGGGGGTAATTTATTCACGGTAGTAATTAGCAAGGAATAGAGGCCACTTGTCACTCGTGGGGTGGAAATGTAGGCCAGCGCCTCCTTTGTATTCATCTCTCCCCTCCAAATCCAAAGAGGGTTTCCGCTGAGACTGAAGACGCTTTGGTTCACGCGTGCAATCGTGAACACATTAGCGGAGATGTTGGGTGCATTTCTTAGGACGAGTTGCTTCCATTTTTTTTGGGGGGGGTCAGCATGGCTCTGTTGGTACAGTGGCTATTTCCTATTAAAATGGCGGCCATGTAGGCTAGCACGCTAATGCTACCGATGAGCCTCATTGGAAGGTGGTTTGTTTTTGTTGAATAAAGTACTTTATATACTGCAAGTTCATGATTGTGTATCTGCTACAAACATGATGTTGACACTTTATGATTATTATTATGAGAACTTTCTGTTATAAAATAAATAAAACAAAACTCTTTTGGTTTTTGTAGGCTAAGTGATTGCTGTGTTTCATTTTAGTAAAGAAAATTGATTGATAAAATGGGCAAATTCAGTTATGGCCTTGGTCAGAGAATAAGTTCAACTTGTAAGTCAAGGAATACCTACACAGTATTTGCATTTTTTCTTTCCTGTGGACTCTGTCCTTCAATATTCAAGGAAAAACTCAATTGTTTTTTTTTCTTTCTGAAATGACCTTATATGGCATGGGATGATGCCAGAGTCCTCGCCAATAGGAACGTATTAATTGGTCTCAAGGAAGTACGTTGAAGTTCATCCTCACAAGGTTTGTGGGAGTGCTGGAGGTGTCATCGGGGAGGAGTCGGGGGTACACCCTGAAGTGGTTGCCAGTCAATCACACCTCAGGGCAATTTAGAGTCTCCAATGCATGCATGTTTTGGGGATTTGGGAGGAAACCGGAGTCCCCGGAGAAAACCCACATAGGCACGGGGAGAACATTCAAACTTTATACAGGCAAGGCTGGGATTTGTACCCTGTTCCTCAGAACTGTGGGGCCAACGCTCTCACCAGTTGCTCCTTCGTGCAGGCATATGATAAAGTCATAGATTTCAAATATAAGAGCTTTGAATGCCATGGAGGTTTAGTCAGGGTTGTTACTGGGATTTGTGGAGAATCTTCACCACATGTAAGATTTTTCTTCTATGCAGTAATTAAACCCGTGCAAAAGCACAATTGGAATGCAGTGATGTACACACCCACATTCATTTCAAATTATATAATCTGTAAAGAATTTAGTGACGCTAACGTAAGAAGAATTTGAGATGATTGTGTTGGTGTCACAGTTATATTTGGAGGGTGCATCAATTCTTTGGCGTTTGCCTTCATCTGGACTCTGTTATGCGCACCTTCAGGAGTTCATTCACCATCTGACAGTCAGACGCGTGTGTTCAGGTGACTTTGCCGTGCTGCTGAAAGCGGGCATGTCGGTGAAACAGGCCATCGTCTACAATCTGCTCTCCGCCCTCATGGCCTACGTGGGCATGCTAATCGGCACAGCTGTGGGCCAGTACACGCACAATGTCACCAGCTGGATCTTCGCCATCACAGCCGGCATGTTCCTCTACGTGGCTCTGGTGGATATGGTAAGATGCCCCCTGAGTAACCGCTGTCTTTTAATAATGGGCTTCCCCCCACTGGTGTAGGGATGAAATGGCATCACAATTACCAGGACCAAACTGATGACTATTATCACAGAATATTAAAGTACATGCGCCAATAACACACATTGATTTCTAGCTATTTTCAAAAGTGAGACTTCATCATGTTAGCAGCAATTTTAGAGTATGACTTACCCTTCAAAACCCAAAGAGTATTGTGTTCTGTGACGTTATAAGATCTGGGCCTACCGAAGTTTCTACATATGTTCTGTCGTAATCAGTCGAGTATGGGTTGGTTGCGCCGAAAACACGGGTTCATGACCCGGTGGAGAAAAAGATCTTTTGGAGAAATGAAACATCTGAAGCATAACTAAGCCTCACCCGCATGAATGCTCGAAGCGGCTTTGATGAGAGCCAAAACGTCTTTGGGGACAAACTGAACAATCCAGTTGTGATTGATTCAATGCCCTGACAACGTGATGACCCGGATCAATAAGAATATTCACGGGCAAGCGCAACCAGGACTTTTGACACTAATATTCTTTACTTTTGTAACAGCCCATGCTATAAAACAACAAAAACAGAACTAAGAAAAGGCTTTTGGTAGCAGAATTGTCCTTTAATGTCCAGATATAGAATTGTGAAATGTGGCGTGAGCACCACTGACTCACTGTACGGTTTGAGTTCAATGTCTGTTTTGGATGCGACGAGCCGAGATTCGCCACCTTGACCTTCGACTTCGAAGCTGTGCTGAGCTCAAAAGTGCTGCCACGCTGTCATCTACAGAGATCTGTTTGGTCATCAGTGGTTTACAAAGCTGGACTTCGCTGACATCATGGCCGAGACCTTTTCCAAAACTGTACTTGACGATTATATTCGTTAGTGGCAGTAAACGGTTGGATCCCGAAGACCAACATGACAATAGAGGGGTTTGAATTTTAGGAGCACGATCACCGCACCACCATACTATAAATGTATGTATGCATTTCTTTTGGCTTGTCCCGTTAGAGGTTGCCTCAGCGTGTCATCTCAGATGAACGCTCGTATTTGTTTGCCACAGTTGGTGGAGCCTATCCCAGGTAAGTTCGGGCAAAGGCAGACTACACCCCAAACTGGTCGCCAGCCAGTCGCAGGGCAGATGTCGACACCATCACTGAGCGGGAATCGATCCCACACCGCCTGCACCAAAGTGTTCCCGTTATCGTTCCGTTATTGACACATTATTGCGCTCAATACGGTAAAACTGATCATTTCAAGTTCGCTGCTTTCCATGGCTAATTCCCACCTACTTCCTTGTTCCTCGGCAGCTGCCAGAGTTGCTCCACGGCGACAGCGAGGTGCACAAGCGCTGCCAATTGGGACACTTCATCCTGCAGAACCTGGGATTGCTGACCGGATTTGGCATCATGCTGCTGATCGCCATCTTTGAGGACCGCATCGTCTTCGACTTTGGCTTTTAAAGTGACTCCGGCGGGGAGGTGAAGCCTCGAGCTTTTTTCAGTATTTTTCTTCTGGGAGTCACATTCATGAGCCTGAATGTCATTTGTCATGTTTACAACCCCCTCTCGTCCTTCCCATTTTACTGTGGTGTTCAAAGGCCCTTTTGGGGGGGCTTCAACATGCAGGAAAAATGAACAATTTATGTATTCTGGTGAAAATGGATGAGTTTTAGGGGTCCTCAACAAGATCCCTTCCAATTTAACTCGCAATCGCCCCCTAGAAACTTTAAAAAAAAAAAAAAAAAATCTGGCCTTTTTCTACAATATGTGGTCAGATAGAGGTAGTCTGATATTTTGATTGGAAGCAGGCATTTTGGGGGGCAAATTCTACGTAATGAATTTTGCCTAAATAAGACCCCAAACCTCAACTTGCAAGTATCTAGCGAATAGATTGTAATAATTGAGTAGTTATTCAAAAAATGAGATCTTTTCTCCCCTGGCTGCTCCCAGTGCGGCACCCTTCCACTGCCACACCATCTTTAACAGACGCGTTTAGAAAATGGATGCCGCTCGTGTTAGCACTCAATCTCGTCCGTTATTCTTTTTCTCGTTTATATACGTTGATTTTTAGTTTACTTACACCGAGCGGTGCGTTTGCGTTGATAGTGTGACGTTGGTATCTCATTTGACGCTTCAATTTGCAAAAGTCAAGGTTCAATGGTTTTCCCAATCATTGCTATCCTGTGAAAAGTGCCACCTCGGAGTCTCTGTGTCTTCCTGCTGTTAAGTGTGTAGCGAAACAACTAGTGATGTAGTTTAGAACATATTCATGATGTGTGGGGCTTTTTCCCCAAACTCCAAAACTTAAGTACTGTATCCTGGTAGCTAGCGTAACCTAAAAAAAATATTTAATACTTTAAAAATTCCGCCCTAAACTGGGTGGCATGCATGAACATGAAATTTCTTACGCATGTCTGTAACAAGTAGACCTCCAAAAACCTCTCTAGGAGGCATGCTCCAAAACATACAGGTAATCGGCCATTTTGGTTTGAACCAACCATATTTGTCATTTTACTCATTTCCAGAGGTGATTTACAGAAACGTTAGTACCTGAAGCTGTTTAAAGGATGAAACTGGGCAGGCAGGTCTATTCCAAGTGCTGCATACCCCTGGAAACACATCTTAAAAGTCTTCCATTTTAGTTTGAAGGCTCAGTTTTAGGGGCAATTTCAGAAATTCTTCTATAGCATTTTTTTTTTTTTTTTTTTTGGTTTAAGCCCCCGAAGCCAGTTTCACCTCGCAACAGGAAACTTATGGTGGCATGTTTAACATGAGTAGAGCCAATAAAAACATCAAGAAATGACAAAAAAAAAAAAAACCTTGCCATTTCCATTGAAAGTGGCCATTTTGGGGTAATTATGTCCAGAGATCCTTCAAAAGCGAACTTGTCCTAAAAAAGTTGGTTTAATTTCTCATTGATTTAATTCTTGATTAAATAAAGTCTCAAGCAGCCATTTTTTGGCAGTTCTTCAGAAATGACAGATTTGAGCTGTTTTTGTCCGGTTGACAAAGATTTTGAAGCATGTTTATTAGAATCCAAATTTAAAAAATGCATCATACTGTACATAGTCTTTATTGAGTAGAAGTGATAAATTAAGTCATATTGCAAGTAACTGCTACCAAGTACTTTGGACCGAGACAAAACTGGACTGCCCAAAATAAAATCCTCTGGTTGGTCTTCAGCACAACCTCGTTGCATTTTCTTTCTATAACTCCAAATTGAGCGATACCGATCTGTTAAGTGATTCTTCGATGGGGGTCCAAAGTGTCCAATCTTGACGAGCCAGTGACCTGTCACCCCCACAAGAAAAAAAAAAAAAAAAAATACTCCTTACCTTCCATCGACATTCCATTGGTGGTTCTGCTGCTAACGAGCAACGCTACATTGCTTAGTTTGAGCTGCTGGAACATAAATGTAGATGTTTGTGCGCGTGTGTTTGACAATTTTACCTGTCACCATGTGACATGTTTTTTTTTTTTTTTTTGCTTTGGGGTCACTCCTATTGATCTTCACGATTGTGGCATGACCAGCAACTGATGCTTACTTTTGGGGGGGTGACGACTAAAAAAAATATTTGTACGGGCAAGTTCCATTATGCACACACACCAGTCTTGATTAGCTTTTAGCTTTGTGGCTAAAAGCAAAGAGAAAAGATAAGATATGGAAAGACAATTTTTTCCTTGTTTTTTTTTCATTTAACCCATTCTGTTTTTGTGTCAAAATTACTCAACTTTATAGCTGAAGAAAAATAAAAAGCAGATCAGTTTGAAATGGTTATTGGAGTGATGAGATATGAATGATGTGTATTGAGACTGTTTTGTTTTTTGACACTTTTGGATCATTCCACATGACGTGCGTCAAATCGACCTGGAAGCACGAGGAGGATTAGAGGAAGTCTTTACATTGTTTTTCCTTTTCCATCCTTTCAAATGCAGTTGTTCACGGTGTCTTTATCATGTTTACTGTATTCATTTGGCTCAGCTATTGTACTTTAAATCAAAGTGACGGTTTATAAATGATTTCCACCGGAACGCCGTGCATACGTGACACTCTGAAGACTGCTTTGTTCAAAATCGTGTTTAAAAAAAAAAAAAAAAATGGTCAACAATCTTGTTTGACATGTATGTTTATCGTCTTTGCTGTTATGCTGTCCCTAAAAAAATGGACAATAAAAATATTTCTCAATAGTTTTTTTTTCTAAAATTTGAGTTTTGGATTAAAGTAGACGTATGGCAATGTTCACAATTTTAAACGGTTCTTAATTGTCAGGGGCTTTAGTCTTGTTTTATCTCGTTTTATCTCCTGTAATTGAACTTTTTTTTTCCTTCCTAAAAATTGACTTAAATATAATTTTAAAAAGTCATTTTACTTAGAAACATACTATTTCATCCAGAAATTATATTTCAATTATAACATTAGCCGAGGGGGAATAATTGCCCATGTTTATTTTTAAGTGACTGTCAAAAATCTCAACAAAAAAATGTCGACATTTGCTAAAAATGTTTTTTTCTTTACAACTGTGTAGATTCTTAATTATCCAGCTCGTGTTCATCCACAAAGGTTGAATCAAATTTGTTGTGTTTGTCTGCTGCACAAACATTCATGAATGCACTGGATTGTTATGGTATGGGCAAAAGATAATACAATTAAAAAATGTATTAGATATTGTTGGGACCAAGACTGATTCCAGATAGTAGCAACCTCTTTTTGATTGTCAAAAAAAAAAAAAATCGTAAAAAACGCAAATAAGTGGGAGTTTCTGTGAAAAATGTTTTTTTAGGTTCGTGGGGAAATAAATTTCACATTGGACAAATGCCACAAATTTACAAATGCCTACATATGTGGGGGTCCACTGTTTTGACATTACATCTACATATCTGTCCAATTTAAAAATAATTGATGCCCTTTTAAGCTTGCACCTTTTTAAAATTTTGCAGAAATAAGATTGTCTCATACACTAGTTAGAAAAAAAATACATCCAAATGAAGATAATGGAGAAAATATTGGTAGAATATAAAAGTTATCTTTGTCAGACCGATGCAAGCGTAACATGTGCCACAAACAAAGCCGTTTGCAATTCATCAAATCGATTCCCGTCTTCAAGAGCTGAGCTGACAAAGCAGCGCGACCCCTCGTCTGATCCAGTGCTCGGCGTCCACGTCGGAGTTGAGCATCATGGCGATGACGTAGTTGGTGGAGTGGCCCGTGGTGGACAGCGTGCCTCGCCGCTCGCTGGTCTTGTAGACGGGCGACACGTAGCACATCCGGTCGGGAATGTCCACACGCTTAATCGGCTTCAGCCACATCTGAAACGAAACCGATGACTGTGGTGACCTTTTAATTGATGCCGCTGGTTGAGTTAAGAAAACGCACAGATTATAATTCAATAACTGCTGTGGCCCGTAATGTCGGAAAATGGCAAATTTAGCAACTTTGCCTAAACTTTTGGTGAGAGAAATGGTATTACGCCCCGGACTGGTCGCCTGACAATCGCAAAGCACACCTGTGGATAATTTGGGAGTTTTCAATTGATCTGACCTGGATTATTTGGTATTGCATAACTGGTTTCAGTGGATTTCTGTCGCTGAAATTGGTTAATTAGAATACATGAAAAATGACTCCAGCATATCCGCTCAAGAACAATCGCAAAAGGTGGTGGTAGAAAAGCCAACCGCACGCATTTCCACAAGAAGAAGAAAGCAGCTCCACCCAAATTGGAGCTTTTGTGGACGCAAAAATGAAACGAGAGCGATAACAAGGTGTTGGTTGCTCCCTTGAGGCTGTTGAGCAAGTCTTGGTTATGCAAAAGTGGATCAAGTGGTCCCACTCCAAACAACAACATGAAGAAAAAGTCCAAAAACAATCCTACCTAAGTCATTTGCACTTCAAAGCAACCTTTGTTGTGTTTTCCACTCCCCGCAAATAGTAAACACATTTTTTAATTATGTAACGTTCATTATTCAGCGGCTCTCGCGGCGACGACGAGGTAGCAAAAACAATAAATGAGAAAAGATGACGAGTGGGGTGGGTTCGCTGCTGGCGCTTTAAAGATCCCGTCGACTCCCGTTTGCTTCACGCAAACGCTGATGATTAACGCAAACGGCAGGAAAGCTCATTTGAATTTTATTTTTGTGACGGTTGATCAGGAAGTTTCATTCTTTAAATTTGTCTGTGGCAAGGATCTCTTTTATGTTCAGTGGCACATTTGAATCAGATTTAGGATTTTGAGAAAAATCTACAAAAGTAACAAGGGAATTTTAATTAAATGGAAGTGGCAAGAGAATAACATAAAATTTGTAATATCCATAACATTAAGCTCCGCCTTAGAGTTATTCACTGTCATCATACTGAGGACATTTTGTGTAGTTCACTTCTTGGCAGCACGGTAGAGCAACTGGTAAAGCGTTGGGCCTTACAGTTCTGAGGTCCAGGGTTCGTTTTTGACCCGGCCTGTGTCGAGTTTGCATGTCTTCCCCGTGCCTGCGTGGCTTTTCTCCGGGCACTCTGGTTTCCTCCCACATCCCCAAAAAAACCCCATGCAACTTGAAGTGGACACTATATTGTCCCTAGGTGTGATTGTGAGTGCGGCTGTTTGTCTCAATGTACCCTCCCTCCCTGCCCGTTGACAGCTGGGATAGGCGTCACCTCTCCTGCAACCCTCGTGAGGATAAGCGACTAAGAAAATGGATGGATGGATGTTCACTTCTTAAGACACCAACGACGATATATGACGATAATTACAATTTGAAAGGGTAATTAATATTGACTACTCGGTATCTGTAAAGTGTTTCAAAACTAGATAGTGTTCCATAGTAGTCCTGTAGTTGACGTCAATGCTACTCAAACAAAAAAAAAACAAAGCTGAGCTTGGTGGCGCTAATCACCCCCACAGTGTGTGTATTGTTGTACCCACCACGGGCATGGTGTCGTGCAGCACTTTGGGGTAGGACTCGGCTAGAAGTTTGGTCTTCCTGTCCCAGCGGGCACCATCCAGGAAGAGGCCGTGGATGTAGACGCCTGAGAGTCACACACACACACACACACACAGCTATTTATTTGTGAGCGTAAGGAAATGCACTGGATGTTGATCTCCAAAGCCTGCCTCTCGTCTTGTTTACTTGTCTTCAAATTGGGGCAACGGGCAACGGGCCAAGCCGCCAAAGCCGTTCTAGTACACACAGCGCTTTAATGTGTGTTGATCCCGACGCATGGCAATTAAACTATTTGTGCGCGATGTGATTACAAATGAAATCACTGTAAACGTGAGAACTGGCGCGTTGTGCGTTTGATGCTTCTTCGCCGGTTGGAAAATTCAAACTCAAGCGACAAAATCTACACCGCCACCGCCATGTTGGTACCGACAAGGGCGAGAAATCAATTGACAAAGTCCAATGAAAAAAAAGTATCAAATTAACATTTTTGCATTGGATCAGAAATTAATGAACTCAGGTCCTATTCTGACAGGAAATGTAACGAATGAAATCATCGAAAGTCAAAAGTCACGTTTGACATGCTGTGTGTGCACAGCTTTACAACGCCCGAATGTGTAATACGCATCTTCTCAATGAGCCTTCTCGTCTGTGACAAGAAACTGTGGTAACAGCCCGATACTGATACAGGTATTGGTACTCGGCCATCCCGAGGAATATTGGAAACATTGAGCACAATACTGTCGTATTATAAACAAAATGTCGTTGTCAGTCATGTTTGTTTTTTTAGTTCATCTGTCACGTTCCCGCATGCCGGTTGCCTTCAGTGAGGCCCATCCATGCTGGGGAAAGAAGACATTTGGAGATAATGGCGTGTCACCCGCCACAATGACATTAGCAACATTAGCAACCGAGTGAGCGTTTCCGCAATCAAGCGTGGAGCTTTTTCTCTTATGTGCTGTTCAGCATTCGGCATCAGGTTTTGCATCCTCACTTCATCATATTCTATTATGGTCAACACAAATGTGTGTATTAGCTGCATTCATTCATTCATTCATTCATTCAGTTCTGGTCCACCAAGTACCTGAGCCGATCAAGAGTCTGAAATCCTTTGCATAAAGGTGGCACCTTTTTCCTCCAAAATGTGGGAATTTAAAATGATTTTATTACTTTTTATTGTTGTATCTCGTTAATTGATTTTTAAGCATGCAAATTTAAATAAAAATAAATTTAATATATCATAAATTTTAATAACTGATTGGTCACCTCACATTACATACAAATAATGACATTTTAAAACTGAGGAGGAATTGTTGTGTATTGATTAAAGTTGATATTGTTCATTTATTCATTTTTTATTTTAAATTCTTTTTATCTCATTAAATTGATTGATTCATTTACTGGACAGTATTTTTTAAAAATTTAATATTTTTCACAATGGTGATTTTTCTAATGAAAAATCATGAGGTAATCTGTGATTTTTTTTTTTAATTAAAACAGTTTTTCATTTAAACTGTTTTTAACATTTTCTCAACAAAAAATGTTTATGATTCATTTTCAATAAGATAAATGTCATTATTAAATTAATGCTAATAAAAGTAACAAAATATAAAAATATATTTTTTATTCTCCATTGTTTTTAAATTATTTTACCTCAAATAATTTGCTTCATATTTTTTTTGTGATTTTGTATTTTTTTTCCCAATTTAAAAAGCCATACAAAAGTACAATTTAAATCAGTTTGGTAAATAAATTCAGAGTGATCAATTTGTTTTGCAATCGACTGGTACCAGTTTGCCGTGTACCCCGCCTCCCTCGCCAAACGTCTGTCCTCGCCATCTTACCATCATCTGGAGCCCGCTTGTACTTGATGTCATCCAGGACCTCGAAATCGAAGCCCAGCAAGTCGATGGGGACGGTGTGCTTCCTGGCGTAGTTCTGTTGGCTTCCTGTGAGGAAAGCCTGCGTGAAGAAGAATCCCGAGACCCAGAATACGGCAGGGGTGCCTTGATCGAACCATTCCTGAACACATCGAAGGACAGACCAAAACAAGAGACAAAAAATGTTTAATTTGAATCCAACATGAATCACACCATGATGCAATGTGGATAATCATCGAAGTTTGGACTGCACGGTCAAGGAGTGGTTAAGCACGTCTGCCTCACAAATGACATGTTGTGAGATTTTAAATCTCATCTCAGGCCCTCCTGTGTAGAGGTCGGTTCTCTTAATAGTCCATCGGGACGAATGGTTGTTTGTCCATATGTGACCCGCAGTTGGCCAACGTCGCTCAACCAAATGTCAACTTTGTGGAACTGAAGAGTGAATTCTCCATTGGTGTGAATGTCAATGGTTGTTTGTCGATGTGTGTCCTCTGAGTCACTGGGGATCACTCCGGCCTGGATCCTGATTCGCTCACCTAAAGTCGGTCCTTTTAACTTCATATCCAGAGTGACACAATGCATTTTAGGTCTGGTTCTCAAAGGACCATCAGCAGTTTTACTGCAGATCACAATCATCATGGTTCACAGGGATCCCGGTTTTGGTGCTACAACTTCCACATTTCTCACACAATTCAAACCGTTACAACTTCAAAATGCTCAGCTCATCTAGGTTATCTGCAGAAATACTGATCATATTTCCGAAACTTTCAGTATTTCACATGTCATGACCAATTTCATTACTGAATGCAGATGTCTTCTTCTTCCGTATTTCTCAAACTCTCAAAAACAACAACGGCATTTCAGTTCAGCTCCCAAGCCCAAAATATTTCCGTACCTGCAAGAACTGGAGTCTCGCCAAGAAGTCGTTGATGTAGCTTCCCAATGGTTTGAGGCTGGGGTAGGACTTCTTCATCCACATGCCCGGGATTTTACCCTTCAGGATGCTGCTCACAACCTCCTCCAGCTCGGACGACATCACCACCAGGCCCTGCGCGGAACCAACATGGCACAACTCATTTCATAAACATTGGACTGCTTGTTAAAGAAAAAAAAAAACACAAAACACGGACATTTTTCATCTTAATCATATAACACCAAAATATTTGCAAGTGAGGTCTGTATTATCTGAGCCCATCTGTGACTGAATGCGTGTGCTCGAGTGACATGGATCTCAGCAAATGAGTATGTAAATAAATAATAATAAGGATCCATATTTTTTGTGAACCTGCTTTTAACCTTAATGGCTTTCTGAAGGTCCACGCAGGAGTCGCGGATGGTGCAGAGCAGGTTGTTGAAGCGGCCCATTTCCTGCACCAGGACGGTGTTCATGCTCTCGTTGTAGCTGGTGGGGAAGTGCAGCATGACCAGCTCCAAATCAAAGTCGGCCGGCAGCTTGCTGAGGATGTCCGCGGCCACGTCGAATACCATGTCGTCAGACGACTTGGCGTCGCCGCCCGACGAGCGGGACTGATTGGGGAGAGAAAGGGAGGCGGCGTCACCCGGGGTCGTGATGAAAAGGATTCCCGTCGGCTGTTATTTGGAAAGCATCTAGTAGTGGCTTCTTTGAATACCCAAATTAGGGATTCACTTGCACTTAAAAGCAGCAGTTTGATCCGTTGATCATTCAGTCTTGGGACTTTCATATATTCCATCAAAAATGTACATTCACAGAACCATTTTCCTGCAAGCTACAGGAGAATGTTTCAGTGAACTTTTTGAAATCCACGTGGGAAGCTATATTGATTTTATCTTTCTTGTCCTTTTTCTGATCCTCTCCCTGCCAAACCCTTCCCCAAAAACATCAGAATGCTCGCATTAACCAGAGGAACTGAAAAAAAAAATAGCTCATCTTATGTTTGCAACACTTGACTGAAACTTTCCCAACATATTCCTCAGTTGTCTCCCCACTGAACGCTTTACTCTGACACTTATTCTCTCTGATCCGCGAATCTCATCATTCACATGGATTGTTCAGTCACCCGGCCAGTGTATAATTGTAGAATCGTTGCTTAATGACAGCTGAATACGTGTCAGCCCTTGACTAATAGCTTTTAAATTCAACCTGAGGTGCAGAGCTGCTTTTCTGTCACTGCGGCTGATGATGACATATATTGAATTGCTAACAAACTCCACACATTGGTAAATAATCTCGTTAAATGGAGTCCCTACATGAATAAACTCACTCCGGTCGAAAGGTCAGCGTTTATGTCAACCGGGTACGTTTTGCTTGCAATGCATGGTGTATGATACGGTAAAGCATATTGACTAAATTACTGGCAGGGGGGCGTGGGGGAGTAAATTATCCATCCATCCATTTTCTTTGCCACTTATCCTCACGAGGGTCGCAGGGACTGCTGGAGCCTATCCCAGCTGTCGACGGCAAGAGGCAGGGTACAGTCTGAAGTGGTTGCCAGCCAATCACAGGGCACATAAAGACAAACAGCCACACTCACAATCACACCAAGGGGCAATTTAGAGTGTCCAATTAATGTTGCATGTTTTTGGGATGTGGGAGAAAATCCACACAGGCACGGGGAGAACATGCAAACTCCACACGGGTGGGGCCGGGATTGAACCCGGGTCCTCTGAACTGTGAGGCCAACGCTTTACCAACTGAATCCACCGTAATGCCCGGGGATAAATTAGATAAAATAAATTCATAAATTTGTGTGAATGCAGCAGAGGTGATGATGAACTGAAAAGCTGCAGAATTAAATGAGTCTTTGAAATACAGTGTTTCCTCCGTTACTTACAAATTACACTTTAAATGCTATTCACATCCTCCCATCATGCTTTGCAGCACTAAGGACAACTTTGGAATGGTTTGAAACGATTCCCAGATGGAGAAGAACGAAGTTAATATGTAAATGCTTGGGAATGTTGTATTATAAAATATGTGAAATAGTCCCTAAAATGTCCCGAATTAGTTCAAGATTTTAAAGTTTTAATAGTTTGGTTGAAAGTTATTATGACTTTTTTGGGAACGTGACAAATACTTCTGGACATGTCCTCAGTGTGCCGCAGAGTTGGAACAGAGCAAGAAATGTGGAAGGAGGAGGTCAATGTGGAAAATGTCGGGAATGTTGTGTCATAAAATGTGAAGTAATGAAAAGGAAGAATGTGAAAAATGGGACCCAGGATGTCTTGAACGAGGGTTTCTTCATCAGTGACAGATGAAGAAATAAGAAATGCGGGAAGAGAAGGAATGATTGCAAAATGTTTGTAGTAATGAAAATGTGGATTTTTTTGTGGAGGGGGGAGGATTGAAATTTGGGGGTAGAAGCCATGATTTCTTGAATCAGGTGACTATTAAATAGTTTGAATCAGTTGAAGATGAAAGGGAAAAAGTAGGGGCAAATAAAAAGAAAATAATGCATTCCATAATAATAATTTACAGCTCAAGAAGCTGGAGCAATGTGAAATCCCTCGGATTTCATCTGTTTATATATATGCATATGAGCCAAGTTGGAAATCTGACAGAATAAGACATAATCTGACATGTTGAAAGTTTTTATTATTTATTTTCCAGCGGCGAGCGATAATGATGTGGGGATCACACGGTGGGGGTCTTGGCAGCGTCAAAGGGAAGACAAGCCTCTTAAGGAGAATTTTGATGTACTTTTTGGAGGTCTCTCAACAAACAACTGAAAAATGCATTTGTATTTTCCCTTTAATAAATGTTGCATCGCATACATCAACAGAGGCCAGGATCAAATATTGAAGCCTGGCAAGTTAACTTAAAAAAATAGACATTGGGGACCCCCCAGGGAATGTTTCTTAATCTGATTGTGAGTGTAGAAGTATTGTGAACATGTATCATGCCTTCGTTGGGTGCCCTGCCAGTTTTGTCTTGAAACGAAACGATTCACTCGGCGAAGCGACCATTGTCCAAATGAACAATCGGGATGCAGGCCAAGCTTCAATGTAGCGTGCGGGAAGTCGTCCAAGAGTGGTGTTGGCACGCGACGAGCCGGCACAGCTTCCGGTTTCATGCTACCGTGCCAACACTGCTCATTTACATGTTTGAGATCCAGAGATTTATTCAGTCATTATTTGCTTGATACACCACTCATTGTAATATTCGGTGTTTCAACCCAGTACCGGTTGGTCCAAGTGTCAGCCCCGGAATTAGTTAGAAATGGCTCTGCTTCAAACCAAAATGGCCAACTTGTTTGTTTTTTTTTTTTTTTTTTTTGCATCTTGAAACAATGTCAATCCAATTTC
This sequence comes from Syngnathoides biaculeatus, assembly GCF_019802595.1. Taxonomy (NCBI): domain Eukaryota; kingdom Metazoa; phylum Chordata; class Actinopteri; order Syngnathiformes; family Syngnathidae; genus Syngnathoides; species Syngnathoides biaculeatus. Next base: position 15,454,491 of record NC_084653.1, on the reverse strand, counting down.
ATGTGGATTGGTAAATTTAATGTATTTTTGTGCGTTTTGTTGTGTGAACCCAATTTAGTGTTGCTTGGTAAAACTGGTGTCATTTTGTCTTTAGTGACACCAAAAAATTTGGGGGGGAAAGTATAAATAAAAAAAAAAAAAAAAAAAACCTTTGAAACCAGTTCCACCAATTGAGATGAAAATAGGTAGAAGTTGTTGTTTGTAGAAGACAGAAATACTGGTGTCTATGCCCCCCAAAAAAGGATGTACCGTACCTGCGTCAGCAAAATGCTATCAAACAGCAGCTGTGTCTCAGCCTGGTCCTTGGTGATGTCGGCGTTGGCATTCATGCCGAAGATTTCTGGCGAGGGGTTGAGAGGCAGCGATTTGGTGTATTCGATGTAACTGTCATACTGAAAGTAAAAAAAAAAAAAAAAGGGTATAAACATTCATGGTAGAACAACAAGTCGGATGGCTGACAATTGTCATAATGGCTATGTTAATGTGACTCCTTGAATAAAAGGTCTGAGTGCGAAGGGGGCCCTGACATTTGGGAAGCCGGCGCGAAATGGAACGGAACACACCAACGCTAAAACATTCTGTTTGCCTCTCCTTAATGTGACTGCTTGCCTCCAGTACTTTTATTCACACACGAGCCCAAATCCGTCCATGTCGTTCGGCCTCACTTGAGTTTGTGGTTGAATGGACTTCTAACCCAGCTGGATGTTTTTTTTTTTTTTTTTTTACCATGAGAAGTGGAGTGCACCCTGGATTGCTAATCAGAGGGCACATAGACAATTAACCACTCACACATCTGGACGTTGTAGATGTCTCTATTCGGGTCACAGGTCAGATGAGTTTGGGCAGAAGAATTTTGCAGGATCGCAATGTGACAATTTGGCTGGTTGACATACTGTTAATGCCTTCCACACACAGATTTACTCCTATCAGGACTTGCCAGCTGGGCTGAGCAAAGATCCGCCATACCCAAGTAACAGTCACGGGTCCATATGGATGCATCTGGTGCTAGTTCCAGAACTAATGTACTTACGTCCCCTTCAGCCGGTGCATAGTAGAGCCCGCTCGGGTCAAACTTGTAGTTGGGGTCTTCCAAAAGTTTTTGGTCGTAGAAGATGGCGAGGATGGTTCGCAGCGTTCGTCTGTCCCAGTCGTCCGTCACGCGGCCGCCGTAGTTGCATTCGCCCGTCATGTAACGTAAAGCATCGAACGGCACTTCCTGGTAGAATTCATGTTACTATTATACCCGTACATATGTGATATATGATCAAATCAATGTGTATAACACTCATTTGCTACCATGGACATTCCTATTCATTACTTGGAATCTCAACTGTTTATGCCACAGAATGCGTCAAGTTTTGTATAGACATATGGAAGAGGGTCTTGTCAGGTTTGTCTATGAAATACAGGTTTATAAATCAACGTAAGAACTGAAGATGACGGGATCACATTTCTTTAAAGGGGAATTCTGGTGGTTTGCATTAAGAATGTATCCAATTGGTCATGTAATATGTACTGTATCTTGACAATGTGATGTTAAATCCTCTCTCATTTAATAGTGTTTTGAGAAAATTTTTATCGACAATTGTGAATTTTCAGGGGCACTGCCATTTTCGCGAGTCACGTGACCTATGAGGGTGGATGTGACGTGTTACGTGCCGTTCCAAACGCTCGATTAAATGGGACACCATATGATGTGATTTCTCGGATTTATCCTCATCTGATGAAGAAATAGCAGTATCAGTTGATCGGGAAGACGGACGAATACTTCCATACTGATTTGAACCTGTGGCTGTAAATAATGTTGAATATTCGGGTGGTTCTTCGGGCAGAATGATGCTGAATATTCAACATTATTTACAGCCGAGCGGCAGAGATCGCTCCCCGGCGAGCCTGAGGTTGTACCCCAGGTGAACGAGCTCCTCCGCTCGGCTGAGCTCAGCTCACGGCTCCGCCGCTCGGCGGCATTATTTACAGCCACAGGTTCAAATCTGTGTGGAAGTATTCATCCGTCTTCCCAATCAACCGATTCTGCTATTTCTTCATCAGATTAGGATAAATCCGAGAAATCAGCACTGAGCATAATGGTGTCCCATGTAATTGAGCATTTGGAACGGCACGTAACATGTCAGATCCGCCGACGTAGGTCATGTGACTTACGAAAATAAATATTTGTAATTGTCGCAAAAATCTTCTCAAAAATCTATTAAATGAGAGAGGATTTAACATCACATTGTCAAGATACAGTACATATTACAAGACCTATTGGATACATTGTTAATGCAAACTACCGGAATTTCCCGTTAAGTTTGAGATCAGCACCGCTTTCGAGTAGAAGATTAGGAGGTGACATGTATGTGAATGTGAATTTTTAGCAAAAGCAGTATGTGTTGAAGTAGGTAGTAAAAAAAAAAATGTGTCACAACCTTGACAAAAGATGGTGTAATTCTTGGTGTGAATAAAGAAGTTTTTGAAAAAAAAAAATACCAATGTTCAATTCGAACCATGTGGTGAGTCAGCATCACTCATATTGCATTTCTTCATGATTATCTGGTGCTAAATTTGGTTGCAATCAAAATCCCTTATTCAGTCTTGTTTTTTTATATATCTTAAATCGTCACAAAAGGAAAAACAATATCAAAGTCACTATTCTACTTCATGTTACTTTTCTCAAAAAGCTCGTTCTCGGTCTTTAGGTCAGAAACAGTCACAGAAAAAGCTAGAAGCACTTTTCTGGTGAAATAAGCAAGGTTACACTTTCTTTTTGTTACATTTGGTGCTTGGATTGCCACAGAATGCTATATTCTGTGGGTGGCAAAATGGGGAACTCTGGTTTGAAAATGACTGCCGGTCAATGAATTAGACTTCCTTAACTAAAATGGCCTGGACCAGCACTAAACAAAACCCCATGTTTCTTACCAAAAACACCAATTTGGGGATTTACTGACTCTGCTGCCTGGTATAACAAGAAGCAAAATGGTTTAAACCTCATTTTTCTGCAGGACGACTGCTTACAGCTGGCTTCTACAGGATTGTCTGGTTGCAAGCTGTCAAAAAAGCTGTCTCAATTCAACAAACTTGCTTTCTCTTCACCATTATCTAATCTAATCGGGAAAAAGAGAAAAACGTAACACGGTATACCACACGTTATTAGTCTCAAACTCAATTCTACATAAAAAGTGAACAAAGGCTGAGGGTTTGGCATTTTCTGGAGGCGAGCGCTTAAAAATTCAGCGGCACTTGAGAATGAAAATGTCACATCGTTAAAAAAAAAATTACGCCGCCATGGTAACGGTGGAGGCTTTGAGAGCGTAGTGTATAAAAATGTCAAAAGGTGTTCTTGAATATTGCTAATGTAAGATCACACACTGAGAGACTTATTAGCATATGAACTAGGAGGATACAAGTGCACTAAGCAGAGTGAAAAGTACCAGAGTTGTGGAGTTTTATACGGTTACACAATTACCCCTTACACGTGGGATCGGCTTCCACAAGAGAAAGACGATCTCGTCGCAACTATGTAGTTTGGCTTCGATCATAAAGCCAACAAAAGCGGCACTCGCCATTGGCCCAGCCGTACATAGGGGGAGCATAGGGTCACTAATTTCCATGAGACAGGGCCGTCCCCTCAAAACCGGCTAATTTCAGCAAGACAAGATGTACAGTCGGGGAACTTTAGACAAGGGGCTACTTTTGCTTTTTAAATCAGACAAATAAGCTCGCTCTTGTTTTATTTATATCGTTTAAGAAATTACAAGTGGGGAAATAATTAATTTAAAAAAAACAATGAATTCTACAAATATGACAGGTCTCCTGATGATCTTGATTGGTGGTTCTTGGGGTATTTTGTTTGTTACTGAAAAATATAGAGGTCGAGGACGCTTTTCCACGGGCAGTCATGGAAGTGGGTCTCAGTTTTGTAAATTTCAGGTTGGCAAACCACCATAGTGAAAACGATATCCCTGTGAACAGCAGCGGCCCGTCGCTTTGGATTTGAGACCAGCTCAGGTTTTAAGTAGAAGATAAAGATTAGGCGCAGAATGTTTGCTTGTCTTGTCAATGAAGAATAAATAACATAAAATGTTTTTTGTGTGGAACCAACCCATGTACTGCTGGTTACTAAAGAACAGTAAAAGGTACACAGACGCTTTTTTGTTTTTGTGGAGATGTTCTTTTTTCTAGTAGCTTTGGTGCTTACATTGTCACATAATACAATAATCTGTCAACATGTTCTGAAACTGCTAGCAATTTAAGGAGCTCTGGCACTGAATGTGTTTAGAAACCTGGGAACTCTTTCCAGTTATTAAAAAATGCATACTCTATTCCAACCTACCTCATGTTGCTCAAGGAACATATGTAATTGCTGCACAGAGATCCGGAGGTCGGTCTCGTTGAACTCATATGGAATGTTCCACCCCAGTGGTCCGAATTTTCTCCTCTCCTGGGTGAGAGCGTGGAAGAAACACAAACCGTAGAGGAGTTTCTTGAACACAGCCTGGGCCGGGAGAAAAAAAAAAACAATGTACACAAACATTAAGGGCGAGTGGAAGGTGTGGACTCGGAAAAGTAGGCGAGGATTGTTTCCATAGCTGAAGCTGACACCATAACACACGCACGCATACACGTCCCCGTATTCACCGGCTTGCTGGAGCCCTCGAACCAATTCGGGTCCGAGATGGGATCCATTAAGAAGCATCGAACGATATTGGGCCTCAGGCCTTTGGGAGCCTCGTTGGTCATCTTCACCCCGTTCTGGAGCACGGCCACCGGGAAGGTGGGCGACGGGTAGCTGGTGAGCCACAGTCGGAATTCGGGGTGCGTGGACTCTGGGTTCAGCTCCTGCTCAAAAGGACCAAGAAATAAATCCAAATAAAGTAATATATGTGACTGGATATGAGGAACAAAACGGACAAAAAAATAGATTTCTTCACATATCTACAGACTGATGAGGATTTTGATTTCTGTTGTTTTTTTTTTGTGTTTTTGCAACATCATTTCAAAAGCTTACTGGTGAGGATTGATGGAATCAAGACCGTAGTACAGTAAACCCCAAATATTTGCGGGGAGCAGGACTATGACCCGTGTGGGCGAACAGCAAAAAAAAGAACACAACGGAACAGCCTATTTAGTAATTCTATAAAGTGTGTTACTAGTATCACCAGTGGTCCGTGAGCTTCCTCTAGTGGAACGCAGGAGAATCGCTGAATCAAATACAATTAGAATTTACTGCAGTATTTGAATTTTGGGCATTATGGTGGAGTTTGGGGAGCTACACATTTTTCACAGTGGCACTTGGTGTAAATATTTGAGACCCACTGACCTACATTGATAGTTTAAACCGTGAATAATAAATGTAAATTGCGTACAGATTATTTGGTTTCAAATAAATTATTGGCAGTAAAACATCCCACGATAAACTCAAGTCTTCCCAACATATACTGTAAGGATCAGTCAAGATGTATATGGTATGTATGCAGTATGTTCCGTATGTTCTCTATATCCAGTTAAAGGTACACGACCGTCTTTTTCCTCACTAGTGGGAAAATAGCACACTAGTAGAATGTCCATGTCCTACTCGCGTCATTTTTGTAGTACCCAACCAAAACTCTGGCATACCAGTAGCACAACTACATGTTACTTATGAGACAAAACTACTTGTAATCATTTTGGCTCTGCTAGTAGGGTGCATGAGGCTACTTGTGTGTGACATGTGCCTTCCAAATGAGTGTAGTACTTTACTAGCAGGTCAAAACAAGCACTAATAGTTGGAGAAAAAAAAACGTGACTAACTAAGAGCAGAGGTCTACGGTACATGGACCATAAGGTGGAAATCAATAACTGTATATACTTTGAAAAATTGCATAAAGGGCTTGGATCAGTTGCGCGGTGCCGTGTTCTAACCTCGCAGACTCTCTCCAAGGTGGACATCCAGGACGTGGCCAGGTGACAGTTCTGCAGAACCACCCAGGTGCCGTCCGCAATACCCGACTCGATCATTTTCATGGCGATGGGACCTTGGCCTTGGCCCAGAGAAAGCGAGGTCAACTTGTCCCCTGTGAAGCCCTAGGATACAAGTGCAGAAACTAAGACTAACAAAGCAGCAAATGCATTTTTAATTTTTGAAGTGGTCCAATGAGAAGTAGGGTGCTGATTTTTTCCATTACTATTTTTAAAGGCAGAGATTAATTGCAAAAAGGCAGATCTTTCAAATTCAAACTGATCCAAAACCAGGTTTATAGCTCCAACTTTGACATATAGGAGGCACTCCTTCCTTGCACTGCACACTTTTCCTGATTCTTTAGTGCAACACTGGACCAACATCACAGAAGTAAATGTTTTTTCTCCCCCCGAGTCTATTTTTTTCTTTCTTTGTTTTTTATCTTTTAGGGAACCTAGATGATACTGACTAGGATGAAACTTAAGAGCGTAAAGATGATGGCAGTACATCAGTGGTGGATAAAAGTGCAATATGATCTAATCACCGTATATAGTACACCATATTTGGCAAAATGCCAAAGTCAGGGGGAGACCACAATTTTGATCAAAATAAATATCTAGATGAAGTTAACATCCCCATGTAAATCAGTAAGATATAAATGCGTCACACTTTATCAGAAGCCCCAAAACTTTCAAAGATCCTCTTGCAAAATAACAAATACTGATTTGGCCCACTCTAGTTCTCAACGCCTGAAATCTCTTTCGAGATTTTCTGCTGCGTCTCGATACCTTTTCATGCCCAAATTTGAGCAGAGCTGCCATGGGGTCAGAGCCTGGAGACAGGATGAAGATAAGAGGTGCACAACAGTGGCTGTCACAGAAGGTGTTGCTCAGGTTGAAGGGCGGAGCCTCGATGAAGGGACGACCCAGACTGTCGGAAACAAACTCCTGTACCATGGGAATAATCTGAGGGGAACCCGGCATGAGAAAGGGAAATTAAACAGAGGTAAATATTCAAAGTCAACTGCTCTAGTTGTGCATAGGAAGTATAGATATTTTTTCTACAATTGTGAGGTGATAGCGGTGAAATTAAATGTTGACTATGTTGCGTCCAGGTAGCTAATGCACGGCCTGCCACTGATATCACAGTGTCAAAAAAAAAAAACGGGGAGATTGGGGTAATGAGGAATATGGTACTTTATTTACTTATTTAACCTCAAAAAATTACAATTGATGTCTTACTGATAGAATTATTGTGTTTTACATTTTTGGTGTACAAACATATCCCTATGATTTGAGATATTAGTGTTGGTGACATTTTAGTTTTTGCAGTGCACTTTTCTGCTGTTTGCTCCTTGACAATTCAGATGTTTGTATTATTTGAGTGGGAAATAACCTCAGCCACTTTATTTGCTGAAAAATGCACCATATTTTGAGATCTTACTCTAACAGGAATTGTTGTTTGGAATGCAGTGATGCCTTGAAGTAAGAATTTTAATTCGTTCAGTGGCCATGGTTGTAACTCAAAACACTTACTTCATATCTTTTCTCATTGAAATTAAGGGAAATTCCATCAATCCATTTCAGCTTCCCCTTCAAAAACGTTTTCCATTTTATTTTTAAGGATATACCTGGAGACATCACAATTCCTCAGCAGTAATATTAGTCCCTTTTTGCAAAGGATGAATAATATTTGCCTATGATTGTTATATTATTGGTCTACATATGTTAAAAAAGAAATCTGTGAACCACCGTATAGATTCCATTCTCTAGCCTATCTATGGAATTTGCTATTATGTGTTAACATTAAGCTAAGAGACTTAAAGGCAAAGCTATGTGGTTATTTGAAATACACGATCTTTTGATGTTTACTTTGACAGTAAACTCAAAATAGGGGCAGCAATAAACAACTCGAGAAAAATTAATTTTGGAGGAATAGTTTAATAATTCTAACTGCAAAACTGCTGCTTGTTGTGGAGTTGAGATGAGTACACTGACACCACACAGCACTCGTATCGCAAATGTTTGCCTACAAGTCAAAGCAAAAAAATTTGGGGGTTTAACAACAGCTTGTAGATGGAAGAAATAAGTTGGGTTGGTCGTATCTCAAAGACACCACTTTACTATAAAAACACAACATACTGACCTTATCTGGTCGGAGACATCGGATCACCAGCATCCTTTGAAATTGGGTGAGTTTCTCCTGCCATTCATTGGGGAGTGGCTTCTGGTGGGGGTTCTACAGATAGAACACAAGATAACAAATGTATCACTCGCCTCAAGCGAGATTTTGTTCAAATCAAGTTCCACAAGTCATTTTTGAAACATTTCCCATTTGATACAGTTTTTATAGCGCTAACTGGAACCTGATAGAGGGGAGCCTATTCCAGCTGACTTCAGATTTAAGGTGGACAACACCCTCAACCGGAAAGTGTGGGTGTTCTTCACTTTTGCCGGGCAAAGTGTTGGTTGATACAACACCCACATGCAACTCAGTTGCGCGACATGTTGTACCGTAACAATTCTGAGTTGCCGGCTGCTTGGAAATCTGAGCACATGGCATCCCACATTGTTTTTGAGCGGCTGGCAAGTGGAAAACGTTATGATGACACATCCTGGGGTGTTACACACCTTGGGGATATGGGTGTTTGAACACTCTGTTCTGGTGAAACTGTTCAAACACCCACACATTGCCTTTTTCTATGAGTTGGTAACTTGAAAGTGTACAACATTGAAATGTTTATTTCACAATTCCAATCCATGCCTCTTTTGCAATGTTAAATTTTGGCACGAATGCTTACAAAAGATTGAACCTTAAATGCATGCATCAACGCCTCTTACATACGATGCTTAAAACTTTTCATACCGCCCTCATAGAGAGACAAATATGGCCAGAGAAAAAAAAAAGGCCTTGTGTAAGAGGCCAGAGTGACACCTTTAATCTGAAGATGAATACGGATGATAGAGGAAGTGAGGAATGCTTGGTGGGAAGTTTTGGAACTCTCTCTCTTGGGCTATTTGTCCACAAGATGGGAAACACTTTTTTCGGCTTTCCTGGGGGGACTGCGTGTGCTGTGTGAAGTTGACTGAACAGCTGTTCCAACAACTGAAACTCTACCAATCTCAATTCTACCACTGGAACAAAATGGATTTAATTAGATAGAAGTGTAGTGGCTGTGAGTGTTGATTATAAATCAAAGTGTTTTTTTTCTGTGTGGGCACTGCATATAAGGTGTGCCACATATCGATTTAACAGCTGTTCACACAACGTGAGAGTGTGGATGCTTCCAGCAAAATAGGGAATGAAGAGATCTAATTAGATATACGTAGTTGTGGTTCCTTTATCATCTAAAAAGCCAGAGAGGAATTTCACAGGCAAAACCATTCTTCTTGTTCTTTTTATTTTTTTGGGTGCTCTTAACCAACTTTGGTCAGTTTTTTAAACTACTTAACTCATTCACTTCCAGCTGTTCCCAAATTGCCAACCGTTTCAGAGCATTTCGACAGATTATTCAAGACCCACACATAGGCCGGTCCCAAGGAAGGGCATCCGGCGTAAAAACTGTGCCAAAGAAATATGAGCGTTCATCTAAAGAATCCCATACCGGATCGGTGGTGTCCCAGGTTAACAACGCCCGCCACCGGCACTGCTAACCTGCATGGCGCCGGTGGAAATTCAGCTACTGTGGGTCGAAGACAAAGAAGAGGAGGAAACCGGATCCGTCGTCAGAAGAAAAAGATGATTGCACAGAGCCTAGAACTAAGTGTAGGGACTTTGAATGTTGGGATTATGACAGGAAAAGCTCAGGAGTTGGTTGACATGATGATTAGGAGAAAGGTTGATATACTGTGCATCCAAGAGAGCAGGTGGAAAGGTAGTAAGGCTAGAAGTTTGGGAGCAGGGTTTAAATTATTCTACCACGGAGTAGATGGGAAGAGAAATGGAGTAGGGGTTATTTTAAAGGAAGAGCTGGCTAAGAATGTCTTGGAGGTGAAAAGAGTATCAGATCGAGTGATGAGACTAAAATTTGAAATTGAGGGTGTTATGTATAATGTGGTTAGCGGCTATGCACCACAGGTAGGATGTGACCTAGAGTTGAAAGAGAAATTCTGGAAGGAACTAGATGAAGTAGTTCTGAGCATCCCAGACAGCGAGAGAGTTGTGATTGGTGCAGATTGTAATGGACATATTGGTAAAGGAAACAGGGGCGATGAAGAAGTGATGGGTAAGTACGGCATCCAGGAAAGGAACTTTGAAGGGCAGATGGTGGTGGACTTTGCAAAAAGGATGGAGATGGCTGTAGTGAACACTTATTTCCAGAAGAGGGAGGAACATATAGTGACCTACAAGAGCGGAGGTAGAACCACGCAGGTAGATTATATTTTGTGCAGACGATGTAATCTGAAGGAGATTACTGACTGTAAAATAGTGGTAGGGGAGAGTGTAGCTCGACAGCATAGGATGGTGGTGTGTAGGATGACTCTGGTGGTGGGTAGGAAGATTAAGAAGACAAAGGTAGAGCAGAGAAACATGTGGTGGAAGCTGAGAAAGGAAGAATGTTGTGCAGCCTTTCGGAAAGAGGTGAGACAGGCTCTCGATGGACAGCAGGAGCTCCCGGAAGACTGGACAACGACAGCCAAGGTAATCAGAGAGACAGGCAGGAGAGTACTTGGTGTTTTTTCTGGTAGGAAAGGGGAGAAGGAGAATTGGTGGTGGAACCCCAAAATACAGGGAGTCATACAAGGAAAGAGATTAGCGAAGAAGAAGTGGAACACTGAGAGGATTGAGGAGAGGTGAAAGGAGTACATCGAGATGTGACATAGGGCAAAGGTAGAGGTGGCAAAGGCTAAACAAGAGGCATATGAAGACATGTACACCAGGTTGGACACGAAAAGAGGAGAAAAGGATCTCTACAGGTTGGCCAGACAGAGGGATAGAGATGGGAAGGATGTGCAGCAGGTAAGGGTGATTAAAGATAGAGATGGAAATGTGTAGACTGGTGCCAGTAGTGTGCTAAATAGATGGAAAGAATACTTTGAGAAGTTGATGAATGAAGAAAATGAGAGAGAAGGAAGAGTTGAAGAGGCAAGTGTGAAGGACCAGGAAGTGACAATGATTAGTAAGGGGGAAGTCAGAAAGGCACTACAAAGGATGAAAAATAGAAAGGCAGTTTGTCCTGATGACATACCGGTAGAGGTATGGAAGCAATTTGGAGAGATGGCTGTGGAGTTTTTGACCAACTTATTCAACAGAATACTAGCGGGCGAAAAGATGCCTGAAGAATGGAGGAAAAGTGTTCTAGTTCCCATTTTTAAGAACAAAGGCGATGTTCAGAGCTGTGGGAACTATAGAGGAATAAAGTTGATGAGCCACACAATGAAGTTATGGGAAAGAGTAGTGGAGGCTAGACTCAGGACAGAAGTAAGTATCTGCGAGCAACAGTATGGTTTCATGCCTAGAAAGAGTACCACAGATGCATTATTTGCCTTGCTAGTGAAAAATAAACAGAGAAGGTCAGAAGGAGCTACATTGTGTCTTTGTGGATCTAGAGAAAGCGTATGACAGAGTACCAAGAGAGGAACTGTGGTACTGCATGCGTAAGTCTGGTGTGGCAGAGAAGTATGTTAAAATAATACAGGACATGTATGATGGCAGCAGAACAATGGTGAGGTGTGCCTTAGGTGTGACAGAGGAACTTAAGGTGGAGGTGGGACTGCATCAGGGATCAGCTCTGAGCCCCTTCCTGTTTGCAGTGGTAATGGATAGGCTGACAGATGAGGTTAGACTGGAATCCCCTTGGACCATGATGTTCGCAGATGATATTGTGATATGCAGTGAAAGCAGGGAGCATGCAGAGGAACAATTAGAAAGATGGAGACATGCACCGGAAAGGAGAGGAATGAAGATTAGCCGAAGTAAAACAGAATATATGTGCGTGAATGAGAAAAGGTGGAGGGGGAAGAGTGAAGCTACAGGGAGAAGAGATAGCGAGGGTGGAGGACTTCAAATATTTAGGGTCAACAATCCAGAGCAATGGTGAGTGTGGTAAGGAAGTGAAGAAACGGGTCCAAGCAGGTTGGAACAGCTGGCGAAAGCTGTCTGGTGTGTTATGTGACAGAAGAGTGTCTGCTAGGATGAAGGGCAAAGTTTACAAAACAGTGGTGAGTGGTGAGTACCATGAAGTACGGATTAGAGACGGTGGCACTGAAGAAACAACAGGAAGCAGAACTGGAGGTCGCAGAAATGAAGATGTTGAGGTTCTCATTCGGAGTGAGCACGTTGGATAGGATTAGAAATGAGCTCATTGGAGGCACAGCCAAAGTTGGATATTTTGGAGACATGGTGAGAGAGAGCAGACTTCGATGGTTTGGACATCTTCAGAGGCGAGAGAGTGAGTATATTGGTGGAAGGGTGCTGAGGATGGAGGTGCGAGGCAAAAGAGCGAGAGGAAGACCAAAGAGAAGGTTTATGGATGTGGTGAGGGAAGACATGAGGGCAGTTGGGGTTAGAGAGGAAGATGCAGGAGATAGGCTAAGATGGAAAACAATGACACGATGTGGCGACGGGACAAGCCGAAAGGAAAAGAAGAAGATTAAGACCCACAGAATATTATGTTCTGTGACAATATAGGCAGCAAATCTACCAAAAGAAAAACTAGATTATTCTATCACCAGAAAATAAAAAACTTTGTTTCTATTTTTTCCACTCTTAAACTGATGTAACTCCCAGATAGCTGCTGGTCCTAGAAGCTCAACTTATAGGGTCTCAGCATTTAACCTCCTGTCACCACTACTCCTGCCACGTCCTCCATGGCACTAGTTTCCATTTCCTTGAAGCCTGGGGCACCACATCAGAATAAATTGATAAATCAAATCAGTCCTTCCTAACAATAAAAGCCCGCCTGGAAAAGAACTGCCCCAAGAGGACTGGGGTGACGCACATTCACTTTCGCTCTGGGGTGAGCCGTTTTAAAAGCAATATGTGGGCCCTTGCCAACCCCCCCATCCTATGTATATGGATTGGACCTTCCAAAAACATCCATCAATACTCCATATACCATCCATGAGATGGATATGAGGACCCAACAGCGCTTGATGAAAACAAAGCACAATAGGTGATGTGCATGGATAAAACATTGTGATCTGGATGCCTCAAACGCAAGAATTTGGTTGGAGAAGTTAGTTCCTGACCAAAAAATAGAGAAAACAAGGTTTTTGTGAAAAGAAAAATTACTACTCACTGGACTGTCATAGACCTCCTTCCAGATATTCCTGTTTTGAGCCATGTCTCTCCGCAAACCTTTGAACTGCTCCATAGCGTCCAGCCGGCAAAACTCATCCCAGGACTTCTTAGGAAGCCACGTGCAGGGGTTGGAGTAGGGATTGTCGAGACCGACACCACCCGTCAACAGGAAATGCCAGTCTTCCTCGTTGACCTACAACATTTACTATTAACATACACTACTCACATGAAAGATATTCATATTTTCAGGATGCACACAGGATGCATTTATAACCTTTACAGATGAACTTTTCTCATTCCACCAGCATGGATATTTCTCTTCGTTGACTGAAATCAAAATATATATATATATATATATATTTTTTTTTTTTTTTTTTTTTGCTCCCACCATGTATATTTGTCAGGTATCTTTTTCATCAAAGTAATGTGGAACCCGTTTGTGAAATTCAGATTTGTAAAACAATACAAGAACTAACAGACATGACTTGGGATCAGCACATCTAATGAGTTGAAGATCAGGATTAGGTGGTGAATCACGGTGATTATAAAGGAGACGAATACTAGCACAGATATTTGATAAGTTTAGTTTGAACAACTTCAAACTGTTCTTTCAAGACATCTGAAGAAGTCCATTCATCCATTTTTGTAACCGCTTATCCTCACAAGGGTCGCGAGGCAGTGCTGGAGCCTATCCCAGGTGTCAATGGGCAGGAGGTGGCGTACACCTTGAACTGGTTGCCAGCCAATCGCAGGGCACATCGAGACAAGCAGCCACACTCACAATCAAACCTAGGGGCAATTTAGAGTGCAATTAATGTGGCATGTTTTTGGGATGTCGGAGGAAACCGGAGTGCCTGGAGAAAACCCACGCAGGCACGGGGAGAACATGCAAACTCCACACATGCAGGTCCGGGATCGAACCCGGGACCTCAGAACTGTGAGGCCAACGTTTTACCAGCTGATCCACTGAGCAGCCTTTGTAGTGATTAGTGAATTCAAAAATTTACAGATCGAATGAAGTTCACCTGTTAAGGTTAGGGTACATTATTTTCCTGAAATTTAACACTAAATTCCAATATCTCTGAATTTTTGTCAGTTGTGTATGTAAAAGAAGGATCTTGTGTGTATTTTCCTACCAACTTCCTGTGCATCAGCAAACTGACGCAGAGGCAGAAGGAGAAGAGCAGCTTGTCTTTCTCAAAAAGCGAGCGACATACGTTGACGTAGAGCGAGTAGGTGAAGTGATCTCTCAGGATCTTTAGCCTGTAAAACACACACCTTGCTAGTAAAGCTTAAGAGCGAAAAATCATTTTGGGTGGGAATATTTCGGGTGTCGCTCACCTCTCCTCCAAATCGTCGCTCTTGTCCGAGTTGTCTATGGAGCCGATGAAGAGGTTGATGAACCAGGTGAGGGAGTACTGGTACATTGGCTCGATGTTGGCCAGGTCGGCGATGGCAAAGAAGAGGATGGCTGAGTGAATGGCGATGGGCTTGTAGCCCAAGCGAGTCTCGTCGATCTTCACCTCCGTCACCTCGGCCACCGCCTGCTTCTCGGTGATTTCGTTGGCCAGCACCTTGGACTGGGAGAGGATGGTCACGGCCGTTTCATCCTCTAGGATGTTGCCCTCCGAGGACGACAGCACCTGGAGAATTTTGTCCTCTATTTCTTTCAGTTGCCTGAGAAAAGTAAATAAATAAATAAATAAACAAACAAACAATGAAGGCAAGTGAAGAAGTGGTTAAAAATGTAATCCACAGACTGAGCCTTGAAGCCCCCAAAAATATTTAGTATTGCATATATGAATAGTGTAAAATATAAGTATAGCACAAACATTGATCCCATTTGGTTTTAAATGAACACATTACAGCGTAATGTATCATTGCCACACGGATCATATTGCAGACTTGTAAGCAATTGTTTGGCAATGGTAAATTTATAAATAGTGAACAGTGAATGTGCGTGGGATCGTGATATTGGCTCCCAATGTACCTTTTGTTCTCTGCTCCTTGAAGAATAAGAGCCTGCTTCTCTTCCTCAAGGTCAGGCCTTTCACGGGCCACTACGATGCCCAGCAGCTGGTCCTGAATACCCTCTGGGGTGATCATGAAGTTGAGCAGAGTTACCTACACCACAATTGTTGATAAACACAGGATTGCTGCTTGTCAGTTGGAAATCCAAAGAATGACTTGAAATGAAAGAGTATGAAAATTTGCCAAATCAAAATTGTGAATAAAATAATCCAGATTTGTTTTCAATGACCTTATAACGAAAAGTACAGTCATATAAACAAACGAAATACAGACGCACACAACAAAAACATTGGAATAACAACACATTTGCATGCCTGTATACTTTTTGACATGACTTGAAGTTGTAACGAGAATGCACATTTGCACTTAGAGTGCATTTTGTTGAAATTAAAACAGCTATGAGCCTATTTTTAAGGCTAATTTCTCATGTACAATGGCCATTTTTCCCCCCCGAAAAAAGTTTTCAAAGTCAGTAGTGGGCATTATACATGGGTATAGGGGAAAATGAAAAAAAATATTATAAATGTATGCCGTTACCAAGAGGTTATGAACAAGCTGTACATTTTCATTCCAATATGGCACTGGCACCGAGAGGTTAGGAAAAAAGATCTACAATTTCATTCTGTCACTGTCACCTTGAGGTAATGAAAAAGGTGTAGCCTACATTTTCATTCATATATGCCAGGGGTACATATGACTATACTGCATGTACAGTCATGCTCCTAAGTTTAAATACCCTGCCAGAATAAGTGAAATACTGTTTTTTTTAAATATGATGACTAAATAACAACCATCATTAATTTATTTATGGTTCTTTTGTTTAAATGATATGCTTTTATAAAAGGCTTGAAAGTTCAGTTGAATCCCATTAGAATAAAATTAAATTTGTATCGCCTGGCTCTTTATGTTTTCAAGAATTGCATGCATCTTACGAATTCTGCCTGGGTAATCAAACATATGACACAACTGTTTTCTGATTTTCTTTGCAAATGTATGGCAGTGAATTTCAAAACAAGTTAGTAAATGAAGTAAATATTACGCTCAAATAAAGTACTCAACTTCAGAATAATTTTTTGAAGAAAAATAATAAAATACTGATAATCCTTCATGTTTTGATCATGTAGGTAGAAGAAAAACCATGCACTGCAAAAATGCATGATGCATTGTTAGAAGAGGTTTCCAGAATTTTGAGGCCAACTTTGGGGGTCCGTGTTATTTATGGGTCTGCATTATACACAAGGAATCAGGATACTGTAATTGTGTAGGTTTGATAGGGTGTATATACATACTGCTCATCAATTTGCAATTAGTTCACATTTTCAAAAAAGTACAGCTACTTGCACTGAGAATAATATTTCAGACAGAAAACATCAGTCTTTGCCAAGTTCCGTACTATTGTACAGTAAATGCAGTCTAGGCAACGTGTCAAGTTCGCCCCACTTACCTTGACAGAAGTCTCAGGCAAGTAGTGCGGGTTACGTAGCTTGGTGGTGATATAAAAGCGAAAGTTGGGCGCATATTCAAAGGTACTGTCTCCCAGGCGGATACAAATGGCGCCACCCTGTTTAAAAGTCTGTCTGAGCAGCAGAGGCTCCAGGATGGGGTCCAACTCTTCACCCACATTCTCCAGCAGGACTAAAAGAGAACAGGTTCAGTTTTAAAAGGGAGGGCTACTGTTTTCCTAAAGACCCAGGCAAGCTTAAAGGGGAAATATTTTGTGAAAGGGACTTTTGAATGGCTTGCATACAAATAGCTGAGTCGCGAGAGTTCCTGCTGACTCGGCTAGTGTGAAATGTAACAACAAAGTCAATCTGCCAATTTTGCAATGTATGTCTGTGGTGGAAGCACAAAGTCACAATTCAGATAATTTGAATAATAACCTGCCCTACACTGAGTTTCTCCAGCAATGATTTGACAGCTAGGCTGGCTGTAAATCCACAACCACTTTGAAGCAACAGCCACACAAAAATGAAACACGGGTTGGTAGGTATATGCCCTTGAAATAAAATCCTGGATTATTTTCTCCTAAAAAAATCTAATTTCTGATTTGAATCGATTTTCCCCCTTCAAAAATAAGAAAGAATAAATGTCTCATATTATTCAAAACTTGTACAAAGGGAATCTTTATTTAACTACAACACATACCACATTTTATTAAAATCATTTTAATTGTTTAATGAATTATTAACAATATGTAACAACAAAAGTGTCACTTTAGCATAACATGAATAATCAAGTTAAAAAAGGAATTTTAATTTCATCTTTACAGGCATTCACTTTTTTACCCCTACACTCTAGGTCCCGCTTCCGCAGGGAGGAGCTGCTCATCTAGTCACAACACCCTAGCTTCAGTCCCAGTTGTCATGGTACCAAAAGCTGGACTAGCCATCAATAAAGCAATATTTGTTGATCCTAGGGGTATTTTAATTGAACTTTTTTTATTGTTTTATAAATAGTGAAAGAAATTTAAATTGGGAAAGAAAACCTGAAATATATTTCCTTTTAATGCACTTCAATAGCATAACAAAAACCACCAGTATTAATATGATTACAGTACTACTGTTGTCCCGATATATTTTTTGTCTCACTGTACAGTATAAAATTCGGAATCCAAACATCTTGCGATGTCTCTGTTGCCTGCATTCATATTCGTGAGCAAACATGAGAAATCAGCAAGGCAAAATAAATTATTACAAATGCTTTTCATTGTGTGAATATTCATGTGGAACCCATTAAGTATGATAATGCTATTCTCATGTTAAGGACATTAGGACTGTCTATATATGACGGAATGCCTCGAGGTGGCCCCCAAAGCTTTTTAAATGGCATTCAAAGACAGGGACGGCTGAAGTTGATGAGTTTTTTCTCGTTGGATAAACTAGGTCAGTCCATCACGACTGTTAATATTTCATTTGTGTATGTAATAAACACAGGCCTCGATTATGAAGCCACGATGCTGGAAAACAGCCGTCAAACAAGAAGATTTCATTGGCTGCAAACAAACAGCAGCAAATCATAAAACTGAAAAAAAAGACTGCAGTGATTCTCAACTCATGGGTTGCGACCCAAAAGTGAATGAATGAAGAGAGACTATTTATTTATGTTGCACTTTCCTAAAAAGAAGAGACCAGTGCCAAGATGTGTTTTTGTACATGTTGTTATGTTCATCCTCAGTTTCAAAATATTCTTAACAAAACAACAACTCTGCATTATGGTGAATAGTGCCCCCAAAAGGACCCTACAAAAACTGCACTACAATATACTTGGTCCAAAAAACAGAGTACTGGTGAAGAGAGTACATGTACATGTACCTCACACTCACCTGGCGTTCCAAACTGGATGCAGTTCTCCAGGGTGCGAACAAAGCCTGGATCACTCAGTTTAATGATTGCCAGGCTGTTCACCTTCTCCATGTTTTTGATCCATTTGTTGGCCTGGCCTTGAGGGTCGATCATCAGAGGCCAACGCCTGGCATTACTGGAAACACACACACACAATGAAATGGTAGCATTTAGAATATCAATATTGGAACTAACTCATTTCAGAATCACTTCACAGAAAGCTAAATTTTTCATAGGTGTCATTTTAAGAGTCAGTAGTTTGTCTGATATCCAGTTCAAGGTGTCCCCGACTTCTCTCTCCAAGGATCAGCTCGGATAGGCTGCAGCTCAGCTGCGACTTGAATTCTGACTTTTTTACTCACGAGATGATGATGCCATTATCAATGGAGAAGCCGTCTGTTGGGAGGCCAGCAATTGTCCAAGCCCGAATTTTGACTTGCTCACCCAGAGACGTAGTTAAACTCATATTGGGCGAGGAGGGGATCTCTTTTTCCTTGCATCTACTTGACCACTCATCTATCTGCTCCTGGAGAAAAACATATGTACATCACTTCGACCCCCATTTTTAGTACATTACTTGTTTGAGTATTCCCCCCACAAATGTACAGTGTCCCTCACTGACCACTGTTGTTTTCTGTGACATGAAGCAATTAAAAATGTAATCAATACAGATCAGATTACGAGCACTAGTTCTTACTGTCCTCATGAGGAAACAATACAAACAAAGCTATTAATTGCAAATTAGGGTCCCTCATCTGTCTTAGATGCCTAGTAAGAATTAATTAAAAGTACAAGATCTGGAATTTGGAATCATCAAACCAAAATGACAGACTTTCTGCTCAAATTTAGGCATTGATCCTAGAAAAAATTTCCTACATCCTCTTATGATACACATCCACCCAAATTCATTTCAGTGAAACTGTTGTCAGTGGCTTTCCAGAGTTCACCACTCTGGCAATTCACCCAAAATGTTTAAGAACAACATAGTCCACTTCTTCTTCAATACTAGCCATGGGTCCTTGATCTTGAATTTTTCCATCATTTTATAATAGACATGCACCTAATTTTGTTTCAGTTGGTGATATTTGTGTGCGGGCCTAATTTTTTTTCCCCCGATTTTCTAAAGAAAATTACAAGGCCCGGAATTCAGGAACTCACTCAGAATGGCTACATCAAACTAGAATGATTGACTTCCTGTTCAATTTCATGCATGGGTCTCTGAGACACTTTTGTGCATCCATCCATCCATTTTCTTAGCCGCTTATCCTCACAAGGGTCACGGGAGTGCTGGAGCCTATCCCAGTTGTCATCGGGCAGGAGGCGGGCTACACCCTGAACTGGTTGCCAGTCATTCTCGATCGCTGCAACTATTGTCTATTGTCTTTTTATTTTTTCCAGGCAGTGCTCCTGAGAATGTTTGGGGAAATCATGTTTGACACCACTAATATGGACCTATTTTCCATGTCAACGTACCTGTCTGAAGCTGGAGGTGAATGCTCCCAAGTAAGCTACGATACCCGCTGAGATGAGGATATCTCCAGTCAAGTTCTCATAAAGTTTTCCAAGCATGAGCGCCATTTCATTCCAGCGTGTCTTCTCCCCACCCAGGCCGCCAATGAGTTGCGTGGCCCGCTCGAGTTTCTTTTTGCACAAATCCACCTGGAGGAAAAGATTTGCACAAGTGGGGCCATGAAAGAATCAATTGAGTGTGAGGTCAGAAATGACTTTATTCAGTCAATTGTTTAGCCAAGAAGCCATTTCATTTGCTAGCAGGTATAGAATAAGGAACCTGATTCTCCAGTTCAATTTTCTTCTTTTTGTTAGCATCCAGAATCTGATTGAGGTTAGCCACTTCATCCTGAACTTCTTTGAGGGCGGCTTGCTTCTTCTGCAGTGCTGTCATGGCCACCTCGAGCTCCGACTCGGCCTGGGCCAACTTCTCCTTCTTGGGAGCCACCACCTTGGCTACACTGCAGGACACATATTACATGTCATGTTCTCCCTTTTCAGTTCAATTTGATCATCCATCCATCCATTTTCTGAGCCACTTATTCTAGCAAGGGTCTCCAGCGTGCTGGAGTCTCTCACAGCTATCATCGGGCAGGCGGGGTACAACCTGAACTGGTTGCCAGCCAGTCACAGGGCACATAGAGACAGAACAGTCACACTAACAATCACACCTATGGGCAATTTAGAGTCTCCAATCAATGCATGCTTTGGGGCTTGTAGGAAGAAATCAGAGTGCCCGGGGAAAACCCATACAGGCACAGACAGAACATGCAAACTCCGCACAGGCTCCCCCGTGCGATTTGAACCCCGGTCCTCAAAACTGTGATGGCAACGATCTAACCAGTCGTTTTTACTGTGCTGCCTCAATAATAAATATTATAGCAATTAGTCTTGTTCAATGTTTGTGTCCTAACATAATTTGTACAATAAAACAATGTCCTTTTCCAAAACTTAAAGACAAAGCCATCATTCCCAGGTATACTACAATAGGTTCGCTCTTAACAAGCTCGTCAAACACATGCAAATGTCTGGAACTACTACATACCCGTCATACTTGTCCATGGCACAGACCCACTTGCAAAGTCCCTCGGCGGCAGTGGACGCAGTACGAATCTTCTCAGGGACGAAGTCTGGGTTGCTGATGTACCTTTCTCGGATGACGGCCATGATGCTGACAGGGATGTTGTCCCTGTCAAAGTCCTTCAGGCTCTGCAGGAACTTGAGGTCACCTAAGAGCTTCTTGGCGGGACCCCAGTAGTCTTCCACTTTTTTCCCGCTACCTGACGGGTCAGTCACACGATCTGGCTTAATCTTTTTCAGAATGCAGATTGCCTCCATGACCAGCTTGACGCCACTGGGGGGGCTTTTCATGGACTTCACCAAAGTAATATCCTGAAGAGCAAAGACAAAAGATTTATAAAAGATGTCATGGATTTGACGAGGATGGAAATAAAAAAGCTGGGCAAACTATTTAGGTTAAGGATTGCTTTTGAATTGTTTTTTTTAATTGGACGGATGGTCCAGCTCATTTGGAGATTGAAATTTAGGTGAATGTAAAGTTTGTGACTTTTTTTTTTTTTAATTACCATCACAATGAATTAGGTAGCTGATTCTGATTCTGATGTAAAGATGAAAAAGTATCTGCAATGCACCGAATCTGCAATAGGTAAAGCGAACACTGTAATATGGCCGACTTACATTTTGCGTGAGCGTATCCAACGCAGACAGCGCCGCCTCTAAGATGGGCATGGTGACGGCCAGGTCGGCGTCGCACTCGTCTTTGATGGCCTTGGCGGCCATGGCCTGCTCGTTGGTGACGGCCTCATCCATCTTCACCACCTTCTCCGTTTCGGCTGCCTCGGCGGACTCGCGCTCCACCTTGACCACCATCTCGTCTACCTTCTTGCACGTCTCGATCAGCTGAGGCTGCAGCGCCTCAAGCTCCACTTGCATGGTGGCCACCTGGGACGACGCCGACTCCAGTTTCTCCAGACCCACCACGTAACGACTTTTTTGCATCATCACTTCACTGGACACAACGGGATGAGTGGAATGGGAATAACCATTTTGTCAAACAAGGTGTCAGAGTTGTGTTTGTACAGCAGCGACAACACTTTAATTGGTATGTAATACCTTCAGTTTCTCAACATTGACTAGAACTGTATCATTTCATGTTTGATAAAATGTTCATATTAAATGTAAATGTAAAAGCAGCATATAAACTAAACCACAATTCCAGCTGAAGAAAACAGCCTCAAAGGATGATGCTTCCGTCACCATGCTTAACTTTCAGTATGCCATTTGTTTTGGTGATGGCAGCATTGTGTTTGCAACAAACATATCTTTTGGAATTATTCTAAAAAATATAACCTTGTTTTCATTGGTCCAGAACACATTTTCCTCCATGCCTTTTGGGGGATTTTGTCATGGTACAACGGAGGTGACCTTCATTGTGCTTTGTTCAAGATAATAAAATGGGTATTGTACTGTATACAATTGACAATGAAAATTCAATCTTTACTTTTGTCCTCAAGATACATTTCAGTCTGCACTTTTTTCTTTTACCTGATTAGTCGTGCCCTGAATCAATTCTTCAATGTCCTTTTTTTTCATCTTTTAGAACATTTTTCTAAGAACTCTGCCCTTTGACTGAACTCTTCCACTGCCAACCCCTTTCAAAGGAGAACTCTGCATATTGCCAGTCTGTTTTAAAGGATTTTGACTGACTTTCCAGGCTCAAAGAACATAGCCTTTTGTAACAATAAAGTGGCAAACCTACCATAAGAAACACACTTCTTTCATCAGACAAAAAAAATCTTGTTTCTAGCCTTTCCCTTCTTTAGTCATTGGCATTAGAAGATGGGTTTGTTTCCCCCATAAAACGCTGTTGTCTCACCAAAAATCGGATAAACAAGCTTTTGTTAAAATGGTGACTTCAGTAAGGCAGAAAAGTTGCTAATATTTTCTATGCTTTTGTGACTAAGAAACACACTTTGCGCAACGTTGATCCACCACATAACTGGAGTTGACAGCCGAGCCTTTTTAACATGCTGTTCACCTTATGAACTGCGTCATCTTTTCTCATGATTGGAACACACACTTTCTACTATCCACCGTGCACATTCTTTCTTTATATCATAAACAATCTGTTCGTGTGTCAGGAAGAGGTCGGAGTAAGTCACATACAATATGTGCAAGTCGCAAGCAAGTCTCAAGTCCGAATCTTCAGGTTTCAAGCAGATCACTGTGTGTGTCTGGGGGGTGACTTTAGAATAGCCCCCTATTCTAAAGTCACTTGAACTGAACTTTATTTCTCAAGAAACTATGCTGTTTATTTTGAGAGGAGTGGGGTAGCAGCCTTATAACTCCTACGACCATTAAACAACAGCCAAGACTGGCAGATGAGTGTATAGTACATAAAGTGAAAATAAAGCCTATACACCCCTGTTAAAATGCCATTTTTTGATTTTACAAAAAACAAAGATATAATTAATAAATATTTTCACAACTTTTTTCACCTTAATGTAATTCATAACGTGCTCAACTCATTTGGAATCAAATGGAAATCTTTTCTCATAAATTGGGATGTGGCTGTGTTCAGAATTAATCTCATTTAGAAGCAGTGACTCTGGATAATTAACAATTGTCATTAGATTAAAGTTTATGTTTCATATGCTGGAGTAATTTTAAAAACGCACTGCAGACAGCTTCATCAGAGTCAACACAACAGATGACATTTTGAATGGTGACACTTGAATTTACGCATTCAATGGTATGAAAATGACATTCACACATAGGTACTCAGAATTGATATTTTACTTACTAATGGTAAAACGTGCTTCTGTCAACGGCTTTTTTTTTTTTAATGTGGTGATCGTGGGGATCTGAGACAGAAGACCCAAAGCACGCCTGGCATCTTCTAGTGCCGTCTTTTGTCGGATTAACAAACGTCTACATACTTTTTTTTTTCCCAATCCCCACGACTGATTGCCAGCAACGTGGCTTCACTTCTTCTCCATTCACCGGTTGGTTGGCATTTTATTTTAGGTGCTACTATCTGCTCTAGTGCGAACGTCACTTCTCCTTGTTCATAAATGAGAACGAGAGTGTTTTGTGTGGTTATGGAGCAAAACGAAAGGACCGCACAATTGTCATAAACCATCCAACGCCTTGTTACGTTACTTTGCTGTAATAAAACATCATTTTATTTCTAATCATCCCAAACCATTCTATGAAATGTAATGTTTGAGAAACAAGCTAAATTGTCACCTTGCCGCTCTTTATGGGTTTGGTAGTGATGAATGAAGTTTGACGTCGTCGTTTTGTCTTGACTGTGCAGTTTTAGAGGTAAACTGCCGTAATTAAAATGCAGATTTCCAACTTTAAGGAAAATGACTTGTCAAGTCATGTAGTTCAACTCAAAGTCACGTCTCTTGTCTACCACGTCTAAAGTCAAGTCTTAAGTATTTGCCAAGCAAGTCACAAGTCATAAACCTAGCAACTTGAGTCGACCCGAGTTGCGTCATTTGACTTCTGATTTGACCTTGTCAACATGGCGAGCAGAGGTTCACTGCCTAATCCTTATTTTCTCCTCAAAAATTATGCTGATCTCGACTCCCACTCCTGTCTTGTGATTAACACGGCTTTTTAAACTTATGGTGACCAGAAAGTTTTTCGTAAGCACACAACTTAAATCATTAATGTCATACATTTGAACATGGTATATTAGAAGATGATTCAAGGATTGTGATCTTACGCTCGCTTGGCCTTCAGCAAAGTTTTGAAAGTGGAGATGAGTTCCAGGTAGGAGGTGGGAGTTACGTAGTTGTGGCGCTGCAGCTCGTCCATGAAGCGAGTGGATATCTGAATGGTGGACGTGTGGAAGGTCTTGCACATGTCGATGCAGCCATCTCGGTGCTCATCCGACATCTCCACGTCCTCCAAGAAGCGAGAGGCCACCGCCTGGAGAGCATCCTCGGGCCATGTCTGGCAACAAGTTCCAAAAACACTGCCTTTGTTGAGTGACTTTTTGTTGGCAAGGTTTTGGGAACCTACTAAAATGTATACATATATCAGGGGATGGAAACCTTTGTGCTCAAGAGACATGTTCAATTTGAAAATGGACAAATGGGCTTGGCAATTTGTAGATGAGATGAAAAAAATATGTCTAATGATAAAAGATATTATGAATATTAATATTCATAACTTCTATCCATCCATCCATTTTCTTTGCCACTTATCCTCACACAGGTCTCGAGGAGTGCTGGAGCCTATCCCAGCTGTCATCAGGCAGGAGGCAGGGTACACCCAGAAGTTGTTGCCAGCCAATCGCAGGGCACAGAGAGACAACCATTCCCAGTCACAATCACACCCAGGGGCAATTTAGAGTCTCCAATTAATGTTGCATGTTTTTGGGATGTGGAAGGAAACCGGAGTGCCCAGAAAAAACCCACGCAGGCACGGGGAGAACATGCAAACTCCACACAGGCGGGGGCCGGGATCGAACTCGGGTCCTCAGAACTGTGAGGCCAACACTTTACTACATCAGTCACCGTGCCGCCATTCATGACTTAATATAGTGAATTATTCAGAATATTTTATCCATGCATTTTCTGAGCCCCTTCTCCTCACGAGGGTGGCGGGAGGGCTGGAACCTATCCCACCTATCTTCAGACTGGATGTCAACCAATCGCAGGGCACATGGAGACAGACAACAGTCGCACTCACAATCACCCCTATGGGCAATTTAGAGTCTCCAATCAATGCATGCTTTGGGGTTTGTAGGAAGAAATCGGAGTGAAGGGGAAAACCCACACAGGCACGGGGAGAACACTCCAAACAGGCGGGCCCGGGATTTGAACCCCGGTCCACAGAATTGTGAGGCCGTCATTCTACAGCTGCGTCACCGTGTCGCCCGTAATATTTTATTTTATTTCAATTCTATATTCAAAGTTTGTGTTATATGTAATATAGGCAAATATTTGTAGGGGATGAATAAATTGTTGCTTTTTGCTATCCAACAGAGGGTGATGTCCCGATGTTTACTCTAAATAACATTCGGACTACCAGTACTTACCTGGAACCAGTTAATCGTACAGCAGTTAATGAGGGCCGGGAAGCGTCTCAGTCGGTTCCTGAACGCGTCTCCAATGGGACTCATGGCCAAAACGACATGCATCTGCGAGCGACAGCGCTCCACAAACATGTTGAAAAGGGCCAAGTTGCTGCCATCTGTCTGCTTCTCGCGTTCGCGCTGGCGGTCCAGCACTCGCATTTTCTCGATCACTTCTTGCTTCTCATCGACTGCGAACAGGTTAGGCACCTGGAAAACGGACCAAATGGAGATCAGCTTGTCAAACACATTTTGAAAATATCTTACAGTGCTGTGCATTATGAAAATGCAGCCATCAAGTGTCCATCACACACTAGGCAATCGACCACTTCTCATTTAATGAACTAATTGCAATGAACAAAATGGGAGACCCTGTGTTCTAATTGTTAAAAAAAAAATGTTTTGAGCCACCACATACACTGAGTGTGCTGTTGTTTTTTTTTTTAATGACCCACAAACAATTCGATGTGATTTTGAAGAAAGAAGTGGTCTATAAAGCTATGTTACGATACAAAGAGAGGAAATGGGAAATAACAGGATTGTATGAATATTTGAGAGGGTGCAGGATCCATTAATTGACTCTCCACACTGCACTTTTTCCATCCACAGGTTAAAAAACTGCAAAGAAAAAGCAACATCGCTGCCTATCGCCATGACCCCTTTCCACTTACCTCACCAGTGTTCAGCAAATTCCCAATGTCCTCCAAGAAAGACTCCATTTTGATCTGAGTGTCAGTGAAGAGGAAGACGCCATGAGCTTCGCCCGATGTGGACCGTGTCATGATCAGCTTCAGGTCATCGTGCCATTCCACCATGCCGTAGGTCTTGGAGATCTCCACCTGGAAGAGCTCCGCCTCGGCCATGTGAGCCGCTAAGCGGGTCAGAGACTGTCGTCCACTGCCGCCCACTCCCACCAAGAGAGCGTGTCCGCTGGGTTGCTTGAGGATGCGGGAAATACGGGAGACATGCTCGATGGCAAAGCGGAACAGCACCAGGTTCATGGGCGCCTTGCTGATGGTGTTGTATTCATCCAGGTGGGACTCCACTACTTGGCGGAGCTGGTCCAGCTCCAGCACCTCACGGTAGCTGCGGTCGTCGCCCTTGGGGTCGTGGAAGTCACAGAACATCAGGCTGCGCAGGTCATCCTCGGTGACTATGCCGTCCTGGTCCTGGTCCAGATTCTGGAAGAGCTGATGGAAGTCCACCTCCATGTGAGATTTGAACACCTCATGCAGATGGCTCACTAGCCATGACCGATCCGAGTCTTGGACGAGACGATCGTAGTACACCCTTAAGACCTAAAGGATGACAAAGGTGGCTGCTATTAGCCTAACGGTTTGCCAAAACATTTGAAAACCTTTTTCCATTTTTCTGCGTTGTGTAAGTCTGTCACCTGAAATAGCAATGTAAAATTTTACGGAAAAGTTCCATGGAGTATGAATACTTTTGGTCTTCCAGTTTTCCTTTGTGTCTTACCTCGTGCACCCAGAGTCGTTTGATAATAGCCGGCTCCTCGGCAGTTTCGGGGCGCGACAGGCAAATGCCCTGGATGACACGGGAAATGTCACGTAGGTTGAACAAGTAGTGGGACTTTTGGGGTGTGGGCAGGAGGTTTTTGGTAGCTTCTTTGTACACGGAAACAGTGCCATTAACAATCTGAGCGGTCAAGGATGCAAAAGGCTTTGGGAAAGAAAACCTGAAAGAGTAAAATTGGTGAATTACAACACTAGATTATTATGGTAGTGATGGAAATACCTAATAACCCCATACTGTAGTATATTTTCCCCCATTTTTCATAACGCTTATCCTAACTGGGGTCATTGGCATGTTGTAGCCTACTCCAGCTGACTTTGAGAGAGGAACAGTACACCCTGGACTGATCACAGAAACTATTTTTTAAAATGAGGTTCTGCAAGTCACTTCAACACAGTTCCTTGTCGACATGATGCTGCAAGATGCCGCTAAATAATTTTATCATATTGTGCCTCATTACGCTAGTTGAGTAAATTAAACTGCAGCATTTTGAGAAAATATGGTAGTCATCAAAGCTTGTATCAAAAATATGATTAAAGTCTTTCTTTGATGACATCTTGGTGACAAGGAACTGTGTTAAAGTGACCGGCAGAAGTTCATTTAGACAAAATTGTTTTTCTGCCATCCTGCACCATCTTGGTCCCCAAAAATTATGTTGAAGTGAGTAGAGGAATTTTATTTCATGCACCTATTCTTTTGTTTTCTTTGTTGTGCAATTCGATGAGTGATTGCTAGAGGGTGGACTCTCCTGCTGATGGGCATGATCGCCTAACCCTAACATGACTTGTGTCATTTAATTTTGATTACACACTAACCTATGAAACTTCAAAACCTGAGCCACAACTGGTATGTTGCGGTAATCACAAATGCTACTAATAATGTCATGGAAATTGCAGCCACCTTGTATTGGTTACACGTTTATTGTGAAAGAAGTCTCGGACAGTATATTTTCATCATGGATACGCTTGCATATCTGTGAAGTTACCGTATGGTAAAATGCCAGTGGATGATCCTGGAGAATATGGTAAACATAGTTTTCTCGTCAAAATCGTTAATGGTGAGCATGTTGAAGTGCCGCAGGTAGCGAGGCGTCACCGGGTTTCGCCCTCCGCCTGAGGAACAAGTCCGACAACACAAGATGGAATGTAAATTTTCAAAATTAATTACGTGAATGATGACAAGCAAATGATCAACTATCAAATATTTATTTATATTGTTCCGCAACTTTTCACTGTTCTACTCCAGCCACAGTTCTCTCCCAACTGATTAAAACCATTTCAGCTTCAAAATGTTCATCTTATCTGTATTATATTTTTCCACGTACAAAATTCCTACTTTTCCCACATTTTCCATGAAAAACTCCAAATGATGTGAATGGAGACATCTTCTAATTATGACTCATCCGTCCATATTTCTCAGCTGATTCAACCAGTTCAAAGAATCCTAACTTCAAACTGTTCTTTCAAAACATCTGAAGAAGTCCATCCATCCATTTTTGTAACCGCTTATCCTCACAAGAGTCACGGGGAGTGCTGGAGCCTATCCCAGCTGTCAACGGGCAGGAGGCAAGGTACACCCTGAACTGGTTGCCAGCCAATCGCAGGGCACACAGAGACAAAACAGCAGGACTCACAATCACATTGTTGGAG
This sequence comes from Syngnathoides biaculeatus, assembly GCF_019802595.1. NCBI lineage: Eukaryota > Metazoa > Chordata > Actinopteri > Syngnathiformes > Syngnathidae > Syngnathoides > Syngnathoides biaculeatus. The sequence goes on along the minus strand of NC_084653.1, from coordinate 15,425,136 downwards.
GACGCTTTTTCTTTCCTCCGCGTGTTTGTTTAATTTCGGGTAGTGAGAATATTGGTTATCCAAATAAAGGCTTGAGACGATGAACAGTTTCTTCGACGAATTTACTTTCATAATATTGCGGGCACTTATGAGCTACAGATAATGGCTGTAGAGAGTGGATCACAAGTGCGAAGGTACAGAGAAAGCACACATCCTTTATCTTGTCAGAAAGGCGGACCATGGGTGCTATCAAACCTGTGGCATGACATCGGGGCTTTCCACTTAGACAAAGGGTTTCTGTCTCAACCGGTTCTAGAAGGCAATTGATTATTACAAAGTGTCCAGTACGCAATTCATCAAGTTTAGCCTATGTGCAGAGATGTGCTCAAGGACACATCTGGCTACAGAGCAGAGCCCCACTGAGGACATAAGGAAATTATGGAGTCATGACTAAATATGGGCATAAGACATACTTCAACACCTAGGGGCAATTTAGAGTGTCCAATTGATGTTGCATGTTTTTGGGATGTGGGAGGAAACCGACGTGCACGGGTAGAACACGCAAACTCCACACAGCTGGGTTCGGGATTGAACCCCGGACCTCAGAACTCTGAGGTCGACGTTTTCCAGCTGACACACCGTGCTGCCACATCTGAAGAAGTATTTTACACATTCACCAAATTCAAAACCTACACATTTTTTAGGAAATCATTACCAAAATAATGGAAACATTTCACCAATTTTACCACAAGAGGTAACGCTGTTGAGAGTGGTGGGGATGGGTTACCATACACTACTCACCAGGCGGCCCCATGGCGCACATGACCTGAATATCCACCAGTTTAATCATGGCACAGTCCTTCAGGTCGTACCAGTTCCAGTGGTCCAGCCACTGGCGCAGCAGCTCCACGGGGGGCTGGGCACCGTATACCTCCCGAGCCGGCATGTTCACGTCATCTACAAATATCACCTGATCAAATGTATTTGCACAAAACAGTAAATAACAGAATTTGGTTTACTTGCAACCAAAGTGTGACCATTTGTACCATTTTCTGCCCCATGGGTGGACCAAAGACTCCTTTGCGTCGCTTGTCCAATTTGGACATAATAATATTTTGAGTCTGAGCAGCTGTGGTTTGGGCTGAAAAGTTGATAAACAGTGGATTGTACACCTCCTTGTCCACGTGATTTAGTAGGAAGTCCTAGAGCAAAAACAGTGGTAAACATTAAACACAATAGAGTAATTGGACAGACAAACTACAGAATGTATAGCTTATTAAATCTGCCACTTGTCATCTGAGAAAGACCACACACATCCCACGACAAGAACGTGCAGTACACGCGTACGTATTATCAGTGGAATTTCGGTTAAACCAGTTGAGAAATATGGAAGATTAAGCTCAATATTAAAAGTTTATCTGTTCATTTAAATTTGATATTTGGTATGTGTGTGCATCTCTATGTTGAGGGTGCTGCCTGTATTTTGGTGACTAAAAAGTACCGTAATTTCCGGCCTATAAGCTGCGAATTTTTTCACACGCTTTCAACCCTGCGGTTAATGCGGTGATGTAATTTGTGCATTTTTTCTAACGGCCGCAAAGGGGCACTCGAGCGGGAAAGGTAATAATGAGACCGATGGAATATATGTGCCGAGGAAGTGACTTTTACCGGCCCTGTTAGTGCTGCGCTGGCATTAGCGTTGTGCTAGCGTGTTGGTGGTGTGTTACTGTCGTGTCTGAGTGATATTTACTGGTAAGTTTTTTTTTAACTGGCCCTGTTAGCATTAGAGCTAGCGTTACAGCTAGCGTTACAGCTAGCGTTAGCACGGCGCTAGCGTTAAATTCTTTCTCCGTACCGTCTTTGTAAATATCTCGTGTTTCAATGTGGGCACTTGCGGCTTTTTCACAGCTGCGGCGTATGTATGTACCAAATGGTATTTCCTTTACAAATGTACTCGGTGTGGCTTGTAAGCAGGTGCGCTCTGTAGGACGGGAATTACGGTCGCCAGATGTTTTCTGTACATTTAAAAAATATATATACGTTTGGTGTATTAGCACTTACGGTGACATAGACACTTTTTCCAGTCCCGGTGGGTCCGATAAAAATGGTCGGCTTCTGGTTGGTAACCAGGAGCTTCATGAGCGCCATGTAGCGCACCGTGTTCTCCGTGGGGACAATGATCTCGTTAAACTGCATGTCCTTGGAGATAGGGCGGGCGCTCTTCAGCTCCTCTGTCCATGGCTCCCATCTGCCCGGGCCCTAAATAAGTATATTCAATTTTTAAAAGTGAATGGACCACATGCATATTTAGATTTCTCCCAAGTGTTTCCACAAACCTCTTTAATGAAGCGGTACTGGTACACTGTATCCTCGGTGGGGAGCGGCACAGTCAGCTGCTTTTCTGGTGGCCCCACCGTGGTCAGGATGGCGTGAGATGAGCGTGTTTCTTCACTTAGCGGACCACTCAGTATCTCCCTGACCATGTGATCAAATTTGAGGCGGCCTGCGTCGTTGCAGCTGGCGCCCACTGACCAAACCAGGCAGAAAACGAAGATGCCCTGCATGAGTAGTTACACTTATTATCGGCACTTGGAGCTGTTTTAAATTGTAAGGGGAAATAAAATGCACAAAATGCCTCCAAACGCCACCTGTCCACATAAAAAAGTCTGAAGAACCCATTCTGAAAAATACACTAGAAGTTATCCACTTGGGTTTAGAGATGTTTTAGGGACTTTTTTTTTGCCATTTCCTTCGTGTAAGATGTCACGGTTATTAAAATGTCTTGCAACTCTGGGATATTGTGAGAATAAATGGATAAAATGTCTCCTTTAACTATCATTACGTTCCCAATAACAGGCAGAACAGTATTACATTCGTGTTCAAGGCTATTATGCGTGTAAATTAGAAATAACGAAACAGGAAACTGCAGAAATAAGTTCCAAAGTGCTACAGTGAAGTTTTACTGTTCTTGCCCAAACGACTATTGGAGTATTACATAGGATAAATGAACCAAACAGTACAGGGTCATTAAAACAAAACGAGCAACTGAGACGTCTTTGTTGTGCAGAGGGAAAAGAACAGCTCGAATTCGGCGAGGATTGCCCATGACTTCAGAGTCCCGTGTTGGTTCCTGCTGTTAAAAGGTTGATTAATTGAACGCTTATAATGATAATGACCGGCTGGGGAACGCGGGAGAGAATGTTGATGGGCTTTTTACAGTGAAATGCTCCATGGGGGGGGGGGGTTACAACAGCAGTGGTCCAAAGACATGATGCTGTGGCAAAAAAAAAAAAAAAAAAGAAATACACATAGCCTAATTGTGTATCACGTAGGGAAGAAAGAGCTCAGCTACCAAAAAATTAACTCCAGTGGCGCTCTACTGAGAATGAATATAACACTTTATTACAAGGATTAGCTGAGCCCTTTTGAAATCGCTGTTGTTTTTATTATTCTGATGAATTTGTCATCTTATCAGGGGGCTGAACAAAGCAAATCATCTTCCCCCCTTGAAATGATTGAAAGTGACATTACAGTACCGTGGATAGGGATCGAGCCCAACCCCGAGTCGTGAAAATACGCAAATATTTGCATTGGCAACAATTTAAAAACCGGGGAAAAAAATGGGATGAATTTGGAGGAAAAAAACAAAACAAAGTATGACAATTGGGGCTAATTAAAAAAAAAGGTGATTTGGTGAATCTCGCGGAATCGTGGGCATGTGGGTATCTATTGTTACCATCCTCCCAAATGTTTGTTTCAGAAAAGGAGCACCCTATAATATTGTACTTCATAAAAACAGTGTCATGACATAATTAAATTGCTTATAAAGAAAATAAATCATACTTTGAATCAATGGACATTGTGCTGCTCCTTCAGATGTTTGCACCTTGGCCACCTGGGGGCAGCATACTACAAATATATTCTGTAATGTCACTGATGTTGTATTGCTTCATTTGGGATTCCGTTCCGACTCGGTGACGGTATGAATGTATGCATGAATTGTTTGCCAGTCTCTATATAAACTCTGCAACTGACTGGCAAACAGGTGAAGGTGCAGTTTCCCTTTTGAAATAGTTCGGTCGGGTAGCTTCCAGCTCCCCACAGCCCTGAAAAGGTTAAGTTAAATGAAATGGATATACTCTACACTGAGATAATAATAGTCGATTTTTGCAGAGGATACAGAATGCATGCCTGTGAGTATTGTTATATTCATTGTCTGTCTACATGTGTTGCTGTTTCTGTTCAAATATGCAGTACGTTGCTTAAAGGGTACAGCCTGCGCTAATTCTTTATTCTTTATGTATAATAAAATGTCAGAGACCATTAATGAGAAAACCTCGGAATGGATTTAAATTGTGAAAATAATACCAAAGTTCATTTCCTTTGAAAAGCAAATAGAGTGAGAAGCTGCTCCGATCAGAATGCTCTCAAGTGTTGTTCGTCTCAGCCAAACAAACCTCCAACCAGGAGCAGACATCGTTGTCACTCATGCGCTTCATCACGGCTGCGTCGTGAAACTCTTCCATCATGCAGTCCATCAAATTCATCAGGGACTTGACCAGATTACTGTCCGAGGTGGGTGACAACTCCTAAAAAAAAATAAATATGATGGGGGAAGTATTTTTATGATAACACACTTGGAGACACACACTTGAAAATGAAAAAAGCTTAAGCGACTACAACTGAATCAAAGTGGCATTTTAGGGCACCGTGGTGGCTTTACGAATGAGCTCCAGGCAGGCTGGCAGCACACGTTCGAAAAGACCTCCAATGAGCTCTTTGTGGGCTGGGGTCACCGTCCCAGGTAGAACGTTGAACCAGGACAGCATGAGAGGATGCCAGCCCAGCATGTGCGGCTCCATGTAGATCATTCCGCAGCGAGACACCTACAAGAAACATTTATAACTCAAATACAAAATTAAAAAATTATATATCGTGACATGAAATAGACAGCGACAATATGTACTGTGTCCCTTTCAAAATGGAACGCTGGCAAAAAAAAATCTATATTACGTGCACTAATTTTGACAAACGTCTCTCACTGTAGCCGGAGAAGCCACTTCCAGGTCCATGGGTTCGAAGATGAGGCTCATCTGGGGGGACATCTGAATGATCTCACCACTCATCAGACATAGCTTCTTGTTGTCGTCCAGCACCGTGTTCATGTTCTCGATCCACACGGCGTCCACTGGACCGTCGAAGATTAGCCACTTTCTGTCGGGGGTCTGAAACCCCGCGAAAACGCCACAAAATAAATGTCTTTATTAGGTTCTGTCGGAAAAAGGTTAGAACTTTTTCACACTAAATATAAGGCAGCCCCCTCACTGTCCATTTTTAAAACTCGTGTTAAAACCCATTTTTATTCTTCGACTTTGAATGCAGCATAAAACTCTGCTGTTTTAGTGTTTGTTTGTTTTTTCTTTAGTTTTGAACATTACCATTAATCTAGTTTTAACATTTTGGTTTTTTTTATTTGTATATGATGCACAGCACTTTAAATGTAGCTGGGGTTGTTTTCAAATAATAAATCAATATTTAAAGTTTTAAATAAATAAGGTTGTGTTGATAATGGGACTGGTTCATTTTATTCTTTTTTTATTCTGTTTGTCCTGCTTTAAGGGACCACCACCAGTAGTAAAATAAAAAGGTAACTTATTGATGCCCCTTACCTATTGTTTTAATTGCCTACACGAATAGCTTAAAACACAAACTAGGATCCCAATACTCTCATTTCATACTCATTTTACAACATGAAAGAGGAGCCAGCTATAGAATTTTTATTTCTTTGAAACATGCAATATTAAAGCGCCATTAATGATGATTACAAGCTTGAGATGTTCATGTACTAATTCAGTAGTACTAGCTTAAGTACGAATACGAGCTGTTTGGTCCCAGTCCAACAACTGTTTGGCCCGCATTGCCGGCAGAATATCGAATTCGTTTCCAGTGAGGGTGGGACTGCGCCAAGGCTCCACTTTGTCACCGATTCTGTTCATTAACTTCATGGAGAGAATTTCAGGGTGCATCTGAGGTGGGATGAGAGAGTCCAGTATGGTGAAGTCAGTTTTACATCTTCTACTTGCAGACGATGTGGTTCTTTTGGCCTCATCAAGCCGCGATCACAATCATCTGTGGTTCGCAGTTGGGATGAGAATCACCACTACGGTATATGTGGCCATATATGCGGCTGCCTGAGGTGAGAGGCTGCTTGTGTCAGGTGTGCTGTTTCAGCAGCCTGAGCGATACCCCAGTGAGTGTGTATATCTGTGTGTGTGTGTGTGTGGCATGTCTGCGTGTGGGTGTGCATGTGTCTGTGTATGTTTCTGCAAGTGTGGTGAGTTGGAATCGCTCAGCAGCTGTATGGCATCTCCAACTAGTTCCCCTTCTTAAGATCACCTTGGACTCCATCACACCGCCAGCTTCTACGATAAGGTCATACATCAAACCATTCAGTCTGTTTTTATATTTGCTGTTTTTTTTTTTAATAAAAATAAATACCAAGCCTGATTTGTATTTGGTCTGTGTTCTCAGCCTGCTGATTCGTCCACATTCCCCCCAAGACTACTCACTCCCAGCCGGCACCCAGTCAACCTAGACTCAGCTCAGGCTTCAGCAGCTATTCAGCAAAATTGCCACTTCATATTGATATTAACTAGTCTTCCTCAAAGTGTTAGGTGTTTTGTGTTATTTGGGCTACAATGTCTCTGCGGTGTCCCCCCAGGCGCAATACTTGGAGCAATGCCACACCAAACATGATGACTGCGACGCCACAGATCAGCTGCCCACCAAAAGCTAGTCAGTAGCCACCCATGGTCCAACGCAACGGAACTGGGGTCCGTCCAACTGGCCATAGCTACGCCCGGTGTGGGCTCTCACAACCAAGACACTTCAGGGAATGAATAACTTCATTCCGTATGCAAGCTCGTGAGCTAACAAGCTAATGGGCTAGCAAACTAACAAGGCAGCAAGCTTGCAAATACTCCACTGGCTCGTTCAAGAAATTGCCACCTTACTTGTTTTTTTGTCATGTTTGCATCCAAATAATAGCGACACATCAACGAAAGTTAACTGATTAGCAGAGACACTGACTGTCGTCTTGAAGCTGTATAAGCCACACAGTATGTGACACGGACATTTTGTCCCAAATCTGTACTGCAGTGGAACGTGTAAGTGACAAGTTCAACTACCAAAAGTGATTTTAAAAAGGAATTCCAGTGGTTTGCATGAACAATGTATCCAATAAGTCATGTAATATATACTCTATTTTGACAATGTGATGTTAAATCTTCTCTCATTTAATAGTGTTTTGAGAAGATTTTCATCGACAGTTTTGAATTTGTCGTAAGCCGCAAGCCAAACTTTGCCAGCCTGGAAGGGCCTTACCCGAGCTTCAGGGAGTGAGCACCCAGCCGAGCGAGCTCCAGGGCTCGGCAGGGAGCAAGCTCACAGCTCCGCCGCTTGGAGGAGCAACCTCCCCAGGCGAGCCCCAGAGCTCCCCGAAGCTCGGCTAACAGCCTCCCCGGCCACCAAAGTTTTGCTAACGACCTCACGGGCCGCCGGAGCTCGGCTAATGGCCGCCGCCGTGGCAGCTCGGCTGGCAGCATGCCGCTAGAGCTCGCTCGTCAGACTTTGCGTCATTCCCATCCAAAGAACCATCCACGGCTGCCGCCCCAGAGCTCCGGGGGCCTATGTTATGTACTTATTTCCTGGGCGTAGGCCTCTGAGTAGTCAGACTCTGCGTCATTCCGCTCGATGAACCATCCAAATATTCAACATTATTTACAGCCACAGGTTCAAATCTGTATGGAAGTATTCCTCCGTCTTCCCGATCAACCGATACTGCTATTTCTTCATCAGATGAGGATAAATCCGAGAAATCAGCGCTGGGCATAAATGGTGTCCCATGTAGGTCATGTGACTCGCGAAAATGGCAATGCCCCTGAAAATTGTCGATAAATTGTCGGTAAAAATCTTCTCAAAACACTATTAAATGAGAGAGGATTTAACATCACATTGTCAGAATAGAGTACATATTACATGACCTATTGGATACATTGTTCATGCAAACCACTGGAATTCCCCTTTAATGAAATGTTTTGCATTTTATGTGATGACATGAATATTGATTGTAAACTGCATGAGATGATATATGTGGCACAGTTATATAAGTATAGTATTAAAGATTTCCATAATGGCAACATGATAGTCGTGGGATTAAGAGGTGGAATAAATCCCCACTGAAGGCCCAGGTACCAAATTCACAGTTCACCTCTGGATTAGCTGTGAATAGCAATTTAAGAACCAAGAAAGATCATCAAAACTCCCCCCTACGGAGATGTGATTTTTATAAAGTATTAATGGAGATTTAAAGTTTCAAAAAAGTGATTCAAAGAGCTCAAGAGGAGCCGACTGTATTTTCCATCACAAGCAGAGATGGCGACTAAATCCCTTAATCCTGTGCCCATGTTGAATCAACGTCTTGCCATTGTTTGAAGGTCACAAAAGAAAGGATAGATTCGCAAGTCGCAGTGACAGAGAAAGTTTCGACAGATGCATTTAATTAAGCCCTAAGCAGTCTTAACACAAGTTAGCGGTTAAACTGACTAGTGGCATCTTGATTTGTGATACTAAAAAACATTTGGGAGACTCCTGGCCTGAAGCCATATGGTCTGTGTTTGAGGTAAATTGGCATATGGGAAAGGAATGTTTTGTCATAACAAACATGCACGCTGCTGTTGAGTTCACATTGGTTGGAAAAAAAAAAATCAACTTTTGCTTGAGGAAACTAAGTACACACTATATACCTTGCTATGTTCATATAATTGTGCAAATTGTATACAGTATGAGATCTAATTCCTCACCAAAGTTATTTCTATCTAGGGCTCTCATTCATCGGTCGATTTCTGACGTTCCTCTCCTTCCATATTTGCATTGTATTGTATTGTAGTGGGAGTCACGGTGGATCAGCTGGTAAAGCGTTGGCCTCACAGTTCTGAGAACTCGGTTCAATCCCTGCCTTGCCTGTGTGGACTTCGCATGTTCTCCCAGTGCCTGCATGGGTTTTCTCCGGGCAATCCGGTTTCCTCCCACATCCCAAAAACTTGCAACATTAATTGGACACTCTAAATTGCCCCGAGGTGTGATTGTGAGTGTGGCTGTTTGTCCATCCATGTGCCCTGTGATTGGCTGGCAACCAGTTCAGGGTGTACCCTGTATCCTGCCCGTTGACAGCTGGGATAGTCACCAGCACTCCCCGCGACCCTCGTGAAGATAAGCGGGAAAGAAAATGGATGGATGGTATTTATTGTACTGTATATGGCGGCTCATTACAGCATTGGACCCATAGTTCTGAGGGCTGGGGTTCAAATCCTGGTCTTTTCTCTGGGCCCTCCGGTTTCCTCACATATTCACATCAAAGGGTCTTACAGAATTTGAGATCAACTTTGGGGGTGCGTATTATACATGGATGTGAATTATGCATGAGGAATTTCAGTATTTTTACCATTGCATAAGCACTATTTTCATTTTGTCTTATTTGTCTTAATGTCTTAATCTGACATTGTCCAAATGAAATCCTATTGTAATTTCTCAACAGATCCAAGGAATTGAACTTTTTTGACTTTTTAACAATCCAAAAATGTGACTTTTGTTGAAAGAAGATTCATGATAGATTTTCCACAAGAAAAGTCCCCAATTAATGAACAATTTCACAAATTTGCATTAAACCAAGTTAACCTATTATTCCTTTTTGGAATAATCTAAAACATATTCAAGATAATTTTCTTTACATTTCTCAAATTCTCACATTTTCCTCCATTTTGTTCAACAATATTTTAGTTTATCATCAACACTTCTGCATTAGAATTACAAATTATTAGAACGGGCAAACTTTTGAGTTTCTGCAGTGATGTTTCAAATGAAACAATAAATCAACCACTCATCAACAACTCATTGAATATTAGTCAAAACGTCCTACCTGGGAAGAAGCGAAGTTTCTGTAGCTGACAGCCAAGATACCGTCGGACCATTCGTGGGAAACTGGGTCGAACTGACCGTACAACTGTCCCATGGTGATGGATTTGGGATTGATAACTGTGATCTGCACTTCGTTTTCCTCCATCAAACCCTGGTGGAACAAAGAAGAACAGAAAATACACAAATAGAGTATACATTTATCACAAATGTACAGTACATCAGCATAATCTATACTGAGATACAACACATTAATTGACAGAAGCTGAAATGGTATGAAAATTTCATGAAGAATACATTTAAAAAAATAAAGATGAACCATTTTCATTTTGAATACTATATACTACTGCGTATGTATATATGTATATATATATATATATATATATATATATATATATATATATATATATATATATATTCAACAAACCTATCCACTTTTCATGTTACAAATTGTATAGAGTCACTGATGGTGTAGTGGTACACAGACCTGCCTTTGACACGGGCAGCATGGGATCGATTCCCGCTCAGTGACGGTGTCGATATCTGTCTTGGGACTCAGGGCGTAGTCCGCCTTTCACCCAAGCTAGCTGGGATAGGCTCCAACGTTCCCACAACCCTTGTGAGGATAAGCGGCTTGGATAATGGCATGACAAGCCCAAGACTGGTGGAACAGTGGAGCAACTGGTTGGAGTGTTCGTCTCACAGTTTTGACGACCGGGGTTTAAATCCCAGCCCCGCCTGTGTGGAGTTTACATGTTCTCCCTGTGCCTGTGTAGGTTTTCTCCGGGCACTCTGGTTTACATCCAAATCGCAAAAACGAGTATGAGACTCTAAATTGCCCTTAGGTGTGATTATGAGTTTGACTGTTGTCTGTCTCTTTGTGGCCTGTGATTGGCTAGAAACCCGTTAAGGGTGTACCCCGCCTATTGTCCGATGATGGCCAGGATAGACTTCAAGCACTGACCCTTGTGGGGATAAGTGGCTCAGAAAATGGATGGATGGATGTATGGCGACTTGTGAGGGAGACATGGGGAAAATTGATTTGCTATGCAAGTAACTTGAAGAACTGGAACAAGGTACCCCTGTAACTGCATTTGTGAGTGGCAAACTATGCATGATAAAAGTGATGGACAGCATATCAACACAAGAGTTCCAAATGACGATAAAAGAAGTTTCTCAAACAGAAGAAAATGTGCTGTTATGTTGTTGTCTGTTTCTTTCTTTTTTTTGTGATATGTAGAAGTGCAGCAATGAGGGAGATAGTAAAGAATGTTTTTTTCCCTGACAATCCATCAGCGGGCCTTCAGCTGTCTCCTCACCGGGCTGCATGTTAGCCATGTAAATACGAATCGCCAGTTGTGCCGGATTGATAGTGACGGCAAACACAACAGCTCTGACAAATTGGATGGACATATTTACTAGGTACTGAGCACAACAGCATCGTGGCCGATTTTTTTTCGTTGGAGAGAGTGTTTTGGTATCGGCGGACAAAGGCCTAATCAAAAACGTATTTGTTAAAATGGTCTTGACAGATTGGCCGGGCTATTATCTGACAGCAGCAGAATAGATAAGTCGTGCCCCGAGGACAAGAAGGGAAAAGCAACCAGGCGAGCAATAAAGGGATTTACATCATCTATTGATCAACACTTTGTGACATGTAAGAAGTTTGAGGGGGGGGTGGTTAACGCAAGGAGGTAGATGTCTGCCCTGGTTTGCCCTCTGCTGTCAGTTCTCTACCGACATTGATAAAAATGTCTCTCGACATTTATGGCCATCACTGTCACCCATTTGTTGCCTCTGGCTCGCAGTTAGAAGGTATGAGCGGATATTAGCATGAAGCGCAACACGCCAACCGAAACAGAACAAGAATGATGGCAAAACGTGAAAGGTGTGTTGCCACTATGATTTCCAGTACTGCTACAGCCCTCAGGAACTTCAGCAAGATTTTTCACATATCTCTACTGGAGTGTTTATTTTTATGAGAAATTTTTGTTTTAATCCCTCCATTTGAAAACAGCTTTATACTAATTTTGTCAAAACACCCTCATTACTTGTTCCATACCTGGAAATTTTTATTAGTACTTTCATTCAAATACAGTGTGCGAGTTGCTTTTGCCACCCGAACTGGTACACTACCTTGACGCACACGTCATGAAGGGCCGCCGAGAGCACGCGGTAGGCACACGTCTTGCCCCCGAAGGGTTCGCCAACCAGCATGAAACCGTGCCTGACAATCATCATCTCGTACACTTGCAGGATCTTTTCGATGAAGAAGTCGGTGACTTGCAGGTTCATAAGGTCGCAATTTTCCCTCACGGCATCTAGCAACGTGGTGTAGTCTCGCTTGGGGAGTGTGACACCGGGGAAAAGGTCTGATGTGATACCCTGAGGGGGGAAAAAAAAACGGGAGACTGTTGCATTCATAACATTAAATAATTAGCAATTAATTATTATTTTATCATTTGAAAAAATTTGCATACCTACTGTACATATGGAGATTTATACAGTGAGAAAATAAAGATAATATTGTACACCAACTACAGCAGTGTTTAATTCATTCTGTGATCTTGCTCATAAATCAAAACATTTCTATCTGAAGTCGTCATTCCGGATTGAAATGAATAGGAATCCCCTTAATCCGTTGCAGCCTTCAAAATTCTAACCTTTTTGTATGCTGTTCTTCCTGGAGAAAAACAGCAGACTATATTTTACTTACTGCAACAACAAAAAATACACTAACGAAATAATTAAATCCAAAAATTCATTACCGTGTCTTTGGCATTTCGAATTATGTTTGCAACAGGATTAAGCTAATGAACTTAAATGCTAATATGCAACACAATTATCTTTGTTTCGGTTTATTTATTTGAGTCCAACTCCACCTGGCAGTGGCAAAAAAATAGCTTGAATTCTTTTTTCAATAATTTTTTATATCTCCCAAACCACTGCTTTTTGTGAAGTGATCTTAATTCATTCCTACCATGCAGTGCTCGTTTCTTAAAGTTTTGCCTGCAAGTCAAAGAAAAACTAATTGACCAAACAACGGCTCATAAAAAGTCATTGGTCGTGTCACTCGGATCTCAAGGCATTACTGTACTCTTAGCTTTGGGCCAATTATAAAAAGTGATATGACATATCATCCAATAAATCTGACATTTCTGCATGAGTATAGTCTTTCTTTTTTCCTCACAAAATGGGGATTACCACAGGAATTAAGTCAATGGTCTTCTTTCTGTCGACTGTCACAGCTTTATTCTCAAGATTTCTTTCTTTTCAAATTTGACAATTGCGTGTGGGTCTGGAACATACTGAAACTCGCACATACTTTAAATGCACCCACGGATTGAGGGCCATCCATTGTTGAGCTTCATGTATACATACCCCAAACAGTTGCAGGTCCTGTGCCAGAAACTTTGGCAGATTCACATCAATAATGGACCTGAGTAGCAGAGTGTCTTCATTCTCGTCTGGAAAGGCAAGCTGCATTCCAACAAACACAGAGAGGAAATGTGAGATCATAACAAATGACTTGAGGTGGGGGGACGCACTGGAAAAGTCGCCAGCCAATGGCAGAAACTATTGATGAGGAACATTTGCCAACATTTCTGGTTTGTATTCTTCAAGGACTGAAACACCTTTCTGGGGGGCTCAACATACTGCATGTGGATGTGTCATGATGAACAAGTTTGTGCTTTCGGGGCCCCCCAACACAAACTTTGAAAAATTGTGATACTAAATTGCCATCTTTTTCACCTACATCTAGTGTGAGCAACTCAATGAGAAATGGGGTGGGCTAAATAATTTTTTTGTCATTTTAAAGCACTGAAACTAATGGAGAAAAGGCACATTTTGCATATTTTACAACTTAGCAGCTAAATACTGGTCGATATAGAGGGCAGTCCATTTTTGCACTCCTTACTTTTCTTTATTCATAACTGCAAGATTGGGCCACCATCCCAGAAAGTGAAGTACATAAATTGATCGGAGAGTGAATGATGCTTCAGCTTGGGTACTACTGTAATCTGCATGTAAGTGAATATTATTTATCATCATTCCTGAAGTATTGAGAGAAGTGCCAGATGTTTCTACACTGACCTGCACACACAAAAATTCTAATCCCAGGTTTGTTTTCTTTCTTCCAAGCAACCTAGATGATAATGACCCAATCCAACCCATGAAGCCGAAATGATGACAGAAGTTCAGTTATGGATGAAGTCTCATTATATCTCAACAAAACCAAAGTCATTAAATATGCAAAATATGAGGAAAACAATAATTTCTGTGAAAACAAGATTTCATAATAAATATTGATTTTGATATAAATCCCCCCGGATTATACTGCAGCTATAAAACTTGAAGTTATTTTCCTGCAAAATGACAACAATGGACTTAGACCACACTAGTTCTCAGTGGCTCAATTAGCCCCTCAAGACCAATTTCACCAGTCAGCGCACTATTGGGTGAACACGTCTATGTAAAAAGATCTGCGATTTACCACAAGGTGTTTTCTGAAGTTAGAAGTGGGCTGATATATAAAATTTGGACAGTGACAAAACTATGCCAAATGTTAAAGGTGTTTTTTTTTTGGTAGCCTGTAATGTAAAACTGGCTGTCGAATAGAAGACTTTGTGCGCAGATATGACTATCTTGTCTCGTTCAATAGGGGAACTTGAGTCAAAGACGCTCTCTGGATTGGAGGAACGGCGCCTGATGTGGAACTCAAAAATGAATGTCCAAAAATAGGTCGTGTATCCAACTAATGATAAATGAAAGTTGGGAAAGGTGTATAGCTTATTATAACAGAGTATACCATTTCTTCTTGACATAAATACTTGAGTAAAAGTAGAAATTACTCTTGACACGTTCAATTTATCCATAATGTTACTTGAGTAAATGTAGCACGTTTGTCCACACCTCAGGAAATTGTTTGTCACACAAACAGTAACCATGACAAACACCTACAGTACCTTGAGATTTCCAGCAGCAGTCAGCACGGACTTGACAGCCCTCATCCCGTAGTCATAGTGATGCTGCATGGAGAGCTGCTCTGAGCACAGCCGATACGTGGCCACAATCTTCACCGACAGGGGCCGAGCCGTCACGAAGCCGCATGAGTACAGCACGATCTCCGCGATCAAGGCGTAGTCCGGCACCATCATGGCCACCGTCCTGAACAGCGCCTGCAGAGAGACCACACAAACTCTCAACGGTGGTTACAAACAGATTGGTGTAGTGCCAACGGTACAAGTATTCACTCTTGAATAATTCACTGAGTAGTTTTGATACATAAAATGCTATTTAATAAATTAATATAATGACAAATAATTGTCAAAAAGTTTGATTTTTGATGCAGGTGATGTGTTGCCCATGTGTCCAACCTTCACCGTGTAGCACCTACTACTGGTGAGGAGCACTGACTTGATGTCAGATTTTTTTGGGTCTTAAAGCTCCACTGTCATGCCTATAAACATTCTAAAATAGATATTGTAATGAAAAATACATGTAACATTATTCACTTCAATGTCTATACGAAAAAATTATTACGAGCGGAGAGCGTGTCATCCATGCGCAAAGTTGCGGAAGTCTCAGTCGACATCCAAGTGGCCGCCATATTGCATGCAACGTCATTAGCGGATGTTGCACCGGGAGATTCATTATTGAAAACATGTTGTGGCAACTTGCTATGGAACACGGAAGCTCTTTTAGAAGAAGAGAACATCTCACAATCGCGTGAAATGACCTGGCCAATATTATCCTATCATTTCGAGCCATATTTCAATGATACTCGGATCACTTCTAACTAACAACAGACTCCCCAACAGTATGTAGCATACTCCAGGAGGGCCCATGCCGGGGAGGGGGGAGAGGTTCTTTCTCCTCCCGCATGCGGCCAAACCACCTCCGCGTTGTTGCTGGCGAGCAAGCCGTCGCTGTCAGGCGAGATGTGGCGAGCGAGCCGACGCGGAAGCCGTTGCCGGCAAGCCAATGCGCGAAGTGGGGTGCCCAGACACTGGTGGCCGGTAGGGGAAGAGCCTGGCCAAACCACCTCCCCTGCCCGATTCTCCACCGCGTCAGGGCTCACACCCTTGTGGAACGCCGCAAGGCCGGTTCGGGCTTGACGACAAGGCCAGCGGCGATCCACAAGGCCGTGCGGAGGCCATTCTTCCGTGGCTGCTGCGCGGAAGCCGTCCGATGCGCACATTGAGACATTTAGCACCCCTGACTTACATACGTGGATCTTTTGTTACGTTATGGAGGATTACGTCCCCCTCCAACTATTGGGTTTTTTTTTTGCTAGCTGTCATTTGGAACACACAGAGCTCTCATCCTTTGCACCTGTGCAATCCATTTTTTTAAAAGTATGAAGAGTAAATCCATCCTCCCGAGTGTTTGAACAATTTCCAGCAATACAACGAGCCGGGATTTTGGCTAACACGAAGGAACAACGAGCTACCTTCCAGCAGGTAAAACTAGTAGAAACAGACGAGCCAGTCTGAGTTCACTGCTGCTGTTAACGTCACTTCCTGCTTCTTCTCAAAAATAAATCCCTCAAGAGGATTTTCATGGCGGGAGTTACAAAAAGCCATATACGTCAAAATCATGTTTTGTGGTGAAAAAATGGATGGGTCCATTCCGGCTGCCTTTTTTTTCATTAATAACATACTAAAAATCATGCATTTCATGACAGTGAACCTTTAAGTAGCTAGTATCAGCAATCTTCACAAGCACACAATATCTCGAAAGAGGGCCAGAATAAGCAGGATATGGCATTAATCCACAACGAAAATACGAAATCCACAACATAACGGCATTAAGGTCGAATGGAAGTGACCATAGGACCTCCTATGACTGTATAATTGGGCCGGGTTTCCAGGGACCCATATTAGAGATGGGAAAATTAGCTTCCTTTTATCTTAAATAAGGAAAAACCTAAAAAGATTATGCTAATTACATAAAAATTGGCATTACAACTATAATACCTCATTCTACCCATAACACCAAAAGATAAAAGAAACACATTTCAATATCTTAAATGATATCTATCCTTGCTGTAACTTTGATTAATAAAGTTGAGAAAAGTGAGGAAGGAAGTTGCACAAGTTTTAATGAACAAAGTTGCAAAAATGAAATTAAGTGCTTTTGGAATCTCATCACTCATCAATATTCCAACTTCGTTTATTAAAACTTGTGCAACTTCCTAACTTAGTCACGTGGTCCATCTGCAATAGGAGGTAACATGGATGAGTTATAGATGAGGGAGTCCCGCGGTCACTTCCGCTCTACCTTAATCTCACTTTGCTGTGGTTTTAATGTGTTTTGTTGAGGCATTTGCAGTTGTTGTTGGTTAATGTCGTTGTATTCTGGCCTTTGAAATTGTTGTGGTCAGTCTCTCTCACTTCAAATACACTTGAGGTCCTATTTGAATAAATATGTCATGATTGACATGGCAGCAGAATGCCAGATGACCAGAGACAGCGAATCGAAGGCATCAGTTTTCAAAAGAGAAAGTGATATGAAGAAAGTCTCCAAAAGCACTTGTAATTACGCACTTTCTTGTAGTAGTGTAAGGAATTAAAATTTTTCAAAACAGATGATATAATCTCGTTAGTTGTAATTCGTGACGCGCCAAACATTGTTTAATGTCATGCACCACAGTTAGATACCTTGAGATTGTCTGGAAGCTCAGAGCGCCCGGCGTAACCGGGGTTCATGGTGATGAACACAGCACAGGATGGATCCAGGGATAGTTCCGTTCCTTCAAACATCAGCAACTTAGCGTGGGCGGCAATTCCTGGAGTCGCAGAGACATAAAGTACATAGTTTACATCGAGCAGACTCTATTAGTCGTGTTTTTGTTTTGGAATAAGACCAAAACATATTTTAAATGTGGAAAAAGTGAACCGCTGTGACTACATCCTATATTGACTTCTGGAGACTTTTAGAAATTGATCAGGAATGATTATGTACTGTACTGAGGAAACAAATCAAACCTCTCTGAATAGTGAGGATTTGCTGAGCCACCACCGACAGCACTTCCAAGTCGATTCTGTTGAACTCGTCGAAGCAGGCCCAGGCTCCACAAGACAAAAGGCCCTGGTCACAGAATCATACGTTTGAGGCAGCTAAACAATTTCAAGGAGATGTACAATATTGTGTTTTTTTCGCAAGTTGTCTTCCCATTTCTTATCTTTTTTTGCTGAGGATAAAGACTAGATGCCATTGAGTGTTATATTGTCTTCATTTGTTGCTCCGCAGTTTATGTTCGTATAGCCATTGCTTAAAGCATTATAACAACACCACATAGAATGTATTACAAACACATAAATACACATAAAATACATTTTGTTGTGAAATGGGTGGCGGTGTACTTTTCTTGACCAAAAGCTAGCTTTGAAATTATGTCATGAATGCACAATTTCAGAAAACCAATCAATCTATAGATGGCAGAGTTTGTCCACAGTGTCATTTTATGGTGTTGTGCAAATCAGCAAAATTTAAAAATTCTGGAAGGAACTAGATGAAGTAGTTCTGAGCATCCCAGACAGCGAGAGATTTGTGATTAGTGCAGATTGTAATGGACATATTGTTAAAGAAAACAGGGGCGATGAAGAAGTGATGGGTAAGTACAGCATCCAGGAAAGGAACTTTGAGGGACAGATGGTGGTGGACTTTGCAAAAAGGATGGAGATGGCTGTAGTGAACACTTATTTCCAGAAGAGGGAGGAACATATAGTGACCTACAAGAGCGGAGGTAGAAGCACGCAGGTGGATTATATTTTGTGCAGACGATGTAATCTGAAGGAGATTACTGACTGTAAAGTAGTGGTAGGGGAGAGTGTAGCTCGACAGCATAGGAGGGTGGTTTGGAGGATGACTCTGGTGGTGGGTAGGAAGATTAAGAAGACAAAGGTAGAGCAGAGAACCATGTGGTGGAAGCTGAGAAAGGAAGAATGTTGTGCGGCCTTTCGGAAAGAGGTAAAACAGGCTCTTGATGGACAGCAGAAGCTCCCGGAAGACTGGACAACGACAGCCAAGGTAATCAGAGAGACAGGCAGGAGAGTACTTGGTGTGTCTTTTGGTAGGAAAGGGGAGAAGGACACTTTGTGGTGGAACCCCAAAATAGAAGGAGTCATACAAGGAAAGAGATTAACAAAGAAGAAGTGGGATACTGAGAGGACTGAGGAGAGGCGAAAGGAGTACATCGAGATGCGACGTAGGGCAAAGGTAGAGGTGGCAAAGGCTAAACAAGAGGCATATGAAGACATGTACACCAGGTTGGACACGAAAGAAGGAGAAAAGGATCTCTACAGGTTGGCCAGACAGAGGGATAGAGATGGGAAGGATGTGCAGCAGGTAAGGGTGATTAAAGATAGAGATGGAAATGTGTTGACTGGTGCCAGTAGTGTGCTAAATAGATGGAAAGAATACTTTGAGAAGTTGATGACTGAAGAAAATGAGAGAGAAGGAAGAGTTGAAGAGGCAAGTGTGAAGGACCAGGAAGTGGCAATGATTATTTAGGGGGAAGTCAGAAAGGCACTACAAAGGATGAAAAATGGAAAGGCTGTTGGTCCTGATGACATACCGGTAGAGGTATAGAAGCAATTTGGAGAGATGGCTGTAGAGTTTTTGACCAACTTATTCAACAGAATACTAGCGGGTGAAAAGATGCCTGAAGAATGGAGGAAAAGTGTTCTAGTTCCCATTTTTAAGAACAAAGGGGATGTTCAGAGCTGTGGGAACTATAGAGGAATAAAGTTGATGAGCCACTCAATGAAGTTATGGAAAAGAGTAGTAGAGGCTAGACTCAGGACAGAATTAAGTATCTGCGAGCAACAGTATGGTTTCATGCCTAGAAAGAGTACCACAGATGCATTATTTGCCTTGAGGATGCTCGTGGAAAAGTACAGAGAAGGTCAGAAGGTGTCTTTGTGGATCTAGAGAAAGCCTATGACAGAGGAATTTAAGGTCGAGGTGGGACTGCATCAGGGATCAGCTCTGAGCCCCTTCCTGTTTGCAGTGGTAATGGATAGGCTGACAGATGAGGTTAGACTGGAATCCCCTTGGACCATGATGTTCGCAGATGATATTGTGATATGCAGTGAAAGCAGGGAGCATGCAGAGGAACAATTAGAAAGATGGAGACATGCACTGGAAAGGAGAGGAATGAAGATTAGCCGAAGTAAAACAGAATATATGTGCGTGAATGGGAAAAGTGGAGGGGGAAGAGTGAGGCTACAGGGAGAAGAGATAGCCAGGGTGGATGACTTCAAATATTTAGGGTCAACAATCCAGAGCAATGGTGAGTGTGGTAAGGAAGTGAAGAAACGGGTCCAAGCAGGTTGGAACAGCTGGCGAAAGGTGTCTGGTGTGTTATGTGACAGAAGAGTGTCTGCTAGGATGAAGGGCAAAGTTTACAAAACAGTGGTGAGGCCGCCCATGATGTACAGATTAGAGACGGTGGCACTGAAGAAACAACAGGAAGCAGAACTAGAGGTGGCAGAAATGAAGATGTTGAGGTTCTCGCTCGGAGTGACCAGGTTGGATAGGATTAGAAATGAGCTCATTAGAGGGACAGCCAAAGTTGGATGTTTTGCTGACAAGGTTAGAGAGAGCAGACTTCGATGGTTTGGACATCTTCGGAGGCGAGAGAGTGAGTATATTGGTGGTAGGGTGCTGAGGATGGAGCTGCCAGGGAAAAGACCAAAGAGAAGGTTTATGGATGTGGTGAGGGAAGACATGAGGGCAGTTGGGGTTAGAGAGGAAGATGCAGGAGATAGGCTAAGATGGCAAAAGATGACACGCTGTGGCGACCCCTAACGGGACAAGCCGAAAGGAAAAGAAGAAGAAGACAAGCACCCTAGACCCCCAACTTATTTGGATAGAAGCCATTAAACCCATTTTGTTCATACAGTGGAATGTCCTTCTGTTCATATTAAAAAGTAATAAACTTGTACGTACTTTGAAGAATTTTCCCAGGGCGATGTAGTCCAGACCATCGGAGCAGTTGAAGACTACACACTGCTTGGCAACGGCCTTAGCCAAGTCCTTGGTGGTTTCTGTTTTTCCTGTGCCCGCTGGGCCCTCTGGAGCTCCACCCAAATGGAGATGGAGGGCACCGAACAAAGTGCTGAAGGAGGTGAATTCATTCCGATTTATAAGAAATATTCTCTTCTTCACACAAGACTAAGTCCAGTCAGGCTACAGTAGGCCCACAAAATTAGACTTTTGTGTTTCTGTGGTGAGTCACCAAAGTTCGCCACAATAGCACATCTACACATAATGATGAAAAATATTAAATATTTGGCAACTTATTCTTGTCCATCTGTTCAAATTAGGTAGCAATCACAGACAAAATGTTTTGTACGCATTCATCTTTGAAGGAATGGCAAAAATTACACTAAAATGGCTACTTTGAGTCCAAATGGATCACTTCCTGTATTTTTTCAGGCAGAGGTTTTAAGACATTTTGTGTCATGTTGCTAAGGGAAACTTGCCTTTAGGGCTGGATTTAAAAGAATTTTGGGATGCACTAATGGCTAAATTCCTTTGTCTTTTCAGGCATGGGCTTTTTTTTTTTTTTTTTTTACTTTTTTTGTAGGTCCATGAAAGATAGACAAGCCTAACAAATGTCATTTTGGTCATGGAAACTTGCTTCTGGAGCTGAACTAATTCTGGGGAGCACGAGTGAGCTTTCTGGCCCACACATACAATCATGCTCATGACAGTCATACCTCCCAAATTTCATGGTGCTTAGTTTGTATTTTGCTTACTGTGTTGCTAGTTTTTAAAAATGTTTTAAAAAAGTAGTCCAGGGTAGTGCTACTGAGCCAATAAAGCCATTGAGGGATTGGCAAGAAATATTAACGAAAAGGCTTTACCGGTAGCAACGGTCAGTCAGTGGGGTAATGACCAGACGCAGGGTGTTGCCCAGGTACTCATAACCGTACGGCAAACCTGCATTAATCATCTTGGTTTGGAGGTCATTTTCCTGTAAAATACAGCATGTTAGTATTTTTTACCTTCTATGATTTAAAAAAAAAAAAAAAAAAAAGGAATGTGTTTCTTACCACCCAGTAGTAGCGCAACTGGCTTTGCCACAAAAAGTCATGCTCGTCGCTGATACCCTTTTGCACCAGCAAGGCCAGCACGTCGCGAGCATGGACGTCCAATACCACAAGCGCTCCGAGGGTGACTCGGTTCTGCTTGGAAAGCTTGCCCCGCACCAGCTCCACGATGTCATCAATCTGTCGGTTGTTTTGAGTGAGATAGTCGTCCAGTGCCTGATGGGTTGGTCAGGAGATGAGAAGGTTTTCATTTCAACCATGTGCAGGCACTAATGTGTCCATAATCATTCACATTTTCACCGAACTCAAACAATAATTTGTGATCAATATGAACTACCAAGCAGCAAAACCTCTGGCAAAACCTCCCTTTTTCATGCAAGCTATCTGTCTGGCTGCAGAGAGCTAAGAACATGGTCTGAGGGTAGAATCTCAATCATTTCAATAAAATGTAACAATATTACGGAAGCGTATTGCTGCCACAAAAAAAGGTTGTTATCACGTTATAACATGATATGTTTCACATTATAATGTGGATGTTTCATGTTATAACATGATGTTTCATGTTATAATTAGGTTAATTACACATTATAACGTGAATCATTTCATGTTATAACATAATTCATTTCATATTAGAACTTGAAACATTTCATGTTATAACGTGGTATGAACTACATTGTAACATGTAATTTATCACATTATAACATAGCAACATAGTAAGTTCTACGTTATAACTAGAACAGTTGGTGTCAACATGTTTCGACCCTGTGGTCACTCACATCCTTCAAGGTGGCATACAGGAAGACGCAGCTCAAAGTGGAGTCTCGTTGAGTGTTGCACAAAACATGGATTTGGTGAGCTTTTTACGGAGTCGTGGTGTACCCAAAGACTGCGTATTACGCATGGAGCAAGAACATGTAATAATGAAGAACATATAGTAGAACCGGAAGTAATTGCCTTTTGGGTGGCAGGGTAAAGAGGGGTGAAACATATTTATTTATTATTTTTTACGTTATAATGTGAAAGCAATCTACGTTACAACATGATATGAATTATGTTATAATGGGAAACCTTTCCCGTTATAACATGAAATTATTCACATTATATTGTGTTATTCACCACATTATAATGTGAAACATATCGTGCTATAACATGAAACATTCACATTATAATGTGAAACATATCACGTTATAATGTGATAATGACCTTTTATTTTATTTTATTTTTGGTGTGGCAGCAATATGCTTCCATACAATACAAAGGGAGAAAACAGATGAGTTCTCATTTGGGTTTTTCCACATTGTGAGGGAATCTGTCTCTGTGAGTGTGTGTGGGGGGGAGTTCTAGAGTTTGTTTGCTGAGCAGAACATTAAATCCAATTAATACATTGCACACCGTAGTATCTGTGACTTTGAATGTGTGTCACTTTAAAAGGCAGGGTTATACCCTGTTAAGTGACATTGGAGTCAGCGAAAGACTGTGTAAAGTTGGTTGTAGTTGGCTCAGGAAAGCAGCAATCCTTTAACAGGTTAACTTTGCAGTAGACACAGACACGTTATCTTATTTTTGTACATGGGAAATTATCCCAAAAAGTTTCCTTTATGCACTCTTTCCTCCTTGCTTACTACACGAGTCTGCAATGAAATTTTTGCAGAAAACTGACCACTGAAACTCTAAATATACAAATGGGATAGAACTAGAGAGGATTGTAATCCTATCTACAATATTACCTTTTGCCCTGATTTGATGGCATCGTGGATATCTTTTGTCCAGTAAACTTGTGAGACACACAGTACTGCCTGACCGGGCCAAGCGCGCACCCAGTCAATCCTCAAAGCTTTGGGGTACGCGACGATAGCTTCCCCGACTACCTGTGATGGACCCCCAAGATCGATATGGACATGAGTTAGTGGATAAAACTCTCTAATCTCTTTAGCCCGTGGTGGGAAATAAGCTTAAAAAAAGACACCTTATGCAGAGAGGCAATCATGTCATTCTCAAGTTCCAGAAGCCATTTTTCCACCTGGCCACGGGCGTTGGGGGTGCAAATGATGTCGACAAGCTGGACTTCTTCCCCCTCGCTGCTCTTCATGTGAGTTATGTCAAGGTCTTCGGTGAATGTCACACGTGCGATACCCTCAAAGCACTTTTTCAGGAATGGCTGGACCCTGAAAATACGCAAAGAATTCTAATACTGGAGAAATATGTGGTAAAACTCAATCATAGTACTAATATAATGAAAATTGATCAGACCCTCACACTTGGTACGCATGCATGAACATGAATTATAAATATAAAATGAAAAATATAAAGAGAAATTATAAAACACATGAAACCAAATGTATTTTATATTTTGCCTGTATTCATTTATTACATTAACATCTATTACACTACTTCTGTTTTAAGGTTAAGATGCCAATAGTTGGTATGGTAACATATCGTTGGCCGAACTGCATAAATCCCTGTGTCATTATTAACTTACTTTCAAAAAATACCCAGGTGCTTGCATTTTTTTTTTTTTTTGCTTGGTTTATTTGTGTGTGTGGGGTGTGGGGGTGAGTCATTTGTTGAAATTTGTGGTGTTTTTACTTGTTTTCCTGGAATCAACATCTTTTTGCACAATTATGCTACTTGGCTAATGTGTAAAATTGCAGCATATATTTGGCAGTTTTGACATGGACAATTCCACGAATGATAAGTTCAACATTTTGACAACATTTTCAATCTGTTGAGAAATATGAACCAATGAGTTTCATGTCTCCAGTCATTTCAATAGATTCTTTTTAATGGAAAAGGAGAAGTTTTGGTCAGATGAAAATACTTGCATCGTGAATGAGCCCAACATTTTGAACTGGGAATCGTTGAAATGGGTTGGTTTACCTTGTCGGGTCTTTGGTCTCGGAGAGGATTTCCAGCAGCTCCTCATTCGACAGGAAGAAAAAGCGAGGAAAGTAGAGCCGTTTCTTCTCCAGGTAGTTGTTGAGCCCTTTGAGTATCATCTCTAGATGCTCGTTGGACTTCTTTTGCCTGTCCAGCATCTGATTGATGTTGATCACAGCCAATACGCGCTTGTCCTTCCAAGTAAAAAACAAAAACATGACTTTTTCACACGCCAGCAATGGGAATATTACAATAAATTTATGGCTCTGTATTGCGGTAAATTTGAAAGTTAAATGAAAAATAATATAAACCTGTAGTTTATGCATTGTTCATAGTGGTGCCTTGAGTTTAATTTGTCCCATGACAGCACTTGTAACTCAAAACACTCAGATATAATGCACAAAGATTTTATGAGGAGAACTAGAATAAGATGAATGCAACTAAGCTGCAGTAACATGTAGTATTGGTTTTTTTTGCAGAGGATAAAGAGTATGTACTGTATGTCTTCATGAGTTACAACTGTTTACATTCTTTTTTTTAACCCCCTCCTCAAAGGCCATGTTGTTTTGTTTCAATCCAGCCATCCATTTTATCCTCACAAGGGTTGCGGGCATGCTCGAGCCCATCCCAGCTATCTCTGGCTGAGAGGCGAGGTACACTCTGAACTAGTCACCAGCCAATTGGAGGGCACATAGAAACAAACAACCATTTGCGCAAACATACACACCTGAGGATGATTTGGTCTTCAATCAACCTACTGTGCATGTTTTTGGGATGTGGGAGGAAGCCGGAGCACCCGGAGAAATCTGAAGCTGGCACAGGGAGAACATGCAAAGGCTACACAGGTTTGGGGCCGGGATTTGAACTCCAGTCTTCAGAACTGTAAGGCTCCACCGTTCCACCTGTTTTGTTTCTAAATACATTTTAAATATGTTTGAACTGGTGAATATATGCAAAGACCAAGAACAATATAGTATAGAATTGTTGCGATTATAGTCCAAAACTATTTTTGACCTTCGCAACTGGACATATTTTTGGGGGCGGAGCTAAAAATAATGATAAAAGGCTGGGGCATGTACTTTCTGGCACAAGTTCCCTATGCCACTGTACAGTATAAAGCACCATTATTGCATGCAGCAGCCATCTGAGGGAAATGTGACTTCCTTACTCATAATTACCATCCATTCATCCATTTTCTTTGCTGCTTATGCCATCTGAGCCACCGTGCCGCCTCATAATAACCAGTGTAGTGCCATTAAATTACAGCCAAAACTTGAAAAATATATATATTTGACCGCTAAAGTGCAACATGCTTTTTGTTATTTCGGGATGCAGTGTTTCTGCCATCTCCCGCTCTCTACATAGGTCACTAATAAATTATTAGTGATGCAAGTATTCTTTTCTTACTTGAAAATGTGCTCAAAACACCACAATAGAGAGAAAAAATGATATCATATACAAATCTGATAAAATGTAATTATTTTTCAAAAGTAGTTGAAATGGTTATATTAATATTACATTTTCAATCAGATAACTTGCAATTGTAACCAACTACATTTCCAAAGTAATATTTCCAACCTTAGTACTGCAACAGTCGCATTGCTCAGAGGTCTGTCACATCTCTAAGAAAAGTACATGCGTGTTGAACCGTTTCGCCGGGAAAATTGCAGGTGTTGAAACAACCACATCCCCAGCAGGTGTGACACCGCTGGGGAAAAGTGTGGGTGTTGAAGCGTTTCATCAGGGAAATGTGTCACAGACTTATTAAGAAATCTCCGAGACTGAGTCTTAATTTGTGAAAAAAAAAGTCCTTTGTCACGCTCAAAGATGTAAACTAAAAAAGAAAGCATCTCCGTCACTTTTGTGATGCAGGTCGATGACTGATCCAAGTGCAGACACCCACATTTGTGGGTGGTCTCCCTCCCCCTTGGTGGCCTCATTTTCCTCACAACTCAAGAAAACTGTGTCCCTTCCAGCCAAAATCTATAATTTCCATCTGATGCTCAGACCGAGCGTTTGCCTGATATTGATGCGTCTCGTTTGAGGTCGGCTGAGCACGTTTTTACCCTTTGCGCACTCTGAGGACGCGAATATTCTGGAATCTTCAGGCTTTTTTGGTTTTGTCTTCCCAATCCCCCCTCCCCATCTTGATTCTTTTTTTCTTTTTGTTTTCACCCTCCCCACATATTGTGCACAGAAATGTGCACTTGAAGAAGTAACACTAGTTCAATGTTTAAAGGAATGCGATCATCAGGAGAGATCAGAACTGTTTTTTTTTCTGATCTGTGCTACCGTAAATATTCAATGAAACAACTAACTTCAGCTTGATGTGATGCAACATCCACACTTTTCCCACCGGTGTGACACCGCTGGGGAATCAGGATTCTGCAGCACCCACACTCTAGCTTTAAAAACCAACATATTTCCAAGGGGCATCACACACGTGGAGGATGTGGACATGGGTGTTGCAACACATGCACTTTTCCCCAGAGGAAGCGTTTGGCACAAACTCCTTTCGCAGTGGTGTCACACCCATGTGTGATGTGGATGTTGCAACACCCACACATTCACTAATAAAAGGGTTCAACGCCAACATTTCCCCCAGGTGCTATCGCAGCTGTGGTCACATGGCTCTTTCAACACCTAAACTTTTCATCACGCCCAGGTTTAATGTGTTGTAGCACCCACATCCTTGCCTCTGAAGGGGTCTCGTGCCCGTGGAGGATTTGGGTGTCACAACAGCAACACTTATGCCGGTAAAAGTGTTCAGTACCAACACTTTTTTTACAACGTCACAGTTATGGATGATGTAGATGTTGCGACATCCACACTCTTCCTCCGTTTCCCGATTCGCTACAACATCAATAGCCCACACTGAAAAAATGAAGTACTGTATTTTCCGCACGATAAGGCGCACCTAAAAGTCTTTCATTTTCTCAAAAGCTGACGGTGTGCCTTATAATCCAATGCGCCTTATATATGGATCAATATTGAGCGTTTAGTGCAGCTCTATCTAATGGATGCATAACGTAACCCCAGCCTCTACTGTGGCGTCTATTCTACGCGCTTTATAATGCGGTGCGCCTTATATATGGAAAAAGTGTTCAAATATGCCATTCATTGGAGGTGCGCCTGATAATGTGGTGCGCCTTATAGTCCATAAAATACGGTAAATGAATAATAATAGACAGCTGCATAGTATTTCTCCAAACACATTTTTCAAGACATATTTGCAGATGAATTATTTCCATATGCTGTACGGAATAAAAATAAAGATAATAACGCAGCACTATTGCTACAATTTTCAGCGCGTACCTCGGTCGTCTTCTCGGAGGATGTCATTTATCCACTGTTGCATGGACAATTGAAAATAATAGGAGCAGTTCTCTTTTTTTTTTCCCCATGAACCTGTTTAACCGTAACAATGCAGCGCACAGAAGCCTCTAATGAGACACTGACTGCCATATTGTTTGCTAAAAGAGTGATGGGGCTCTCTCAATAATGAGAGTCGATGATGAATTGTAGACTTTCTATTACATTCTCATGCCGACAATATTGCGCAGAATGTCATCGGGCCATGTGATGTAAAGCACCCGTGTGACACAATGAAGAAGACGAAGATTGCGAACCTGGCCTATCAGCTGAGGGCATTTTCTGTCCCTTCAATTGAGAGCATCTGTGCACTGCATAAAAAAGTCATTACGGTACATAATGCATGCATTAGAGCATTGTTATCCTGTTCCATGTACTCGTGAATAGCTTTCCGCTGACTAACTGCAGAGAATCGCCCCTTTTCCCCCCATTGTTCGCAACAACAAAAAGCATAAGTTTGATTAAATCTGTGTTCATCAGAGAGCCATAGCATTATAAATTGGATTCCAAATTGGATTCATTTTGGGGTGACAAAAGTCACCCTGGCCCACATTTCATCTTCCACTGTCAAGAGTATATCAAAACAAAAATCAGAGAGTAAATGCTGTAAATATCTCTTCGGCCTCCCGGAACAAAGCTTGTTTTGAGGGGCTGTCCCATCTTTTATAAAAAGAGCCACTGACCCACCAAAAAAGTACAACATACTGTACACTCAAATTCCCACAATATGGTGAATTATGCACAATATGATGATGAAAAGACATCCACAATGCACTGAATTCACAACACAAAGCAAAAGAACTTTCTATTTATTTTTAAACACACTTTCTTTCAAGGGTGTCACACTCATGAGGATGCGAGTGTTAAAACACGCACAGTGGAAGGATTCAAACCTAAATCTTTGCGTTTGGAGGAGGAGTGAGTACATTGAACCCTTCCGAACATTTCACCACAAAACTCACACTTTCCCCAGTGAAGAGGTTTAACACTCGTACTTTTCCTCAGAAGTGTCACTCCTGTGGGCGATGCGGGTCTTGGAGAACCCACAATTTTTCACGATAACAAGGGTTCACCACTAAAGACTTTTCCCCCAAGGTGTCACTTCTCTGGGGGTTTGCTGGTCCCAAAAACATCCACACTTCTGCCGGTGTGACGGTCTGAGCGCTCCCGGTGCAGCAAAGTCTCTTTCTGAGTAATGCGCATGCGCATATATTTTGTGAACTTCCGGCCATTCTGAAACATCCCCATCCATGCTTCAACATGTGCCATTCGACAACTTGTCGCCGAGCGTTGGTGTTCGCTATGGACGTCTCAAAAAGACGAACACAGCGAACGTACATATTTGTGTATATCTTTTTTATCAACTTTTGTTTTAGCGTTAGATTATAACGTATGTTAACTCCCTCTATGTAGAAGAAGGGGAACTGTGAGACCGGGAGATTTCCCAGTAAGCGTCTGCTACGTACCCAGAGTTCCCCTGTTAGTAACGCATGCGCATTCATCACAAGGAGACTTTTCAGCACGGGGGAGCACTCAGACCGTCACACCCAGTACAGGGTTCAACACCCAAACCTTTACCCAGGAATGTAACACCAGTTTAATTGTGGGTCAAGAAAGACTTTTCCACTTTAAACACGCAATTAGCTTGGAATCCGACTAATACTTTTTGGGGGCTGATGGCAGAAATTCCAATAACCAATAAATGGATAAATAATAACTTATTATTGTTCTTGTAAAAATATGCAGTACACAAACTTACGTTACTTGCAAAACATTATTTATGCAAGATGCCCTTTAACGGTAAATAGTTCGATAATAATAGTTCTATAATAGTTAAATCGTTCTTCTACTCTGTTATTTTCTTTGTACTGAAGCGATGACTTAAAAATAAAAATCACAGATGCCATTTGCAAATGTCAAAACAGAGTTCCATTTGAAATATAAGACGTACAGAGAGAGCATTCAAATGTAATGGGAGGTGGTCTTTGTCTTAATCATTTGTCGCGTCAACAAATGTGAGTTTCACCACTCCTGCAAAAGTATCCAAATGTTTTTTCCTTCTATGCGCAGTAGTTTTAATTGCATCATGTGTTCTACAATGTTCTAACCCTTATTATGAAAAGGGCGACTATCAGGCGATAAAGTCAGCCCACCGATTAATCAGTCGGACGCTAATAGTCGCTGAATAGTGTGATGCGCCGAGTGTACTTACCACAGCAACTTGCTTCATGGTGTCCTTCCAGGTTTTGTCCACGTTGGTGAAGCGGCGTCCCTCTTCCGGCATCTGAGCCATGATGTCCGGGGAGCTAAAGATGGGCTCCAGGTAGAGCCACGTGGACTGGACCTTCAGCCATTCGTCCAGGATCTCCTGAAGAAGCAGCAGCGTGCCCTCCCAGTCACTAAAATTGCAACACAACCCGAGTGGGTGCGATTTCTTGGAGAAGGGGACAAATAGGGGGATTGGGGGGAACTTTCTTTTTTCAAATCAATCATCAATCATTGGAATTTCTACTTGGTTTTCATAATGCTGCCCATGACTTAACATCTAGGCAGGGTGAAGATCCACCACTTTCAAGCAACGACCCGGTGAAACTGGCCGAAGCACTATCATGTTGAAGCTAAAAGGTAAGCAGAGCTGCATAGCATGAGTTGATAAGGGGCATCTAATTGATTGCTGGGGGTAGTCACGTCTTTCTTTCCTCCTTTCCTCCATCGCTACCCACCATTCCTTCCTGCTTTCCATCCCTCTTTTCTCAATTCTTCTTCCCATCCTTCTTAACTTCCTTCCCGTTATCATCTTTCCTCACACTTTTTAATAGCTTCTTATCTTTTGTCAATCCCTACTCCAGCCTTCAATCTCACTTACTTTTTTCCTTCTTTCCTTCCATTCTTTCACACATCCTTATTGTTCCTTTCCTTCTTCCTTTTCTACTTCCTCTCTCCCTTTCTAGCTAGCATTCTTCTGTGTTCTTTCCTTCCTTTCATCCCTTCCTATCTTCCATGCATCCTCCCTCCAACTTTCCTTCTTGCTTTCTTTAATCCTTTCCTTTCAGAACATCTTTTTCCTTACTTCAATCCCTCCTTCATGCTTCCATTTTTCCCTCCCCAATGCACTGTTCTTCCATTTCTTCATTCCCTGCCTTCCAGCCTTGCACTCATCTGTTTCCTTCCTTCTTCTCTTCCTTCCTTCCATCCATCCATCCACCCAACCAGCCTTTCGTACCATCCTTGTTTCCTTCATTCCTTCAACACCTCCCATTCATCCTTTTTCCTTTCCTTCTTCCATCCTTTCATACATTCCCATTTACTTCCTTTCCACCTCCTTCCATGCTTCCTTTCATGCAATACTTGTTTCTTTCTTTCCACCCTCCTTTCTGCGCTACATCCCTACCTTCCATTTTTACTTTTTACTTCCTTCCACCTCCCATCCTTTCTTCATTCACCCTTTTCCTTGTGTTCTTCCATCCTATCTTACCTTGCGTCCCTCATTTATCTTCCTTGTATATTATTCTTCATAAAGCCATCGCTTATATTCTTCCTTCATCCTTCTCTCCTCCGTTTCCTCTTTCCAACCAACAATCCTCTCCCTTCCTTCATTTTAAAAGTGCGCACCCTTTGGGCCCTCACCCTGTGCACGGAGCCCATCGTGTCTCACCGTATCTCCACCTCGAAAGGCTTGATGAAGGGCGATCCCTTCATGGTCTGCGTCTTGACGATGTGGTCGTCCAGCAGCATCTGAACCTCGTCCACCGACGACAGGATGCTGGTCCCGGTCTCGCGATAGGGGAGAAGCTTGAAGGTGATTTCGGCCCATTCGCCGGTCATCTTTTCCAGGGCTTTCTCCAGGGAGTACTCCTTGCTGGCCGACTCGCTGACGCCTTCAAACGCCGCCAGGTGCTCCTCCATTTTCAGGGACAGAAAGTGAGACATGCAGGCTGACTCTTCATCAGTCGTGTTGAGGGGCTTCCCAGATATTTCACTCAGAGTTTCCCAGTGACGCGGACGCAGGCCAGGATTACAAAGTACCTGCAGAGAAAGGAAAAACGGTTGAGTGGCGACCAGTCCAGGGTGTATCGCGTTGGGATAGGCTCCAGCACTCGTGCACCGCTAATGAGGACCTCATCTCTATTGACCCTAGGCATGTGTGGCTTTTGTCTGTACACTGGTGGCTATTGAAAGACTTTTAGGCAGCTAATATGTCAAGCTGTCAATGCTTCACTTAATTTGGTTTTAAAGAGTTTGGATGATACGAAGGAAAACTGCTCAATGTTGTACTATGCGATAGTTTCTCTGAATGCTGTCAGCTTGTCCTGTCAAACCTGATTTATGTCTGTTGTGTTTCCTGTCCACGACACTCTTGTAAAAAGATATTTT
This sequence comes from Syngnathoides biaculeatus, assembly GCF_019802595.1. Lineage (NCBI taxonomy): Eukaryota > Metazoa > Chordata > Actinopteri > Syngnathiformes > Syngnathidae > Syngnathoides > Syngnathoides biaculeatus. Next base: position 15,392,497 of record NC_084653.1, on the reverse strand, counting down.
TAACCTCAATTGGGTTTTTCCTGGCTTGGTAAATGTTAAATAGAATAAAATGGCATTTGTCTACATGTGTTGCATTTATGTTCAAATATCTGTTGCTCGTAGGATTATAAGATACCGAAGCTATTTGTTATACCAACTTTGGTGTTTTGTATTGTTTCTTAGCTTTAAGTAAAATTTTATTTTTTTAAGGCTATCTGCTGCTGCTTGTTACCATTATCTGTTAGGTTTAAAGACACAATGTAATTCTCTTCTTTATGTTTTTCTTGTTTTGACATGACTTGCGTACACTGTCACCATACAACGCTCGTATCTCAAATTTGTGCTAACAAACTAAAAAACGGGACGATGGCTCGTATCTGGAAGCACTCGTAACTGAATAATTTATTCACATGAGATTTTGCGGGAATGTGCTCCAACTCCCCTGCTCCCTTAATACACTCAAGGGCTGTAGAAAACCAGTGGATGGAAGGATTGGGTTTATCGGTTGTACACTCACTTGCACCATGGGGACGTCATTTTTGAAGACCTCTACCTTCTCCTTCATGATGGTGGCCAAGCCCAGAGCATTAGGCACGTCCACAAAGCCTTTCTCCAACTTATACAAAGAACGCCAGTAGTTGCTGACTTCTCCTTCAATCTAAAAGACAGACAACCTGACAGAATTACACAAACAGCTTGAGTTGATGCAATTGCAAGAGCACGCCGCTACCTTGTCCGGGTTGACACCAGACAACGGCCCATAGAGCCACTGCTCGTAATGGGTCAGGAAGTCGTTGGATGTTTCATACAGGCGCAGGAAGGGCGTGAGCTTGTCCTGGGTCTTTTTGCGAAGCGGGTACTGGGAGGAGGGCCAATCAAACGCTTCCTCTTCCAGGTTGAATTCATTGATCTGGTCACACAAAAAAAGGAAATAAATAAAGAGAGAAAATGACAACAAGCAACAGAATTTCAAAAATGACCCAATGTCATTTAATCACACTATTGCTCAACAACAACTTTATGGTCCAATATTTTTTTTTAGCTTATTTATAAGAAATTTGAGCGCCTCAATCCAAATATCGTATCGGTTTTGCTCAATGAGGTCAACAATTTGAATGTTTTTCTCTCCATTTAGAGGCATTTTGCTCCAGATTTTCAAATAAACGGAGATTCATTCTCTGAATTATGACCAATCACGACGTAACATTCAGTTTAAAGGTACATGTTATTATCAGTCTACTATACAATTTAGAGTAAGCAAAGTTTGTAAAATTTGATGAATAAACCTAATATCTCAGCATAAAAACCTGATCTGAACAAGAGAAGCGGATGTCATTTTTTGATGAAGCGATGCAAAATTGTCTTGAATCAATTGAAAAACATGCAACTTACATTTTTTGTCAAACAGTGTTATCTATTTACTTCTCATTATGTTATCTTTTTTTTTTATTCAGCAGAACATTGAAATGGTTTTACACTATATGACAGAAGAAACAATTAACCTTTGCACCCACAGCTTGCTACCAATACAACAGAATAGTGTAGTGTAATCCTCCATAAATTCGAGATTGACTATTCACAAAATAACATATGGATGCTCTTTGTGTGGTCAACCTGTTACCAGATAGTCGTATAAAACTCACCCTTTACCATTTTTTTGTTGTATTTTGCCACCAAAGCCCTGTCTACCGTAAATTGGAATCAGTGCCAAAGATGAATTTGTACATCTTGACAAATAGGCCAACTTTGTATATTGGGGAGGAGCTAAATTTGTCAAGAGAGAAACAGAAAAGAAACAGACAAAAAAAAAAATCAAGTCATATCAATCCACCTAATGACATAAGATGCTCCCATCCGAGGTCTATCCTGCCTCTCACCCGATCAAAGAAACTGATTGGATGGATGTTGAAAGATGACTTTGAAATGACAAGTTATTTTGGGATCATAGTGAGGGTTATATTTCCATTTTTAACTATTAATATAAAACCCTATCCCGAAACTCCATGAATAACAGGTTGTTATTTTAAGAGTGACATTTATCTTTGGTGGTGCGCTGTGACATTTTTCTGATGCAAAGTATTTGCCTTGATTCAATTAAGTTTGGCAAATAACTGCTTTACTGTGTGTGGAGGGCGACACAGGCCAGTGAGCTCATTTTCGAGCCAATACTGCCCTCTCCAGGTTCTACAAACGCTCACAACACACACGTAGCACAAGCACTATAAGTAAAATGGAGCTGTCATAATGAGTTTTCATTCCATTTTCTAGACTTTAGAAGCTGAAAAAGTATGTTAAAACTCCATGTTGACTTGGTGAATTACCTCTAAGACACTAGAACTAACCCTAACCCTTGGGAAAATGTCTTCCGAGTACCACCTAAAAGTGTGCAAATGCATCCCGCATTACCCGTTCTATAGCAGCATCCAGTTTGGAATTGAGAGCCTGGGCCTTCTTTAGGTACTTGCTGAGATCCTCGAGGTCACCGAAGGACGTAAACTCCTCCACTTGCACGCTGTAGGTCTCCAGTTCCTCCTCAAACAGTTCACGGAACAACTGGAATGACGAAAGCCCAAAACCAAAGTTTTTAGAAAGGGGCGATGTGGACTATATGTGCCAAGTGTTGCCTGCGGGTTACATAAACTGGCTGACCAACAGTTCTGTCATATTTGGTGCATTAATGTTTTTTTTAATTATGTGTTTAGTGATTATCATTTTCTATTCATTTCAAATTAATGTATCAGTTGATTAAATATACAGAATGCAAAAACATGTTCTTGTTTATTAAATAATTTGCATCCATCCATTTTTGAGCCGCTAATCCTCATAAAGATTATTGGGAGTGGCGGAGCCTAGCCCAGCCGTCATCAGGTAAAGCATGGGGTACACCCTGAACTGGTTGCCAGCCAATCACAGGCCACATGGAGACAGACAACAGTGGCACTCACAATCACACCTACTGGCAATTTAGTGTCCAATTAATGCACATCTTTGGAATGTGGGAGGAAAAATAATAATTTGCTGTTAATTTATTACTATTACATCCATTCCATTCATTTTCTTCACCGCTTATCCTCACGAAGGGTCGCAGGGAGTGCTGGAGCCTATCCCAGCTGTCAACGGGCAGGATGCAGGGTACACCCTGAACTGGTTGCCAGCCAATCACAGGGCACATGGATGGACAAACAGCCACACTCACAATCACAGCTCGGGGCAATTTAGAGTGTCCAATTAATGTTGCATGTTTTTGGAATGTGGGAGGAAACCGGCGTGCCCGGAGGAAACCCACGCAGGCACGGGGAGAACATGCAAACTCCACACAGGCGGGTCCAGGATTGAACCCGGGACCTCAAAACTGTGAGGCCAATGCTTTACCATCTGCACCACCATGACAAACATAAGGATTTCATGATTGTTGCATTGAAGTGCATTGTTTTACATTAAATAGAAAATGTTGCTCATTTCTATTAAATAGTTTGTCAATTAATTTATCAAAAAACTTCAAACTTTAATTAGTAAAAAAAAATGTTTTATGAAAATGGGTCACTTATCATAAAATGAATAACGATAAATTAACGAATTATTTTATTAAAATAACCTTTTGCTGAAATTGCACAAGATACTCATAAAATACAAAAAATTATATATTTTTTCTTCAAATGACATTATTTTCTATTTATATAAAATCAATTTACAATCATTTTTATGGTAGGAAATGACTTACATTTGTAATAAAATTATATAAAAGGAATAAAAAGTAACAGATTTACAAGTAACATTGTATTATCCCAAAAACTATTTTTTAAATATGCCGAATAAAGAATTTTAATAATACATTGTAATTTAATTAAAGGTATATAAATGATCACCTTTAAAATGCATCAATTACGATTTAATCAGGCGGCACATTGGCCATGTGGTAAGCACATCTTCCTTACAGTTCTCAGAACTTGAGTTTGAATCCAGCCTCGTCTGTGTGGAGTGTCCATGTTGTCCTGTGCCTGCGTAAGCTTTCTTCAGCTACCGCTACTAGAATTTTCTCCAGCTACTTTTAATTTCCTCCAAGAATTCCAAAATTATGTGTGATATACTCATTGAAGACTTTGTATTGCCCGTAGGTATAAATGTGAGTTCCAATAGTTGTTTGTTAGTATGTGCACGAATCTCGCTCAAAGATAGCTGGGGTAGACTAGACTGACAACAGTCATTTACAATCAAAGGTTTTTGTAAACAAAACAGAGAAGAAGAATAAACCTTAAGGCTATTTTGATATTGTGTTGTTTTTTCCGAGACGATCTGATCGTGTTCTTCAAAGATGGTGGGAAGACGTCTGAGCCACTGGATGGTCTTTCTGTTGAGCTCCATGTCGGCCGGTGAAAGTGAGACAAAGTCGATCAGGGAGCACAGCTGCATGTTGGAATTTGACAACCTCTGCTCCAACTCCGGGAGATCGCTGGTCTTCACTTTATTCACAAAGGCCTGGATAGGGGGGGACATTGGTTGATACTCACATGCATCAAACTTTTGACGCTATGGTCCAACCTCGTGAGATAGCGTAAACTAAAATCCTTCTCAATTCGGTATCGCCAATCTCTCAAGGATAGTCGATTCATCCCTTTTCGATACCGCTCATTTATTTGGACAAAGCACGAAGCCTGGAATTGACCAAAATGGCAGACTTCTATTTCGGACATCAATTGTTGAAACTGGTGATGAGGCGGTGCATTCCACACCCATAAAACACATTCATTTATACACACATTTTCCCCATGATACATGTGTTTGTATGTAAATCTTGAGGTCCCCCCACAAGATGACTCTTGATTATGAGAAACAATTATCATCTATTAGTAAATTATGATCATTTATCATATTAAATGGCGGGTATTTCAGCGTAGATACCTTCAACTCCATCAGTGAATGGGTGTCAGGGGGCGTGCTCAGTGCCCTCTCTGCAATCTTTTCAAATTCGTTGCATAACCTTTGGGAAAAAAAAGCATTGGGTATTCGGTTAAACTTCATTGTCTTTTTTTTTTTTATTATATATTTTTTTAGACAACAGTTCATCCATCCATCCATCCATCTTTTTTTTTTAACATTTGTGCTCACTGGCTTTACAGGTGAGCTGGAGGACATACTGGACTGGTCACCAGTTTCCTCCCACATCCATAAAACATGCATTGATTGAAGATTGTGACTGCGAATGGTTGTTTGTTTGTGCCCTGAGATTGGGTGACAACGAATTCAAGCTGCACCCCACATCTAGCCCAAAAGTAGCTGAGATAGGCTCCAGCATGCCCACGACACTCGTAAGGATAAATGGTTCCAAAAATAGATGGATGGATCTGCAGGACGAAGCTGGAATACCCGGAGAAAAAAAAACACGCAAGCACAAGGAGCGCCAACCCCTTGGCGACCGTGTTTGCATCCGTGAACCAATTCTCATTTATGAAAGTTGCCAAACCAACTGACGCTGTGTTGATGTCTTGATGGCCTTGGAGCATCCGTGAAACCAGCTTTTGCTGCAGGTCCCGAGCACGCTTCACCAGGGCCTGAATGAGCTTGTGGGACTGGACCTCGAACATGCCAAGAGTCACCACCTGAAACAGTACATCAACACCAATATGTGCATTATGGGCCCTTTGTAAGCTTATTGTTATCAACTACAAGATTGTTGAAAATTTTTTTTTAAAGGGCTACTGTCATGAAATGGATGATTTTTAGTATGTTATTAATGAAAAAACGTCAGCCAATATGGGGCCATGCGTTTTTTCACCACAAAACATGATATTGACGTATCCAGCTTTTTGTAACTCCTGCCATGAAAATCCTCTCGAGGGATTTGTTTTCGAGAAGAAGCAGGAAGTGAAGTAAAGGACAGCGGCGCCCCCAAGTGGACTCGTTTGTTTCCATTAGTTTTACCTCCGGGAAGGTAGCTCGTTGTTTGTGTTAGCCAAAATGCCGGCTCATTGCATTGCTGGACATTGCTTGAACACTCGGGAGAATGGATTAACCCTTCATAAGTTTGCAAGAGACCCGGTTCGTTGTGAAATATGGATTGCATGGGTGCTGAGGACGAGAGCTTTGTGGGTTCCAAATAACAGATAGGTGTGTATACAGCTACAAAAAAATAATAGTTTGGGGCGGACCACGCAATCGGTCTCTCATAACATAACAAAAGATCCACGTACGAAATATGTCGATGCGGGAAATCTGAAGAACCCAGCCAAGAAAACCTCAATCAGCCACGCAGTAATGCGCCCCGGCTCGACGGTGTTCGAGTACTGCGGCAGCTATGAACATCCCCCTAAAAGCAGCACGGCTCGGCTCCATTATATGCCACCGCGGCGCCGAAAATCAGCCACACCGGCGGAGGCGCCGCGTTCAACGGTCACGGCTTCTGTGAAGGCTGCGCGTCGGGCTTTGCGGACGGGGGCAGCTCTGAAGAACCCAGCCAAGAATGCGTAACTCAGCCGCGTGCGTGCAGTAAAGCGCCCCGGCTCGACTGTGTTGTTCATCACGTACTGCGGCGTCTATGAACAACCCCCCCTAAAGCAGAACCGCTAAGTCACACCGGCCAGCTCATCGCAGCCACGGAAGTGGATCGGACAGGGATGCGGTTTGGCCATGGTCGCATATCATCTGAATATGGCTCAAAACAATAGTGTAATATTGCCCCGAGGGCTCGAAACAATAGTGTAATATTGCCCCGAGGGCTCGAAACAATAGTGTAATATTGCCCCGGTAACTTCACTCAGTTGTGTGGTGTTCTCCTTTTCGAAAAGAGCTTCCTTGTCAGAAGGGGCACGTTCGTCTCCCATAGTTAGGGTGCACCGTGTGTTTTCATTGGCGAATGTCCGGGTGAGGTCACAGACAGAGTATGCAGCCAATATGCCGACCACTTGGATATCATAGAATGACACTTCTGCAACTTTGCACATGGATGACGCGCTCTCTGCTCACATTTATTTTTTCGTATAGACATTGAAGTGAATAATGTTATATGTATTTTTCATTACAATATCTATTTTAGAATGTTTATAGGGATGACACTTGGGCTTTAAAAAACACCAGCTTCTGGCAGTAAAAAAAAAATCTTTATATCCATCCATTATCTGTGCCGCTTATCCTCACAAGGGTGCTGCATCTTATCCCAGCTATCTTAATGGAAGGCAGGCCAGGTACACCCGAAACTGGTCTTCAGCCAATTGCAGGCCACAAACAAACAACCATTCGCACGCACAATCACACCTAAGGGCAATTTAAAGTACCTAATTCATTCATGTTTTTGGGATGTGGGAGGAAACCAGAGGAATTCAACATTAGTCACTCAGTGGAGGTCTAAATCCACAAAATATAGTAAATTTGAGAGGGTCACGGGAATTGCATAGGAGCCCAATTATTATTATTGCCCTACAGACACTTTGCTACATATTTTTAACAATCGGAAACTTGAATGGCACCCTTTAGGAGACAAATGGCCCGCTGAGAGCGAAAGGTGTGTGTAAACAAATGCTTAGTAAACACCACTTCCACCATCTCCATTTTTTTTACTTCACTGGAGTAGTGGACGGTCTGAAGCCCACTTGTAACTCAAGTCAAAAATCCTCAGAGTGACGCCTTGGACTGTGCAGTTCCTCGAAAACCACCTAAGGTGGTGAACACCTACGTCAAGGTACCATGGTACTTTTTTCTTTTTTTAATCACCCACAGTGATGACTTGGGCATTAGAACCTTTGACCATACCTTGCGGGAGGTGTACTGGATCCGGTCGATCAGCTGCTGGTAGGTGATCACCTCGTTCATGAGCTCCTGGAAGGTGTGCTCCTCACCCAGGAAACGTTCCATGGCCTCTTCTGCCTCCTTGTTCACCAGCGTGGCGTACTTGTCGTACTCGTGTATGTAGGCCACGGGCTTCACATACTCAGTGTTGATGACCCTGCAAACCTCGTCCTGCTGGGCCTGAACGATCTCTGGTAGGATCACCGGTTTGAGAGTCTCCCCGGAGCTACTCGACTGGGAGAAGAATATAATAGGATTGCAATAGAATAGCAGTTTTTAAATGTCTGGTTCAAACCAAAACTAAGTTCCTGTAGAATTTCTGTTATGCCTCCTTGAACATTTTCCTGCACCCTGATTGCTGAATCTAGAAAAAAAAAAAGTGAAGAAAAGAAACACACACACTTACCCATTCTGCGTAGAGTTTGGTTTCCACACGTGGTAACATGGTGACGGATCTGAGCATGAACTCGTAGATATTAAGCAGAACGTCTTCAAAGGACTTGAGGTCTGGCTCCAATGTGATTTCCCGATCCTCCAGGATCAGAAACAGCACAAAGCCCGAGTGCCCAAATGCTGTCTCTGAGTCCTGATATAAGAGAGTCAATCAAGAACACCAACGAGAGGCTGTCATCTAACAGTTATAGTCACACTTTTCTTATTTGTCCATACCGGATTGGGACAAAGGAACCTGGTGTAATCACTCATGGAGTCTAAAACCAGGTTCTGCAGCTGAATAGCCATTAGTGTCGCGGCGCAGTTAAAGAAAGACTGCAGCTTTTCCATCTGGCTTTGAGCAGGCACCAGTTTACGCCGACTCCCGTGGTAGTAAATGTTGTGTACTTCAGGAAGCCATCTATGTGAGCAAATGACAGCTAGTACTACATACGTAGTTAACCAACAAATTATATATGTTGTATTATATGTAGACTGAAAAGTGCTAACGCTGAAGTGAAATACTGTGGAAATCATCTAAATGAAAATTTCATTTCAAATGAAAAATAATTTTCTGCTTGCCATGTTTCCTTTCACAAAAAGCTCAGTTTATCTACATTTCTGGTCAGAACTGGTGTTTTTAGTGACACCAACCCATGTTTTCCTGCTGATTACAAAAGATCAAAAAAAGCTAGAAACAACTTTTTCCTAGCAAAACACAAGAATCTACTCTTTTGTTACATTCAGTACTTATATTATCACAAAACAAGACTCTGAGGCTCTTGAAAGACCAATCAAAATACTCTAAAACCACTGGCAATACGGGGAACTCAGTTGACAGTGAATTAGTTAATTTGGGAATTTCATCGTGAAAATGTGCTGATTTGAGGAATATGACAAATAGTTCCAGAAATGTCCTGAGCGAACTGAACCTTTTAAAGACTAAATGATTTGAAATCTGTCAGGTAATGTGAAATGTATTTATTCATCCAGTGTCTGAGCCGGTTATCCTCACAATGGCCGTGAAAGTGCTGAAGCCTATCCCAGCTATCATTGGGCAAGAGGCGAGGTACACCCTGAACTAGTTCGCAGTCAATCACAGGGCAGATAAAGACAGAAATGTATTTATGTAACATGAAATTGACACCCTTAATTCATCCCGAGACAGTTCACAAACCGAAGCAATGTTTCCCATTGAAATTAAGAGAAACTTAATTATTTTGTGCCAGCTCCAGGACAATGTTATTATTTACCTTGTTTTTTATTTCTATGGTGATGGGAAAAAATTATGGAATTCATGTAATTGTTGATATCACCAAATACAGAATGTGACACATGAAGTTGCAAAGGTTTGAACTGGTTGAGAAATGCGGATGGAGTAGGAAAGAGGTCAGTTCAGGAACTTAATTTCTTTCGAGATTCCAGTCAAAGAAGTTTGTTAGCTAAAGTTCCAGATTCCACAGCATTTTAGTTCAGCAGCACCCTTTCATCATGAATACATAATTTCTGCACAAATTGTATTCTCTAGTTTTAATTGTCTTGCTCACTTGTTGAGAAGCGTTCCTCTGACGTTGCCAATTTGGCCGTTGGCATTTTGCTGAAATGCCGACAACTCCATGGACTCGGTTCTGCTCTGGAGTTCGGCAGTATCAATCAGACGCAAATCTCTGCGAGGAGACTTCATTTTATGACGCAGTATTCTAATTCAAGTAACAAATGGCGTATTTGGAGAACACATACCTGTAAGTAGTGTTCCACAGGTTGAGCACCTGCTGCATGGTGGTGTTGAAAGAGTGCAGCCAATTGTTCATCCTCTTTTGTGAAATCAAAAAGGAATCTTTCCATCCTTTGGGCACCCGCACCAACCTCAGATTAACAAACAATGGATTCAATTAAATTCTTTTCAATCGACAACAATCTCAAACTGGAAGATAAGACAAATGTACTCAAGTCTGTGAAGCGGAAGATCTTTCACCGACTCCTCATCAGCTTCCTCAGGATCACAGAATGTGTATTTCACTGCAATAAGTGACGATGAAGGATGAGATTACATGCACTGTGGTACAGAGTAGGGTTTCTTGATTATTTTTGTCTTCAAGGACCCACTACAAGACAGAAATGTTTCCAGGGACCCCCAAATGATCCTAACATCATGACAACATAAATATCATTTGCACTCCGAAATACCAGAGGAATTGAAACGTTGCCTATTTTACAGAGGGAAAAAGTTGTAGTGATTAAGTGAATGCTGATGTAAAAAATGTAACTTTTAGTCGAGCAAGGATGCATACTGTCCCGACAAAAAGCCATTACAAGAATGAAATCTTTCCCGATGGATATATTCATAGTAAAATAATATTCAGATCTAAGTTTAGGGTAGAAAAAAAAAATCATACTTTCCAGGTGGATTTAAAAAATACAAATTTATTCTCGGCTGCACAGTAAACAACTGGTTAAACGACAGTTCCTACTTACATTCACACCTACTGACAATTTAAAGTTTCCAATGAATCTAGCCTTCATGTTTTTGGGATGTGGGAGGAAACCGGAATGCCAGGAGAAAAACCCAAGATGGCACCAGAAGAACTTGCAAACGCCACACAGGCAGGGCCAGGATTTGAACCCTGGTCCTCAGAACTGTGAGGCAGTTGTATCACTAGGATAAACACCCTGGCACATTCCCCGATTTTTGTAATGAGTACAAAGAACAAAACCCCAAACCTTTTTACATTTTCATGGGGTTTTAAGAGTCTTACTAGAATTACGGTTAAGTCTAATTTTAGATTTGTCTTTTGGAGGGTGGGGGGGTGTTAAAACACAGGAAATCTCAGAAACCAACCCATGCATGAAAGATACTGTACAAATGAAGTTTTGGTTGTTTGATTGATTGATTGATTGAAAATTGCGGGGAAAATGAGCACCCGAGATAAGTTCCATCCACCATAATTGGATGGAAACATCTACTGTAACTGTACGCACAAAAGTCCCAAGCATCCAAAATAGAAATTAAACAGCTAGAGGATAAGAACGGCCATTAAGAGAGAAAGCGTAATTACAGATTGCAGTCTTGATGCTGAGCAAGTAGTCGTCCTTGACTTCATCGAGCAGCGCGTTCAGGGTTTCGTTCTGGCTCTTCAGGTGACCCGGCACCTTCCCCATGATATTCTTCACCCAAGAGTCTTGCAGAGGAGTCAGATGCTCCAGGTTGATGCCATTTTGAATGTAATGGTAATATTTCTGCGGCAGAACATTAAACATCACTGGTTGTTAGGATAATATGAGCAGTATTTACAGTAGGTGTTTTAGCTGTGTGCACTTTGGATTTTTTTCCTGGATTCTGGGATTTAACTGCATGGTACATAGAGTAAAAAGAAGAAAAACGATGGAATAGCCTCATATCAGAATTGGGCCTCTGCTAAATGTGGATTAAAAATCTGACACGTAACAGATATGGTTTCCAAACTTTGGACATTGTCTTTCACACACTCTTTGTACTGTGTTGCACTTATTTATACATCTGCAGTTACAGTTTATGTGGGAAAAAACAGTGAGATTGTGAAAAGTTAATCAAGAAATGAGAAGAGATGACTTGATCCTTAAAAGGAAGGTCTAAAGCAACGGTGTGAAACTCATTTTTATCTTGGGGCACATTGTGGTCACAGTCTCAAGGGCCATTATGAAACCATATAAATTAAATAAATAATCAGAAAAAAAGAACTGAAAAAAAGAAATAGGTGAAACCATAGAACTGTTTCCTCGCCTCATTATATTATCACATACACAACAAATTGCTGGATGACTAGTTCTGAAATCATACGTTTGTTCAACTATTTATTGAGTTAGTGTAAAAAGGCAGATTCATACAACAACAACGCTTGGAATATATTATTTCTTACATTTGGAAAATTGAAATTTTGGTCGAGATTGACACAATTTGCTATCATGGGCCACATCATTTTGATGTGGCAGGCCAAATCGGGCCCCCAGGATTTGAGTTTGACATGCAGGATCCAACCCAATTGTCATTGAGAGCTGAATGTCATCAAAATTGTCATACCTGCAGTGCATATGCAGCCTAAAAGGATCCATTGTGCATGTGTGTGTTTGTGTGTGTGTGTGTGTGTGTGTGTTTGTGTACGTGAGTGCCACCTTTTCAAAATCACTCTTTGAAGGGTCATCATCCTCTTCACCTTGCTGTTGGCTAAAAATAAAAATAAAACATTTTGAAAAAATGCAACCAAAGGGTGCATACGTGGATCTGTAACTTACACTGATAACCCAGGCTAAACTTAGCTCCTCCCCAACACAGGCCTCACAGTTTCTCAGTTGATCATTGTTCCTTAACACCAACGTACAGTACTACTTCTACAAAGCTATGGTAAGATCCTCTTTACATCTCACTGTACTTATGCGGGACAGAAAAGATGTCACAAGGATTCATTCAAGCAAAAAGAAGCACCTCAACTCACCATATATACTTAACCAGACTTTTCCGTAGGCTACGGCGTTTTTTAATCGGGAGCATGCGGTCATTGTTTGAGGGCCTTTTTGTGAGACTCGGACATCTTCCCATATTTGGTACAACATCCGCTTCGCAACTCATGTCTTCAACACACACTAATCCAAAAAAGTTAAATAAATAAATGACGGGCCCATTCGATATCACCCTAATCTTGTAACATTATACTAACTTTCTCCATCCGTTCCAACAGAGCTCGACTTGAGATGTGGCCAGGATGAAAACGAAGGTCTCGATTCCATCCATAGATCCGTTTGGTGGACCTGTGGGAAGTGAAAATAACATCTTGTGAGACGAGCCTCAAACAATTCGGAGAGAAATTGTTTGACGGAGTGAAGAGACAAAAGGGAGAAAGGGGTATTCCAAACGTACTCCATCATCCGTGTAAACTTGGTGTTGCATGGTTTCTTCGGGCCACTTCACTAATCTTCATTGATTACGGACCCTGAAAAGTAAATTCAGATATTTGCTGAACATTTGGAAAGATTCAGAACTGCATAGTACTCAATTGTGGAGGCTTCATTGTTCAACATTTTGAAGCCTCGTTATACATTTGAAATCTTTATTTTAATCATTCAAATTTGGCATGGTTATGAAAAAAAAATTCTCTCTAGTGGGTCACATTCAAAATTAATTCATTTTGACTTTAACAGGACTTTTAAAATTATGGCAACAGGAAAAATAACCTACCTATGTTTACAAAAACATTGTTTGTCACTGTGAACGTGCCGAAGTGCTTTTCCACAACCATACTGTGATCGTAATTTCAATAAATGTACCTTTCTGACATTTTTATTTAAAAGTAACAAAGTAATAAACGTAGAAGATGAGACGAATCGGTTTTTCTTAAGAGCAAGATGTATTTGCCTGGCCAGTAACTAAAACGACACAAGCCAGTTACCATGGTAGCCCCCCCCCCCCCCCCCAAAAAAAAAAAATCTAAACACCGGTTAAATACTTACCAGTCTGAATGGAACATAGTTATCAACCTCGTTGACTTAAAAATATACATGTATTTCTTTCAATACCCTGGGGTGCATTTAACCACGTACAAACGTCTTCCTGGTCCCACAAGAAGAGACGAATCAGTTTTTCTGAATGGGAGACCAATTTATCTGTCTGGTCACTAAAACACAAACTACGACATGTGGTAGTCGATTAGACCAAAACGGCTGTCAAACGCTTACCAGTCTGAAGACATCACATCCACGTTGAAAGGGAAAAATATGTATAAACATTGTTTTATTTGCCAAACGTGTTTAGTGGTTATAGTATCATGGGTTGTCTCCTCAACCAACTATTCGAGGAGCACCCGAATACGCACTGGTAGCAACAAGCCAAATCTGTTCAACAGCAAACAGGCGAAAGTCAACAAACTATTAAAATTTGGACACTTTTGCAATGGCTATATTTTTAAAAGATGGACAAAACATGCGGTGACGATTATAAAAGACAATATGTCAAAAGACACGCTTCAAAAGGTGGAAAAGAGGCCATTGAATACGCGTTGCGTTCAAATTAATCACTTATATGACGCTATATTAAGGCCATCTCGTTGTCAAATTTAAAAATTGACAATTTTCAAATAAATGACATGAAGGGAACACGGGTTATTTCACTCACACATCCGTGCTGAGAATGGCGGAAATCCCGAAAAGTTGTATATTTAGCTTGAGACTCCGTTGCTAATGGTTGCTCGGGCTGCTAAACGTCAACTCGGCGAACAGCGACATTTGTTGACATAGATACAACTAACAACTACAGTCATATTTTAATGTCTTTTGTCTTTACTCTCGAATTTTCTTACGTGGCACGGTGGCAAAAAAATGAAATCATAGCGTTTGAATTTGAGGGGTTTCTACCTTGCAGTTGAGTTTTTGAACAAGGATGGCCATTCCAAAGTATATATAAATGTAAATTGGGGTTTCCGTTTTTAAAGTAACAATTTAAGTGTTACACACAAGCTCACAAAAAACATACAAACACACACACAGGGACACAATTAAACAAATAAAGTCAAACAAATTCAGATCTACACGATACAATACAGACACTTGAGTAGCGCCTGTACAATTTATTGGATGTTTACAATATCTTGTGAATCCCTGTATACTCATCGCTTACCATAATGCTAGTTTATACTATCAGTGAGTATCGTGGAAGTGGTTTGTTTTATCTATCCATCCATCCATTCATTATCTCATTATCCTCACAAGGGTCACGGGAGGGCTGGAGCCGTGATTTTTAAGCGTGGGGCTCCCTCTAGCGGTATGTGAAACAATCACTAAATTAAATGTTCAAAATGGGCATGACGCCAGAGGTGTTTAAATGTGTATTTAATTCTGGTAAAGTACATTTAAGTACAGCGCAGTCAAATTTAAATTGAAGACAATCAATAGCATTTAATCGTTAAGTGTAACATTCACTGAAGTACAAGTTTGAGCTACCTTTTGTGCAGTACATTTGTAGTTAATGTTTTTTTCCCCATGCTGCTATATTTTAATGTAGAAATTGCATAATTTTAGAGTGGCTTACAATAATATTAAATGTACTTTTTTTAGAATAAAACATTTCTTCTACACTACTGTATTTCAAGGTTGGAAATACTTGGAGTGCTAAATATATTTTGTGGTGGTATTTGCAGTGTAAAAAAAACAACAATTGAGAACCTGGTGCATGATGCTGACGCTTTGTGATCCTCTCCGTTTAAGGTGTTTTCCCTCCATTTTGTGGCGGAACTTCATTTTTTCCATGTTTTATTTAACACCCTTATTCTAAAATGGAATAAATAAATTCCTTTTCTCAAAAGTCTTGACACAAAACCCCACATTGACATTATTTTTTCCAGTTTACTAGAAGAGGGGGGAAAAACTCACCCGAAAAAAAATCACATGTACGTAAGTTTTAGATTTCAGTAAATGTGATCTTTAAAAGCTTCAAATTTAACAAATCGCTATTTTCAGTTGTTTACAACCTATATCCAGTACTATATATAACACATAAACATTTCTGAAACTTGTTTAACACAATTAGATATAGTGAATTTGAGTTTTTTTCATGATTGAGAGGTTTATTCAATAACATATGAACTATACTCAAAACAGTTGATAACTAAAATATGCTGACTGTCATTTGCATTGACTAGGAAAATCTCAGAAAAATGTAATTTGCATAATTAGTTATAAAGCTGTGTAAATTTACAGTATAAAATATGTGGGTTTTTTTCCTTTTGTTTCTTAAATCAATATACAGTACTTACATGCAAATTTAACCATTGGTGGATTTCTTTAGGTATTCTATCTTCCGTTATTCACTGAAAAATGTTTTGTTTAAGTTTCTAAAACTGCCTAAAATGCCACAAGCCCTGCCTGACAGAAAAGTAGTGCTTTCGCGCCATCATGTATCGCTATTGATGACAGGGCTCAGTCCCTTTCCCTCGGGAATAGTGGCCGATGACTGTATGTTCGTCAGACAAAATAATTCCTAGACTGGCTTTTCGCATCCCCGGTCCACAAAATGGACACTGATCGGTCGGTCTGGAACCAGGACGGTGCGGTTGAGGCATTTCACCTCTCCGACATTCGGGTCTGGTTTGAGCTCAAACGTCCTGATTATCTGAAAAACAAACAAAGCATACCATAAAGTTATAACTCATAAATAATGGTACCTATAGTACTTTTTTTTTTTTTTAAGCAAATCGGAATCATCAGAAGTAGAATAAATGCTCACCCACAGGATATTTTAGGAACATTGTATATACAGTACTGCATATTGACCACAGCCCACCTTGCATACAATGATATATATATATATATATATATATATATATATGTATATACACACACACACACATACATATATATATATATATATATATGTATATATACACACACACACACACACACACATACATATATATATATATATATATATATATATATATATATATATATATATATACACTTTTTTTTTTTTTTTTTTAAGGCTACTGACTTGAAATAAAACCAGATGCATCTCCAGCTCAGCAATTCTGCGCCCGACGCAGCTCCTCACGCCAAAGCCAAACGGGAGGGAGCCGAAAGCGTTGGGCCTTTCTCGGCCATCCCGCAGCCATCGCTCCGGCTTGAAGGAGAACGGTTCTGGGAAGGTTTCCTCATCGTGACTGATGGCGTAGTGGCAAAATGTGAAAACCGTCTGGACAAACGCCAATGATCAAATTAGTTGACATGCCATTATTGGCAGCAATACAGGAAATTGATAAACACACGATAAAGTCTTGAGTGCGCAGTTCTCAAACTGGGATCTTGCTCGCCATAATGTGGGGATCCGGAAAATAATTTGACTAACATTATGCTGTATCATTAAAATATATATATGTAGTCCTGTATATGAGTTCTGGCAGGTTTAAAAAAAAAAAAAATTACTCATGTATTCCTTAGCTTTAACCCAACTGCAAACTCAAATATTTATTCGTATCAATAATTCTGAAATTCCCAAATGAATAACTTTTTTTTTAATAAAAGGTGTATTGCAAGGAAAAAAGTCGGATTTTTTTTTCTTTTGAAAAAGCATCCCAAAAACATCCAACATTAATTGGACACTCTAAATTGCCCCAAGGTGTGATTGAGTGTGGTTGTTTGTCTCTATGAGCCCTGCGATTGGCTGGCAACCAGTTTAGGGTGTATCCTGCCTCTTGCCCCTTGACAGCTGGGATAGGCTCCAGCACTCCTGCGACCCTCGTGAGGACAAGCGGCTAAGAAAATGAATGGATGGATGGATGGATGTAAGGAGTCCCTCGATCCAAAACGTTTGAGAACCCTGAAACAAAGGGTGTGTAAGACTTACATTTTTGCAAAACTGATATCCACCAATAATAACACTCTTTTCACTCATGATCCTTGCATTAAAGGGGACTACTGGATACATCCTGTAAGAAAAAAAAAAAAAACACCAATTAAAACTGCAAGCAATGGCAAACGGGGGCCTTGGAGTCTCTTTTTCGTGGCAAATCCAACAAATGATTGTCAAAGTTTGGTGCCCGCACCGCCTACTTTAGACAGACGGTGAAGGGAAAAATGCAAGACATTTTGGTTCCACCATCTCTAAAGAATACCTGATACCACCTGGGGCTAATTACGATGAACTCCGAAAACCCAATCTACAAATAACTGTTTTTAACGTTACTTGTGTGCAAATATCAAGACTATCTCAAAATTGTTCTCCTGTGGTTTGCACCTCTAATCCTCTTGTCCACTCTGTCCCTCTGTCTGGATGCATTTTCAATAAACATCTGAATAATTTTAACATTTGAAAATAAGCGGAGGGAGCATTTCAAACTCCCCTCTTCCACAGCAAAACTGTTTTAGCACAATGGCAAAGAGATCCATGCAGATGAAGAGTACAGGTTTAAATATATAAGAAATATTTCAAGAAAATCTCTAGTTGGAGTTCACCAAAGTACAAAGCTTATAATTACCCAATATGGGAACTTCAAACCAAAATGGCTGACATCCGGGTTAATTCCGTAAATTTTTTTGTGTGGCATGTCCACCCAGGTCAATCGGTGAAACTAGGCATTTTTCTCCTGTCTTTACAGGGGGCACGACTGTGTGATTTATACGGGCGACCCGTAAAAACATAGGTGAGTTTTTGAAGATGGCGCAACCAATAGGAAAACAATGTGTGGGGAAAAACATCCAAGAAAATCCAACGTCCCGTACCTGAGCACTTCTTTGATGACAGCTCTTAAATACGGCAAGCTGGTGACCTCCTCCGCAGACGGGGTCCCATCTACAGTTTTTAACTCTGATACTTCTCCATGAAGCTTCTCCTGGACTTGTGGGTGCTGGGACAGCAGGTGCAAAGTCCATGTCAGAGTGTTGGAGGTCTGAACCACAAAAAAAAAAAAAAGAAAAAAATGATGGGAATAACGTCAGAGCAACTTGACTAACTTTCATTTTTAGTACAACACAGCGCCGGCTTGGGGCCCCGTGAAATGTTTTGGATTATTTATTTTTCAATTGCTGAAGGGTTTAAGACCAAATTAATCAACTTCATTATTTTGTCACCTTGTTTCAAGTACACCTATTCACTACAGCAGTGCTGTACTGTATTTGATGGACTTTTTTTTTTTTTGGGGGGGGGGGCAATTTAAGTTAGTTTATTACAAGTTGCACTTGATTAAATTTTTTTTCAGAAAAATAATAAATCAGATTATATTTCTACAATAAATGCATAGTATACTGGTTTATTTTTTTCTCTTTTTATTCATATAATTAGTGGGTTCAAGGGATCCCTGAAAGAGCAATTTTTTGGGGGGGGGCAAACCTCATAACGTTAACTACAATGTGCACCCATAAATGCCATAGTAATTACTTATTTTTGGAATGGTTCAACAAAAATATTCACGAGCTGTTCAATAGAAAGGCCAAATAACAATTACAATTTCACATTTCTCCATCAACATCGCTCGATCCAAATACTCAGCAATGTATTACACTCGTTAAATACAAAATTAATTGTACCTAGTGATATATTTCAAAAACATTTCTAAAAGATTCCATTCAGTTGTATTGTTCTTAAAAGTTAAATACAACTGAACAGTACTTGAGAAATGTACTATACTGGATTAAATAAATCATTATACAGTTTGAACATTAAATAGAGTGAGCGTTCACTTAACCCAAGAGGGATGCCACTTCTGTGAATCACTGCAAGAATAAATATTTACCGTGTCCACTCCGGCTAAGAGAAGCTCGGCGATGCTACCATATATGTCTTTGGTTTCCATCTCAGTGTTTGACAGCAAGTACGTCAGGTACTCTCCCTCCACATCCTGGTTGCGGTCCACGCGCTGCTGAATGTCCTCCAGCTTCTTGTCAATCAACATCTTGGCTGAAAATTATGGCAGATAATGTTTCGTTTTGTATAAGCAGCGGTGATGAAGCTTTTTTCATGGCAAACCCTCAAAATGGTCATTAAACTTTGATGTAGTTCTCTGCCTACTTTTGGTAGACAAAAAGCGAGCTATGAACTTCCCAGAGTAGGACGAAGGCAATTTCTTCAAACTAAAATGGTTGGTATGTCCTGTACAATTTCAGCCATGAGTCCTTAAGACTTTTTTTTCATGCAACCTGTTATGTACAATCAACAGGTCCACCAAATTTCATGTCGATTTGGATACAACTGCTGTTTTTTTTGTTTTGCTTTAAATTTTCCTTGGGGTTAGGGTTACAACTAAGGGAATTCTTCCCAAATGGGTGATTAAACCCAAAATGGTAAATGTCTGTTTTCCTGCGTACAGTCACGACAGACATGTCAATGTTGTCGTACATTTCAAGTGAATTTGATTTAACGCCGTACTTCACGTATTACCGAAGCTGAAAATGCCGTCCCATCCGTCGATGTAGCGTCCCCAGTAGGGCAGCAGATTCCGGCTCCACTTGGGCATCGCCACCACAGCCAGGCTATTGGAAAACATCTTGGCTATGGCGTCGATAAACTGTTGCGTACCTGCCGGAATGTCCTTTTCCAGAGCCCCCAGTCTGGTCTCAAACAATATTGTGGCGATACCTAAGTAGATCAAAGCAAATCAGCTTTATTTACTGTAAAAAGTGCATTTTATACACTTTTTTTTTTTCTTTCTTTTTAAAATAATGATGTTCCCTCAATTTACTCCCCACTGTACTTACCCAATTTGAAAGGGGGACCAATAAAAGAGCCGAAAAAGACCACTACAACAGCTGTTAATTACAAAATAATTTCCAACTCATTTTAAAACATTACCCTTAAAAATATATATTTTACAGATTATATGAATTCCAACAGCCCAAAAAGACTCCCTGTAACAACACAGGCAAATGTTAGTTACTGCCCAATGTATAATTCGTCATTCAGTCAAGATATATCACTTCAACATCCTTCCTTGACACCAATTAGTGTTCCATTGAAGTTTAATTCATCCTGTAAACATCCTCATAAGTTAAAACATTCAAGTCTCATTCTACATTACAATGTCATTAATCTTTCAGCCCTCCCTCAAAAGACACATAAAATTGTTTGTATATATGTCCCATCACACTAGCACTTTTACATTAATTTATGTTTGTTGTTAAATGTACTAATTTTACATTAATCTTTATCTTGGGTGGCATTAAAAAGCTTGAAGCTTGTTTTTTGGAAAAATTGTTCACTATTTGCCAAACTGCTGTCTGTCGTGAGCTTCGCTGCAACTGTAGTGCTCCTGATCAAAAAAAAAAAAAAAAAAGAAATTGTGCACCAGTGAAAACAGGAAATCAATCTACAGACAGTGCAGGTATTAAAATAATGATAATAATAAATTGAAAGGAAACTGATAAGAGTGTGGCGAGAACCGCCCTTACCCTCAAGTGAAAAACGATAAAACTCATTGGCCAAATTCATCACCAAATCTCCGGTTGGGCTGCACCGACGCACGTAGCGCAGCCTGGCGATGAAGTCGGCGACCACCATGTTGAGAATTCTGCCATAGAGGGCAGAATCTTTGGGATGCATCATGCGTTTGTTCAGCGCCACCCGCAGCTTGTGCCAGTTCTCTCCCTCCCTTGGAACATAAATAAAATGAACCCAATTTCAACTTCAATCAAGAAGTGGATCATTTCACATACTGCCAATGAAAAGGTTGATAATAACGGTGTAAAGTGATCCGCGGTTCTCAGTTTCAAAACTGGGCTCTGAACTTCCTGTGTGGGGTTTGCATTGTTACTGGAGTACCTGAAGAAGACCCCCCAGAACCACACTTGTGTGGCTTTTTTCAGGTCACTCTGGCTTCCTACTATATTCCAAAATCCTGTTGCCCAAAGATAGCTGGGATAGGCTCCAGTACGCCCGCAACCCTCGTGACGAAGATGTGCTAACCAATAGGCCTCCATTCCACCTATTTCAAAACTAGTTTTGGTTATTTTTTGTGTACACAGTATGTAATAATATGATGCGGTGATTATTTATATAGTTTTACCGTCATAACGTGCTTCTAAGGGCATAACTACAAAGTGGCCCACAACAAAAATGAGTTTGAGAACGCACATTTATGTATATGCTGTACATAGACCCTTCCATTGTCTGGCAACCAATCCAGGGTGAGACCCTGATTCTCTGGTCATAGTCATGAGGTTGATTGAAGACTAAATTTTCCATAGGTGGGACTTTAACTGTGAACGGCCATTTAGCTACAGTATAAGTGCCCCTTGATTAGTCGGCGCCTACTCCAGGGTGACACCCATCTTCTTTATAACCAAAAGTCATGTATGGATTACAGACTAAATGCATGTGTGAATCTGCAAATGCCCAGTGATCGGATGGCGACCAGTCTCAGGTGAGATCCTGCTTTTCTTGCCTGGACTATAATATTCAGTATTTCTTGAGACATACTCCCACCTCTGGATTGGTGGCCTGGCAATAGCCAGGCACGTATAGCCAGTGGTCAATGATTGTTCCCAATCTTAATTGTTCTCTTGGCACAATTTCACTATGTGGTTTATCCATTGTCACCTGACAGGACTTTGCTCATTTTACAAGCCACTGTTTGGACACACAAAGGAAAGGGATTTCATTGCACTGCAATGAAAACGCATTTTGCTGTGTGTGCTCACACTGTGAAAGGTCCGTAGCCAAGTCCTCTAATGTCACGATAATCCTTCCAAAAAGACATGTCTCCCCTGCAAGGGAACCTTTCGTCATTTCTCAAGACTTCCTCCAGCAGCTTTGGTGTGTTCAGGGACACGGTCTTTAATCCGTCTCTGTATATGGGCCCGTAGAGCTCCTTTTCGTACACCTGGAGAGTGAATACAAGGATGAAAAGACAATCCTGGTGCGTCATTAGGCAAAGGGCATACGGAGAAACACTTTGTCTTGTTAAGTCCAATACCATGCTTATGTCCAATTTTCCCAAAGCTCTCTACATATTCCCAAAACCAATTAAACATAACACCTTACTGTATACATCCCTCATACATTTACATAACCAGGTTGACCAAATGATACAAGACTGGGTGGACACATCTATCTTCACAGGATCCATTCCCACTTGCGAAGGACATTTTGGTTTGAGTACGTCTTTTTGAACAAATTGCGCAAAGAAATCAGCAACGGTGGCATGGAAGTGCAAAAGAATATATTGAATTGTGAATCAAATGTTAAAGGGTTTTGTCTTTGGTTGTTGTATTTCATCCTTTTTTTTTTTTTTTTTTTTTCCATGAAATGTTAGTGTTTTACAATTTGGTCTATTGTTTGCACTTCCAGACCACTGTAGCTCTTTCACCAACTGACATAAAAAAAAAAAAAGGCTCAAGGGCCCATGTCCAAAAATGAACAGAAAGCCTGCCATTTTAGTTAAAGGATGTAGACGTTTGGGGCGGTTTTCAGGGTGAGTATTTTGTTGGGAAGCTGAGGGGAATTAGCCTGGGACACCAGTTTCACCGATCAATACTAAATTTAGTGGACATCGATCATAGGACACATGAAAAAGTCTCGAGGACTCATGCACAAAATCAAAAAAGTTGCCCATTTTAGTTGAAAACATTTCAACTCAGCAAAGGGAACAGGCAGAGAAAATCTGAGACAGTTAGATGTGATTTAACACCGACACACAATGAGTGTATTGTACCTGAAGCTCATGTGCCCGGCTGTAGAAACCCTGAAACACCATCCGGTAGAGCAACTCCAAGACACTGACGTGGGGGAGATCTTTCACTGTCCGAGGCTTCTCCAGCGAGCCCAAATTTGTGGACGTACTCGGAAACCCTCTGGAGAAAACCTGAGCCACGGCCAAGAGACTCCTCTGCAACAGCCGTGCAGCCATGACGGGTAGAAAATAGCTTTATGTTCTCGAGTTTCTATTACACTTAAGAGTTCAGAAGGGAGGGGCACTCCATACAAAGTTTAACCCTTTTAGTCCAGCTATAATTGATCTACCTGGTCTACCGAGTACAACTCGAGCTTTCAAAAGCATCCAGCCATTTTTTTCTAAACTGCTTACAATAATAAGCGATGACTCATTATGACCCCAGAGGTTAAAGACGATTTTTATCTATCTTTCTAATGAGTCATAAAGCAGGGGTAAAAAAAAACATACACCTGTACTGCCGGCAAAGGCTCTCCCTAACTTCCAAGAACTCGGGCTTTAAGAAGAAAAATATTCAGTTACCTGGCCTATGTGAAAAAGTAATCACCCCCTTGTTAATCACGATTTTTGGTTAATTTTCTATTGATAAAACCCAACCCTAATTACTACTACATAGACCTGTTAAATCAAAAAATCACAAACAGAATCTGTCCTGTCAGAAGCAAGTCGGACAAAAGACCTAAAAAGGCTACAAAAAAGTAACACTATTCAAAGGCATTCCAGAAGTCGAGAAATGAAATTATCGCAATATCTTGTGGATAATGCCCATTTTTTAATTAAAATATGGTCAAAAGTCAATAGTCCGCATTATACATAGATATAGGGTAAAATGGGAGAAAAAATACCATTTTAAAAATGCATACCACCATCTAGATGTTATACAAACACATCCGGCTTATATGTAGCCCAACATTTCATAAACACAACATGCCGACAGTCAGACATGGTGGTGGTAGTGGATGGTCTTGGGCCTATCCTTCAGGACCTCTTGAATAATAATGTTCAACCATCAGTTTGTGACCTCAAACTGAAGCCTCCTTGGGTTCTGCTGCTTTAAAACGATCCTAAACACACCAGCAACTCAATTTATGAATGGCTTGGGGGGAAAAAAGATGACTTTGGAGTGGCAAAGTCAAAGTCCAGATTTGAATCCGATTTAAATGCAGTGGCACAACTGTATAAAAAAAAATTATATTTTTTTTAAAAAGCCGTTCATGTTCGATAGCCATCTAGTTTTGCTGAATTCAAACAATTCTGCAAGGTAGAGTGGACGAAAACATCGCCACAGAGATGTGAGACACTAAATGAGTTATAGAAAATGCTTCATTTTGATGTTGGAGCATTATTATATCTCATTATTTATGTGCAATTAAGACAATGAATACAGCTGAACTGAAATGTTTGGGAACTACAAGACATTCCATTATAGTGCATAATTGTCTTCGTCTAATATTTCATCAATACACTATACTGTAAAAATGGGCACACAGTTAAATTTAGATGAGACATACACATAAAGCAAACAAATGTATTCCAAGCAAATTGTGAATATTAAAAGGGTATCACATTTACTATTTTTGGCCTCAATCTGAGAGAGAAAAAAAATCTCAACACCGCACAGCACACAAAAAAATAATCCTTTGGGATTATCTGCCAGAAACAACAGAGATCTGGTCTTTTATGTCTTTTGATTTAAATGGCAGGGCTCAAATAAAGCCTGATTATCCATTTACCAAAATGATAGGCCCAAATTAAAAATTCCTTTTAGTTTTATTGTTTACAGAAGACAAAGAAAAACATGATTGAAAATATTTGTGATGTTGAGTTTCAACAGCTCGAACCATGATTGTTATTAAAAAAATAACACTTGGGAACTAAATACATGTTAAAAAAAACAAACTTGCACAAAATCTTATTGCAGGACCCATCTCACTTTTTTTTATTATCAAACATTGTTTCTTCAGCAATAGCCAATGTAGAGTCTGTTTTTTTATTGTTTTCTCCACCAAATTAGTTATTTTTAAAAAATCCTTATCATTCTTTCATTTGGGCGATGTTTTCTATCGATCCCGCAGGGTCCATTTTGTGCAGCAGAAAGTGTCCTTGAACCTGAGCAGCACTGATTTCCGTGCGGCTCGCAAGCGCACGTGTCGCAAAATGTTCACCTTGTGAGACAGCCTGGTCTGGATAGAAGCGTCTAAACATTTGACTGAGCTGCCAGTGGGTACAGTGGCCAATGTACTGCTTGAGATCCACGCGGCCAGGCCGGATTAGTGCAGAATCCAACCTGTGTTCACACAAAAATAAATTGATACAGTATAGAAATATATTCAGAACGGTATATTGTCATCATCCAAGAGTACCTGTCGATATAATTGGTGGTCATGAATACGATTCTGGCCTCGGATGAAGCCACTCCATCCAGAGAGTTCAGCAAGCCACTGAAAGTCAACCTTCCCATTCCCTGGTAGGCTAAAGGATCTGTTGGGGAAGGTGAAGGAAATTCAAAAGTCAAACTATATGAAAACGGGTAATTGAAATGTAAAAGTCAAACCAGAGGACCATGAAAAACAGGTGCATTAATCAGACCCAAAAATACTACTGAAGCAGTTTGTCCAAAAGGGGTGACCCAAACCAACATGGCCCACTTCCTGTGGTGTTATTATCCACATGCACCTGCAATTTCCTCTTGATCGGTGAAACTGATGCCTGGGACTGACTCGATTCTTTTTCCCCCTAACAGAGTAAGAGGGTTGGAATCTGCCCAAAATGGCGACTTCATATCAAAATGGACGACTTTGTTCAATTTTAATTCCATTATAGGGCCTTGAGACTTTTTCCTGTGTCCCGTTAAGATAAACAAGTTGCTCAAATTTCATGCCGATGAGTATGACAGGAGTCAGGCCTCTTTTTTTTCCCCCTAACATCCCAGGGGCAGCTGCTGAGTGAGCTTTGAGGTGTCATGTTCATTACATCCTAAAATATATACATTTTTGCTAGGATACATGTACTTGCAAAAATTGGTGGTTTTGGCCTTGGTACAATCAACATGAAAACTAGCGAGCAGGGAGCACGACTGACTGAGCTTTGGGTCAGAGGGACTTACTCTCTGTTGGAAGCAGCTCTCGGCTAACGAAGGCGGCGTCCACGTCCTCCAGCAAAATGATACTTTGCTGCGGTGCCACGCTCAACAGGTGATTGAGACGGTCATCCGAAAGCGAGCGGTCGCTCAGACTCATCAAACAAATGCTATAGCCCAGCTCGCCGGCCAGAGCTGTGCTGAAATATGAATAGTTGTGTCTTACAAAACAAAAACCAAGATAACAGAATGTGAGCTACAAATAAAATGTATAGAAAACGAACATAAAGCTGCTTTTTCCACATCCAGGGGGTCCATACAGCAGATATCCTCTCCTGTATGGGATACCTGGGGCGAGGGATACAAATAGCAATACAAAGTGAATAAATGGGAATATTTACCATATCTTAGTTTCACCTTCAGTTTTGATTTTGGGGTCCTCAAATGGACTGCAACAGGGAACCACATTTTCATTTCACAATTTCACTTGCCTCGATCCGTGTACCACTTTGGATTTCCAATAAACTCCTTCACATCATCCACGATCCTTTCGGCCACACCCGCTTCCAGCACCACGGAGCTAAGGGGTCTGCGTCGCCGTGGAAACCCAAAGGGTCGCCACTCGGCTCCCATGGCTGTGTACATCACCGTCCGTCCTTCCTCCTGCTTCAGCGCCAACTCCCTGGCTGAGAATGTGATGGGAGCACCGCTCAACGTTGAGCGGATGAGATGAGGGAATCGGATTCGGGTGTATACCTTCTTGTAAAATATTGAAGAAGACTTTTCGGTCTCGGCCCAACGCGGTAAATGTCACGGACTCCCATGGGGTGCCCGTGTGCATGTCAATCATTTGTTTCTCTCTGGTCCTCTCCACTCTAATCCACTTCCGGCCATACCTGCACAGCACAACAGAAAGGATGAAGTTTTACCATCTAGAACAGGAAAAATGTTTCCATGTAATAATACAATAATAAATTCATTGGTGTTTTGAGATTTTTTTTTCAAGTAAATTTTACAAGTATAAATCCATATTTTATCAGAATTAGAAGTCATAATCTTACGCAATTTGAGAGCTACTCATAATGTTATATTAAATTCATAAGTTATTGCAGGAAGAAAGTCAATATTTTAACATTTTACTCCCTTCAAAATCAACAAGAATGCAATTATCATGTTCGAGGGACAAGTATAAATTTTGCATTACATTAAAGACTAATTACAAATGCAATCTATCCATCCATCCATTTTCTTTGCCGCTTATCCTCATGAGGATCGCGGGGAGTGCTGGAGCCTATCCCAGCTGTCAACGGGCAGGAGGCGGGGTAGACCCTGAACTGCTTGCCAGTCACAGAGAGACAGAAAGCCGCAGTCACAATCACAGCTAGGGGCAATTTAGAGTGTCCAATTAATACATGGTTTGGGATGTGGGACGAAACTGGAGTGCCCCGAGAAAACCCATGCGGGCACGGGGAGAACACGCACACTCCACACAGGCGGGGCCGGGATTGAACCCGGGTCCTCAGAACTGTGAGTGCCGCCCAAATGCAATCTATTTTAAGATTTGTTTTCTATTACATTTACAAGTTCAAGTGAATGGTTTGTAGAGATTGACAGATACCGCTTAATAGCAGTCAAGAAGATAGAAAAGGCAATACTGGTATACAGTAGAAGGGAAAATATTGGCATCAAAATTTTTAATATAAGTGCCAACACTTTTTAAATGCCTTGAATCATACTTATTTCAAAATTTTCAGATTTTCTTGAAACATGTGAAAAATGTATATCTATTTTTTTGTTATCTTTAACAATAGACTTTATAATTCCAACATAAAGTCCAGGGAGCTCAGCAGCCCGTGACATGGACATTAACAGTTGGAACGCCAAGTGTCTATTTGGTGCTAACCAGATAATGTGGTTTCCCGGGCTGGGATGGAAGTCGAACTGGGTTTGAATGCGTCCGCTTTCGTGCGCCATGTAGGACGTCTCCACGCTCAGGTGCTGGGTTCGAGTGGCGTGCCTGGTGATCCAACTCAGCAGCCAGTGGTAGCTCTTGTCCTTGCTGGGTACCTCCAGGGTGATCATGTAGTGCCTGCGGAAAAACACCATCCCGACCTGAGCTCCTTTCCTGGCCAAAGCCAAGGCGGTTCCGACCCCGACCAGTCCAAAACCAGCCCCGAAGTAGGGGTTGTCCTTAAGACTGTCCAGAATGTCTGACAGTGGCATGATGTATTTATTTATGTATGTATGTATGTATACAATCACCCTCCCACCATAGTTTTAGGATAGCATTGAATCACTTTTTTAAATTTCTTATCCAGCAATGAGGACCACATAATCTTTACTGGCATCGTTCAAAATCCATGTCGCTGTGGTCCCCTACCGAAACGACGCGCTTTTGGAAAATAAACCGTAACATCAAAATGAAGCATAACTTGAAAGCACGATAGACCGGTAGGAAGCGACCTCTGCCGTATTTCCTGTGTTTGTTATTCAAACGTCCGAGTGGCCATCGGTTCCCTCAATTAAAGTTCCGCATTCCCTTTCAAGTTCATTTTAAAAGAAATAATAATGGCCTTGTAATTCACATATTTCAATTTAACTTCAATGAGACAAATGTGTTTCTTGTACAAGGGTTACAGAGTATATTGATATTTTTTCGCCATTGTGTATTCAACAACATTTCGAATCGGAATGTACTCTCGAAAATTTGCTTCTATCGTGTGTTGCTCTCAATAAATCACAAATTGAATTTAAAGCACGAAAAATTGGTGAGTTCTGTTGTTATTAATGCATGAATCTCTTCAAGCTATATGTAATTCAGTCATATCAGTCAGCATATTGTCTGTTGTTTGTCATTAGATAATTCCTGTGAGGGATTTCATATAGTGATATAAAGATAAGATAAATTAAGAACCCCTTAATTTCTCATGACCAGATTGAATCTCAAATAAAACGTTCCATTTCATTTTCCAAGACAATCATCCTCACAAGGGTCGCGGGAGTGATTGAGCCCATCCCAAGAGTCGTTTCATTTCTGTCTCTTGTAAAAATGTGTTTTTAAAAAAATACTTTAAATTAATAGTATTCATGGAATGTGTGTCCCACAATTTGCACGCAACCTTGTTACCATATCTTTTTTCGCATGGTAGAAGAAGAAACACACATTAAACGCAGGACTTGACATCATCAAACTGTTTTACAAAACAATAGGTAGAGGAAAAGTGTCCTCCCTTCTATTTTTTTTTTGACATATTTAGCCTTGATTTAATGTTTCACTTTAGCTCTCGCGACCCTGTCATGCAGATCACAAAACGGTTTTTTTCCCCCTTTACTTATTTATATACCGTAAGTTTTTTCCTCTTGTGCACTCCTGCGAGAAAGCTAACTTTGGTACAAATTTGCAACCCACTTACGTTCAACCTGCAATTCCTGCAATTAGAGTAACGGGCTACATTACTTAACGCGGTTGCACCTCCTACTTACTTACTTTATCCTATTTTGGCACCATCTTGGCATCGAAATCGAAGGGATTACCTGCAATATGGAAACACATGGAGACCATTCTGAAGGAAATCAGAGAAGAATTCACAGCTGTGACTGTTCATTTTTTCGCGAAGCACTGAAATTTTTGATGGGTTTACCAGGGGAACCTGGAATTACTTTGAAACCAGCCATGGCAAATGAGCTTCAAACGGCATTGGTCGCAGACTGAAGAGGAGGGCTGAGAGGTTTGTCAGATAAGGAGTTGATACTGTAATCCCACGGCAATGTCCCTTTACCGAGCTCTGAATGATGCTCAATTGAACGTGAAATTGATTTCCATCCAGGAGCAAGATGTAGCTGGTATCCCGGCCACAATGAGGCTTGACCACAATTGAAAAAAATAATATTTTAAATCAAGTCAAATGTGAAATCAAAAGATTATTCAGAGGGTGTTATTTTATTTATTTAATGGGAAAGGAATCATATTTCAGTAATCAAAAATGGACTTTGTCCATTCACCAACTACAGTGTTGGTAAACACCAAATATCACATGTAATAAAAATTTACCTCATGAGCTGCAAGATGAGATGATAAAGCTTTTTATGACCCAATACCGATGAATATGTGAGACCCCGTAGCTCAGTGGTTAGATCACTGGTTTACAGCGACCCCGAAAGGGACAAGCTGAAAGAAACAGACAGACTGGTGAATATGTAGCAGAAAATCAGAGAAGTGAAGGATTATTTTTCAAGAATTTTGAAGCCCAAAACGTCCTCCACTTCTGGAACGACCCAAATAAAGTCAAAAGTCCATATCTAATAAAATTGCTCCAAACATGTTTATTACAGTCTATTTCCAAAATTCCATTTCAATGATAATGTTACGGAAAAAAAAAAAAAGTCAAGCTTTTATTTTGTTATGTTCATTCTAATATTATAATACTGTGAGGAAATCAGGGCAAATTTTGAAGGCCACAACTATTTTAAACATAGTGTAACACACACCTTGGACTAAACTCGAAGCACCTTCACAGGTTTCCTTAGGTGTCATTCAAAATGGGGAAGACTGCAGACTTGACAATCATCCGGAAGACCATCATGATACCCTTCATAGGATGGGGAAGCCACAGAAATTCATAGTTAAGGAGGCTGGCTGTTCACAGAATGTTGTGTCCAAGCATATCAATGGAAGGTGGCAGAAGCTGCACCAGCAAAAGAGATAATGGTGGCCTTAAGCGGAGTAGCGGAGTATTAGAGAACATTGAAGAATGTGGCAGAGATCCAGAAAGGGTGGAAGGAGCCGGGAGTCACGTTCACAAACCGCCACATTCAAATGCGTCGGTTTTTCTGGTCAAGGAAAAAGTGTTGAGCCAACGTAGGAAGAGTCTCTTTTTTGATGAAAGGAAAGTGTGCCTTTCATTCAGGCATCAAGGTCCAATGGTTTAGACCATAAGTGTCAAACTCTGGCCAAATTCGGCCCAGTGTAATTATATTTGGCCCGCAAGACAATTTCAAATTAATATTAGAGCTGGCCCGCTGGTATTACAATTATTACACACGTTTGGTTCCATATTAAAAGGTTCATTTGTTCTACCTTGGCCCACAGCTTTCTTCAATTCAAATGTTTGGCCCACTGTCAATTTGAGTTGGACACCCCTGGTTTAGACTCTAAACTTTAGAGCAAGACAGGATGAAGAACAGAACCCAAGGTGGTTGAGGTCCAGTGTGAAATATGCAGTCAGCCATAATTTAAGGTGCAATGTCCAGTGCAGTGGTTGTTAAACTCATTAAATCTAAGGTCACAGCAGAATGTTTTTTCATGACTCCTTCTGCTAAATTCATCTTCAACCAGGACATGAACCCTACCCATACTGCCGGAAGACCCAAAACCTGCTTTGATGGCTATGCCAGCCAACTCACCGGATCCAAACCCCATTGAGAATCTATGGGGGATTGTCAAGTGGAAAATGACGGACACCAGACCAAAAAAAAACAAAAAATAAAATTGACAGCAAGAATTAAGAACATCTGTGCTTCCATAACTCTCTGGGAATCCCACAGGCCGATTGCCACATGTAACACCACATCGAGGCAGCGATTAAAGCTAAAGGGATTCCAAAGTATTGAAGATTAAAATTGTTTTTTAAAGTACCACATTCAGATTGACTTAATGTGTTCATAATTTCTTTTATTACTAAAACTGAGAAGTAAATTGTGTCTTCACAGTATTCGATTCATAAAATTCCTGATTTTAGGGGCTAAATCGCCACCCCCACCCTCCCAAGTTTGACGACACTTGCAAAAAGTGTGAGTTTAGGGCATGTTAAGCTGTTCCAAAAAGGGGATTCTGAAAAAGATGTTTTTTTGGTCAATATTTTATTTTCAAAACCAACCACAAAAACTATTACAAAAAGGTATAAAAAGGTACAAAAGGCATTGTTTAAAAAAAAATACATTGAGATGACTGAGTTGGCACAAAATGGCACTGAGTCGGTCGGTGTACTTCACATAGAAAAACATAAAAGGCATCAATTCACATTGATATGATTGCGAGGTTTATAACCAGTCATTCAGCAACAATGACAATTATCCCTTTTTTTAAAAAAATGAATGTGTGCTGTGTACCGACTTTTGAAGCGAGATGGGGGGAAAAAGGAAATTGTACCAAAAATATTGTCAAAATGTGACCCAACACAGAGATTCAATCAGGCATCTAGGGGGGCTAGGACAGCAGTGAAAAATATGTTTTGTTTTTTTTTTGTGACAAGACTACAGATCAAAATAAAAGTACAATATTAAGAGTACCGAGTTTTTCAAGCATTACCCAGGTTTTTGTTCGTCTTTGGACAGAGGCACCTCCAGAGTGTTCGCATAGCTGGTGCAACATTGCCAAGAGGGGAAAAAAAAATTAAAGTATAAAAACACACTTGAGAGCCTTTGTATGGTGCGACCATTCATCCAGTACCTTTTTTTTTTTTTTAAATGAGGTGCCTCGTCCATTAAGCTTTTGTTACCGTTCACAACTTCACACTATTCCTGTTTTGCCCCACCCTCCCACAAAAACAGTGGAATTCCAGTTCTAAGGCTGAGATGCATTTGACTGAAATTCCCACAGCTCCAACTCTTAAATTGTGACTAACTCTAAGCCTCGTAATAAAGAGATATATATATAAAAAAATATTTTAAAAAGTAGCTGCCCTGAGGGAGATGTACATGGTAACCGTTTATCAAAAACAAGCACTTTGGATCTTTTTTTTTTGTCTCAAGCAACATCAAGTCAAGACCACTGTTCTCCTTTTTGGACCTTGTACCGACCGTAACACTGAGAGGCCTGGGGCTGGCTTCATACACCTCAAGCCGGAGAAAGTCACCACGTTCCATTCATACAGAAACACACACACATACACATTCTAATTCTAATTCAGGTTGGTTTCCCTTGTGTCCAGTCGCCGATCTGGAGACATCTGACATCCGCTGCTCCAGTTTACAGTGTTAGCCGGGCCTATGCGCGCATACCTGTGAGGGGAGAACAAGTCTGTTTAGGTCTATGGGGTGTTTTTTTTATGGTCATTGTGAATACTGTATTCAGCATCTTCAAAGCCAACTATCTCCTTCACAGTTTTTTTTTTTTTAAATTATACGGCTTTATATGATCAAGAATTTTGTGTCCGATCACCTATCAGTGAGTTAAAAATAAAATCACCTATTCGATCACAAAATGGAGCACAATCCATTTAAAGGATTTTTTTTTTCAAATATACGTATGTTCATCTATTTATGCCCGTGAGGCATAATGATAGACAGAATAAATGAATGCTCTTCTGTTAAATGGCAGGAAGTATATACTCAGAAGTTCTAAGAAAAAATTAAAGCATCCAATTTTTGTCATATTTTTTCTTTGTTGGTGTGCTGTGACATTTTTTTCAGTTAAATATTTGCCTCTTCTTCATAAAGGTTGAAAATCACTATAATGTATATAAAGTACAGACATGATCTGAGCTTGTAATTTAGCCTTAAAATCATTTAATCTTCTTACAAAAGGGTAAATGCCTCCTTTTTAAAAATGTCATCTCCTCTACCAATATTGTGGATAATACTGACAACCAGGAGCCTTTGTTCATGATACAGACAGTTATAATTAATACTGTAGTTGTCTTGGAAAGTAAAAGCTCCTTTAAAATTAAATTTTCCTTTATTATGATAATGACATGATTTGTGATCATACTTGTCATGACTACATGCGGTTCTAATTATTTTTACTACTGTACTTACATTTGAAATTTTATCATTTAAGATCAATTACTTCTAAAAATGTAGGGAGAAAATGATGGCTTCTGTCACAACACAAGGAGTTGTGATGATCATTAATACCATACTCAACGTATTAAGGAGCCTGTAATGGTCACATAAAATTTTCATAGTTTCAGCACTACTTTGGGCAGGCATTTCAGTATTAAACGGGCTTTTGTGGCGTGCGGGGGCTGCGGGGGAATCAGGGAAATGTACCTCTGTCAGAGGTGCTGGTCTGCTTCTCCTGGGCAAAGTTGAGTCTGTTCTGCTCGGCCGCGGTTCCATTGGACTCGGGGCTGCTGCTGCGAGACGGGCTAAGCTCCTCGTTGGGGTAGGCCATGTCCAGATGCTGCTGGGCCAGCTTCAGGTGCCTTCGCAGCCTCTCCAGGTCCCTCGAGGAAGCCTCGTCACCAAATGACTCGCGGCCCGAGTCGGCCAGGTTATCTCGGAATGGAAGTTTCCCCGAGGGGTCCTTCTTGAGCGCGGTGTGGTAGCCCGGAGGCGCCGAAGGCTGTCGGGAGATGGAGGATCTCTGGCTAGCCAGCGCAGAGTGTCGAGGAGTCGGGGGGACGGTCCGAGGTCCGCAGAAGCAATCGCGGATGCCGCTGATGCCGAGGTGAAGGATTTCAAGGACAGTGAAGAGCAGGCACAAAGCGCTGACTGCGTACATTATGAGGAGGAAGATGGTTTTCTCAGTGGGACGTGAGACATAACAGTCCACTGTGTGCGGACAAGGAGAACGGGTGCAAACGTAGGACGGGGAAACCTCCAGGCCGTACAGTACGTACTGCCCGAACAGGAAGGATGCCTCAAAGACAGCTCGCGACATTAGCTGGAAGACATACACCTTCATGAGGCCGTCCCTCTTGATACGGCGCCGTCCGTCATGTTTTTTACTCGGCTTCTCCTCCACTTCTTTGTCCTTCTCCGGCTCTATCTCTTCCAGGATCATTGGGTCCTCCTCGCCGTTGTCCTCAGCCTCCTCATAGTCACGATTGGCGCCGCGGCTCACGATGGGCATGCGCTTGCGGGCCCGTGGCCTGTAATCCACGTCCTCCATGCGAGCAATCTTGTGCATGGCGAAGCCCAGGTACATGACGGTGGGGGTGGTGATCATGATCACCTGGAAGACCCAGAAGCGGATGTGAGAGAGCGGCGCAAAGGCGTCGTAGCAGACGTTCTCGCACCCAGGCTGCTGAGTGTTGCAGACAAACTTGCTCTGCTCATCATAGTAGATGGATTCGCCGCCAACCGCCGTCAGCACGATGCGGAAAACGATCAGCAGCGTCAACCAGATCTTGCCCACGAATGTGGAGTGATTGGAGATCTCATCTAAGAGACGCGTGAGGAAACTCCAGCTCATCTTGCCTGTCGAGCAGCTGTGATCTCAGGTCTGAAAAGAGAAAGTATGATTTAGTTTTTCATTTTTGCCCCAAAAACAATGAACAATGAAAGGGGAGGTATTTAAAGGCAGAATGAATGACCAAACTATGTTTACAACAGGTGAAAATGTTGCACACTGTAGTTCACAAACTGCTGGGGGTCAGAAAGTTGTAGCTCTAAAAAATATTTTCATAAAAAAAAAATGCTAAAAACATTCATTTCAATCAGAAGTACTGTAGTATATGACCAAACTAGGTAATTGACCACATCGGCAGTGTTTTACGTCATAGCCACAAGGGGGAGGTGTTGTATTGGAAAAACAGGTTGTACTGTCGAGCCCTAAATACGAGTTTCAAAGTTTAAAGAAGCTTCAATACATTCATGTAAATCTCCAACTTTAGGACCATTTATGCTTGAAAATCATATTCACACACTATGTATTTTGATTACAACATTTTGCACATGTGCATTCTTTCTAACATTCCACAAGCCATTGTTTTATTTACTCATTACCAAACAACACCTGGAATATGAAATGCGCCTGAGGCTTGTGGGTTTCAACATCACCCCGTAATTAGCCTCTACTGTGAAGCATGTTACACTCGTGACAAGGAGGTAAGACATCTCCGCGGGATTGTTCTTGTGTTACAGTACAACAGGCTGACCGTTGACAGCATTAAGACTCAATAGTCACAGATGTTACGCAGCGCTGCTGAGTGAAGCATATAGGGCTGGCAAAATGAAGAGCAATGAGAATTCTTCCGATCGTGTACACGTTATACCAACGAAAACTATTGCCAATTCTATTTTGGGGTGCATGGGTGTTGAAAGGCTGACTTGAAGACACTTAGAGTCAAATTCAATGCAAATTCAAAAGCCTTTGTCATTATATGACACACTCGTGAATCATAAAGCAACCAGCGCGAGAGATTGTACTAAACGGACATAAAGGGAATAAATTCAACTCTCAAACCGATGAGAACATGGCTAAAGGTTTTGTACAGTTACCAAAACAAATAGATTGATCAAATCCACAAGGGTAATCTGATTGACCGAAGCTAATATACTTTACGAGGAAAGTTATGCCTAGGCCTCCTTGAATCAAATACGACAAAATGAAGCGGACTTCCTGAAATTTATACGACCAGTGGAAATGAAGCCTTATATCACAGTGGTGTCTTAACTGCATAGACATGTCTAGCTCATTCAGAACACCTTCTTATGTATCATAATCCCTCGTGTTTTTCTGAGACTTGCTAGCGATGGTCATACATCACAATCATTGAACAAACAATTCAAATGTTATCGGTACTGCACTCATTTGAAAGCATTGGCTATAGCAGTCTCAGTTTACCAGACCACAGAAACACTCAACTCTGGATGTAATATTCCTTATACCTATGGTTTAAAAAAAAAAAAAAAAGTTAAAGAGCAAGTTACTCTGGTGCTCTGAAGTGCCGAATCAGTGGGAAACTGTGAAGCCACCTTAGCAGTTATCAGTTGTGACATTATCGAGGAAATCCAAGGAGTCGCTCCTCCAAGAAAAAAGAAGAAAAAACACGTGCAAGAGCTTCAGAATGTGGGAAGCTAGCCCAGTTTTCACAGATGGAGAAGAAACTGCCGGACATAATAGGAGAGGGCAAGTTGCTGTGCAATCATCACAGAAAAACCTCGCCTCAAAACCTTGAAGATCATGAAGGAAAAGGGGAACTATGATATTTTTAATATTTAGAATTAATAATTTCTTTTTAACACAGAAGGAAGGGGGATAAAAGGGCAATTTTTGGGGTGCATGTTATACAAAAGAAATTACAGTAAAATGTGAAATTAACTCCCGGGATTGGCTGGCGTCCAGTTCAGGGTGTACCCGCCTCTTGCCCGAAGACAGCTGGGGTAGGCGCCAGCACCCCTGCAACACTTTGTGAGAAAAAAAAAAAACTGTACAGGAAATGGATGACTGGATATTAGGTTAAAATCATTCCAATCATTTTAAAAAGTCAATCACTAATAGCATGCTTAGTGCCAGAGTAAGTTGGCTCTCCTTTGAATCTGAAATTGTCTTATTGAATGAACTTGGACTTTACTTCAAGAAGGGCTGTGATTCCTTCTGTGTGGTACAAAGAATGCTAAAACCAGCACTGGGCTTCTAGCTCCATCTAGCTCAAGTTGAGTTCCCCTTCACAACAAATGACTGTCTACATCAGTGCTGTATTGCATAGCACATTATTGTTGGCATCACATTTTAATTAAGTATTCAGAAAGAATTACAGTGTATATATTTTAAAAAAAATGCTTTACATAATATTTAAATAGTTTAGGGTAATTTTAGTGAAAAGGGGGGGGATTACTATATGATTA
This sequence comes from Syngnathoides biaculeatus, assembly GCF_019802595.1. Classification (NCBI taxonomy): domain Eukaryota; kingdom Metazoa; phylum Chordata; class Actinopteri; order Syngnathiformes; family Syngnathidae; genus Syngnathoides; species Syngnathoides biaculeatus. Next base: position 15,354,535 of record NC_084653.1, on the reverse strand, counting down.
TTTAGTAATGTATTAAAACATCTCTTGCATCAAAACAAGCATTATTTTTAGAAATCTTTGGCATTTTAGGTTGGCAAAAGAATGCCACATAAAATGACAGAAAGATAACCCAGCAGAAAGTATTTCTTATGTAGTTTAAAAAAAAAAAAAAAAAAAAAACAGGTTTGACCTTCATTTTAGTTACAGTAATAAAAATGCCAATGCTACTGTAAGCCAAGTGACCCGGTTTTACATAGTACCTTGGTTCTTCAACACGGCCAAAGGAAAATAGTTAAAATTTCCACAAAAACAACACAGAGTGCTGAACTGATCAAAGTATGACTGATTAAGAAACTTGAGAGCCCGACCATACATGGAGAAAGCGACTAAATGACTTCAGCACCAATACATCATTATCTGCCTTAACTGTTTGGATTGGACCGCTCCCCAGGTATGAATGTGACATTTTCACGCAAGTCACGTGAGAATTTATTCTTCAATAAATAAAGAGTTGGAAAGAACTGCACAAGTTTCCATTTTGCTAGCCGAGCACACGCAGAGTCGCGGAGCCACAGGCAACAGCCAAACAAGCGTTTTCCGTTTCAGAGGGGATCCTGAACACCTATGGTCACTTTTAGCTTTTCCCAAAATTTATCCTTATAAGAGAAGAACAAAAATACAAATGTTTGCCCCCACAGTAAACACTAAATGTAGATTTTAAATAGTTTTATTGTTGAGGAAGGAAAACAAACCTGCAAATAAAACATAACTAAAATAGGGTTTATCATACCGGAGTTCTATTTCTGTAGCCACGCTAGGGTTGGGCATGGAGAATGGAGAGGATCTGGGACTAACGTTCCGGTTCTCCTGGAATCATTCAAATTAAAACATTTGGTTCCCAGTTTTGATGCCTAGTCCTAAGGCCCCAAATTGGAAGCTGCGAAAACCAACAATGAACGTGCTTCTGCTCAAAGTGTGTCTTAACGTCATTTAAATTAATTAGCAGTCCCAGGAGTGAAACATCTAGAATAAGATTATATTGTGCAACGGAGGGTTTCACAATGTGTAGCGTCTGACACACTCCGAGCCTCAACCTACACCGTGGGGCGCTTCATTGAGGTTAACAGTTAGTCAATTGGGTGCGTAAAACAATAAAATACATCTATGGCAACACTGAAAAAACTAAAAAAAGTAAAGGGTACGTTGCACTTTTGCAGTGATGGCTTTTAGCGTTTATTTTAGTCTTTGACGTGAAATTAAATTTAAAAAAAAAATAAATAAATTTACATTCACCGCAGCAACTACACCACAATGAAGGTTTGCTCATGATACTGGTTATGAAGAATCTATTGTCAAATCTTCATTTTAGTTTTTGGTGCATGCTTCTAAGAAAATTGATTTTCACAATTTAGACGCCCTTTTTTCAAACCATGCAAACCTTTTTGACCCAGTCGGTCCGCTAAAATAATCACCATCAAGAATCATTTGGAACCACAATCGAAATAAGGAACCGGAACTGTTCGAATTGAAATGATGCCCAACCCTAAGCCACACCTAGGTCTGATACTGCCACACCTGTTCTCAACCAGGAAATCACTTAAAGAGATCCTTCCTGACAAAGTACACCAAAATATTATCAAAAGCTCGACATCTTGCAGAGAACTAAAGAACTTCGGGAGCAAATAAAAAATGTGACCGAGAGCTGTCAATGCGGAAGACGTTAGAATGGCATTTCTAATGTTTTGAGACTCCAGCACACCACAGTGAGAGACATTATCAACAAATGAAGTAGTAAACCTTCTCAGAAGTGGCCGGCCAACCAGAATTACCCCAACAGCGCAGAGGAGACTCAAAGAGATCTCGGCAACATCATCCAAAAAAACTCCAGCTCGCTCTTCTCCCAGTTAAAGGATGAGATAAAGATCCTATGAAGTCAGTTAAAAGTGCTTTCTATCCATAATAGTTGTAGATAAATACAAGGAAAGACTCACCTCTTGTCTGTGGCGGTTCGCCACAAAACCGTGGCAACTACGAAATTAAGTTCTCTTGCTGGAGATGGAGGTCCCGTTGGCCGTAGGAAAAAATAGTTGGCACCGCAGTTGGTTTCATCCCCTACCTCTGTATCCAATGCTTTCTGTTAAGTCTTTCAACAACAACAACAACAAAAAACAGACTCTGGTTCGAAGTAATCGGCACAGAATTAGGAATGCTTTCTATGCACCCATAGCTTCCCTGGTCCACTAGTTATATATTCCTTTCACTTCGCAAGCCCCCAAAAATAAAATAAAATTTAAAAAAAAACAAAAAATGAACTTTCCACTGCCTGAAATGTTTATACAACCAAATTCCACACAATAAACCAATGTAAATTTCACACGACAACAAATACTGTATACAACGACAAGAACAACAGCACGGAACAATATCACAACTCCACGTATACAGGATGCTAGGCTAATCTTACATACCACCGTGTCAGAGACGAAGCCCGGAAGGTGCTGGATGCAAAAAGCAGAAGGCGGATTCTGAATCATATTGATTTAATTGCTGTAAATGTGCTTTAGAAATCACTTCAAAATGGCAGATCTGGTTTGGAAAGAGGTTCTAGAGGTAAAGGAACATTTTAAAATCTTTGTCCTCTGACCTTTCAGGGCAGCATTCATGACAAGATCATAGAGGGACTGGGCAAAAATGGCTGACATGGCAGCAACCCAAAGACAAAAAACGCTGCCGAGCAAAAAGAGCATTTAGGCGCATCTCAATTTTGCCACAAGATATCTTAACGACGCTCAAAACGTTTTGGAAAATAATCTTTGATCTGACGAGACAAAAGTGTAGGGCAAGAGGCAACACCGCATTTCAGAAAAAGAACCAAATACCAACAGTAACTGTTTTGCTGCTTCATGACCTGCAAGACTTGCGATGATAAAATGAAGCCATGAATTCTGCTGTCTACCATAAAATCCGGAAGAAAAATGTCCACCCATCTGTTCGTGACTTCAAGCGGAAATTAAATTCGTTTCTGTAGCAGAACACACCGGCATGTCCACCTCTGAATGGCGGAAGAAAAAGAGGAATAGGCACAGTCGTCAAAAGTCTGAATCCTATTGGGATGATTTGGCATTAAAAAAGCAATTCATGCTGGATGGGGGACAACTCCAGTGTGGTTGAATTACAACAGGCCTGTACAGATGAGTGGGGTCAAAATTCCTCCACAGCCCTGTAAGAGACTCGTAATTTATCTGAAACACTTGATTGCAGTGGTTCCTGTAAAGGCTGGTCCAACCAGTTATTTAGAGGGAAATAACTTTCCCCACACGTGGGTTTGGACTTTTATTGCTCCATTCATAATAAAACTCAGTTCAAATGTACAGTGTTTACCTGTGTTGTCTTTGATTAATGTTTACAATTATTTGATGATGGGAAACATTCAAGTGTGACAAACATGAAAAAAATGTAAAAACTTTTTCTACACAACTATACGTGAATTAACTGACAGGATTTTTGGACAACTTTGTTCAATCAAGTTCTGTCCTAACGTTTTTGTAACAGGTCAAGTTTTAGTTTGAGAAGGGAACGAATCTTTCCTCCGGACTCCTTTGCAAACGCGGCAGATATAAAATTTAAATGGTGAGGAAGGCAAAGTTCCTCTACATAAGTTTCAAAACAACCCTGTGGCATTGACAAGGTTCTTTTTTGTTAGCACAGGGCAAAAATCCAAGCTATCAGAATAGTGTGATATTTTTCGATAGTAGTGTGACTTGCTGTTGTCTATTCCTGTCCAACAAATATGCATTGTTGCAAAGATAGCTCGCATAGGCTTCAGCATTTCTGCGACTCTTGTGAGGATAAGCGACTCAGATAATGGATGGGTGATTGCTTTTAATGAAAATATATTTTCTCAGTGTTTTGGATAAAAAGAAAAATGACACTGTGCTCCAACCACCTGAAATTTTGTAGTTAAATGAATGTCAAATATTCCTACCACCTCAAAAAAATACTTGGCAAGCCAACTATAATGACCGCCATTTAAATTTTAAAAAAGTAACAGCACACCTGTGTTGATCAAATCTAAGGCATGGTTCCTAAAATTACTGCAGCATTGTACATCGTTTGAACATTAAAAAATAAAACATTGTATTGCACAAAAATAAAATAAGCGTAGCTAAATAAACACTTCAAAATAAAATATAGTGATACAACTGAACAGTACTGCAATGTACTGTGCTGGAAACATTATGTGATGCAGTTTGAACTTTTACATATATTTAATTCAGTGATTTTTTTAACCCACCCCCCCACATACCAGCCGAGGAACCACACACGTATACCACTCATGGTATGCTTACCCACTTTACGAGTTTGAGTAAGAGCCATCAACCGCCCGCTTTTTTTTTCCCCCTTGGGAGCAAACATTTGATATGCACTCAACTGCGAACTTTACAACAAAGTGTGAAAGTTAATGTAACGTGCGTTTAGTGTAACCGAACCAGGACTTGCGAAAGTCACCTAGCCTAATGCTTAGACGAGTGGAAATGGCAGACATGATATAACTAGCATTATTGCTGTAGCTAAAAACTTTTTTGATAAACTGATTGTATTTGAATACAATAGGTGCAGCAACACATGCTGACAGAAAAAGCAACAATGGTCATGCATACAGGAAACATGCCATGCCATGTCTGTTGAGCCATTAACATTGGATCATCAAAGAGAGCAAGCTATTTTCAACACTTAATTCCAGTAGTATTAATTGGTGAAAAATATTAAATGGTACAAATATGAATATAGATGCCAGCAAAATATTCTTTATGCTCTGTGAAAAAGAGTTAATATTGCATCTTGCTGAGCATAAGCGTGACAGTCTTTATGTAGTATACATTTTGAATAATACTGCCTCCTGGTGGCTAAGGTGCACACCAGAAAGCATGAAATGATACAAAAACTGTCAGGATTTTGGGGAGTTGGAACAGAGTAACACACTTCCATTAATTTAAACAGAGAAAAGGGGATTTGAGATCTGAGTGCTTTGAGTTATAAGCTTTTCACTGATTGGATTAAACGCCTATGTCAAGGTACCACCTTCTTGAACCGGTCAGCCTCTACTTTCAATGTTCTGGCACTCCCAACCTACAAAAGTACCAAAACTTGGGAGTCCAAGTAGAAAACGAGGGGGGGGGGGAAGACATCCATGTGTGAATGACTAAAGATTTCATGATGATGCATTGAATTTCATAGCCTTGACTAAACAACTTAAAAGCACACAGGAAAAGGAGGGACGCTGATGTGGTTTCTACATCTGGGATGTCGGTTAAAAATTCCTCGCCAGACAAACACCACTGGCGACTGAATTTAGATGTTTAAAAAAAAAAAAAAGAAGTCCTCCTACAGCAGCTGAGGCTTGAACATTTTGTTGTGATCACTTACTCTTCCTAGTTTGTATAGGCTTTAAGTACAAAAACAATGAGAAACTTGAGAAATAATGGTTGAAGTATTTTAAGATATCAGTATTGGAGGGTACTGAAAAATAGTGGGAGGCAATGGCGCAAAAAACAAACAAACAGAATGCTCCATGCTGGTGTAATTCATGTATCTCCGATTTCTTATGACTTGGAAATTCGAGTATTTTAAAGTTTAACTGGTCAAACACTTGTGGCCAAATTTCATCCCTGTAGCCTTTGTAGATAAAACATACTGCTTTTGATCAAAACGTAACCGTTAAAGTGGGCGTAATATGCCGTCATCATCATAGTGAAGGATTTTTTAAACGATAAGAAGTCATGCAGCCTACGTGGATTAAGAAAAATGGAATGCGGAGAAAAACGAGATTTTCCCTCTGCATGAGAGCTCCAGAATCTTCCTCGTGGTCTAAACTGGATTCTCCACGTGTGTTCCCCACTCGGGAATTCCATAAAATCCGTTTATATTAACGAAAACGTCAGAAAATAATCTAAAACAATGCCGAATTTTGCACTGAAGGATGGATGCAAGGATGGGACAGGAGGGGGTTAGAAAAAGGCTTGCGCCTTTTCAATTACGGTTTACGCCACAAACTCGGCGCGGCCACTTTGGTAAAAAAATCACAGAAATATGTTCAATATTCAAACAACCCTCAGTTTATATGAGTTTTTAAAGGCGGCCAAAGCTTCAGTTGACTGCCAGATTCCGGCATGTAGCCTCCAGCACGCTAATTACAGGTTAGCGAGAAAAAGGGTGGAAAACGTGAAAAAGGGGAGGAAAAAAAACCCAAGAAGAGACTGCTCGTACGGACATAAAAACTCTGATATGAAGATATAAAACCCGTATGAAAGGTTGACGGTAACGCTGCTGCTTTTTTTTTTCAGCAAGTAGTAAACCAAATTACCTTCAGATTCCAATGCTGCTTCGTTGATGGGACTTTCTTCTTTTTATCTTTAGCCCCCAAAAAATGCACACCCACAAAAACAAAAGAAAAAAAAAACGAAGACACAGGAGTACACGCTCAAGCCATTCGCTGTCTTCTCTTCTCGATGTGGAGGAGCTCGTATCCTTCTCCGGCGTCGTCGTGTGGTTTTGTGTGCGTTGTAGCCGGCGGGCTCCAGACAAAGAGTGGAGCCAGTGTGGGTGTGGGTGTCCCCCCTCCTTTCCTCCTCCTCCTCCTGTACCCCACCCCCTTCGTCTGCTGCTACACTGCTCCTGATGCAACACTAACCTCCTCTTTCCATGACTTCTCCCCCATATAAGCGAATGAGTCAAAAATCCCTCCAAGTCGTCCATTTTAACAATGCAACATATTGCCTGTGGACCCCAAACGTGACGGCTAAAAAACTATTTGTGAGCCCGTGTTATGATTTCTTGCACATAAATCAGTCCACTCCCCACTCCCCCAATCTTATATCTGGGGCTCCGTGTTATTTTTTTCATATTGCTACCGTGCAAAAGTCTAAGAGGAGAAATACGTTTTGTTTTACTTTCGCAAAATTTTGTGTCGATACGCATAATCTATGGAAATAGATTAGTGCTACCTGGATTTGAATTTGAAATGTAAAGTGATCACATTTTCAATGGTTGTATTTCAGTGTAACTTTTCAATGTTAACAATTCAACTGGCTACAATTCGTTGTCTGAAATTCACCGTCTGTACCACCAGGCAGGGTTACTTCAGGTCAGAACCGAACAGCCAGCCAATCCAGTTACGCTTTCTTAGTATGTGACGTCATGTGACGAAGAAAGCGGAACTGCAATTGGGTGGGTGTTCTTCCCGGTGGGACACACAGTAAATTTTAGACAGCGAATTGTAGCCGGGGTGGCACGGTGGGGTCAGTTGGTAAACCGTTGGCCTCACAGTTCTGAGGTCACGGGTTTAATCCCGGCCCCGCCTATGTGGAGTTTACATGTTCTCCCCGTGCCAGCGTGGGTTCCCTCCGGACACTCCGGTTTCCTCCCACATTCCAAAAAACATGCAACATTAATTGGAGATTCTAAATTGCCCCTAGGTGTGATTGTGAATGTGGCTGTTTGTCTCTAAATGTCCTGCGATTGACTGGCAACCACTTCTGGGTGTACCCTGCCTTCTGCCTGTTGACAGTTGGGATAAGCGCAAAGAAAATGGATGGATGGAATTGTAGCCGGTTGAATTTCAGACAGCAACTATTGAATATGTGATCACTTTACGTTTCAAATTCAAATCCTATTTCACTTTATATTTCAAATTCAAATCCTGGTGGCACTAATCCGTAATAATCTCACACGTAAACCAACTTTGAAATTCAGAAGGTTTTTTGGGTCTCATGCTTATGAATAGGTCTTCATTTTCTTCAAGGGATTTTCAATACCACATTTTTTTCTCCAAGCCGATACCAGTGCTAGTCGGTCTTGAGCACTCACCAATACCGATACTAAGACCACGAGTACTTTTGATGGATACAATTTCAATGAGGACAATAACAAAGAAGCTTCTTTATTTCTGATGCACAAATGATTTTTGACATTCTGCTTGCCTTTTGTTATACTTTTCTCCCCATGAACTTCACCCCCAATACTCATGATAATTGCAACTGTTGAGTCCTAACTCGGTGCGGCCACCCCTGGCTTCAAACACATAACGCCACCATCCTTATTGGTTGAGAGTCCAATACACTGACTCCTCAACTAGGATTTGCCTAACGTACAACTGCACAACATGAGCTTGCATTCGGTACAGTCAGGCCCACCAAACATCACTCCCAATCCAGGTCATGGCACCATTTTAACAGTGCCAATCCCGCAGTTGCTAGCTACACCTGTGCCACCGCCATCTTACCAGTTAACAGTCGAGTGCGCTAACCGCTAGGCAAGCGCTTCGTCTTTTTGGGATTCCAAGGAGTGAGGTTTGACTGATGCACAATTGCACAGCACGACATTGCATCCGGTACGTATCCGTGTAATGAAATGTAAATGTGGTGGAAAATGAGCAAAACCTGTGTGTGCGCGCCTTCCTTTGATGGGTTCTTAGCTGCTTTCGTCGCTTACGTTTCTTGTCTTGTACACTGATTTAATAGCGAACACTCACTCATTCGGACCAATCAATTGTCAGTAAGAACCCGGAGTTGACAGCTGACTCGTGTTCACACTGTGCTTTCGAAGGTCAGCTGGGTGTGTTTTTTACCTTCACATCAAGTACCAGCTATGCCGGAAATTGACCTTTCCGACATAGTCAATCATTCGTACAATAATAGCCAATCAAATAGCCGCATTGTCTTAACCCCTGGCTTGACACGCCCCTATCGCCGTATTGTCCCACAAGCAAAGCTGGTTGTCAGTAGCGTGTGCTTGGAAAAGTTAAAGTTACGAAGAAAATGGTCCTCAGATGTGCAATTCTGATGAAAGATATCCCACTCGGTTTTGATTCATTTTCCAAAGCCTAAAACACAGTTGACGAAGTGTCTACGATGGATTAAGGCTCGCGGAAGAGCGTGCGTACAACGAATTGTGAACAATATCAATAAACAAAAGGCTGTATGTTCTAAGGTAAGTAAGGGAGAAGTATCTCCTCTGAGTTTGATTTCATTATTATCAGTGCTTTATACATTGCAGGAGAACAACTTTCACTTTGTTAGTGTATCTCTGACCTGCTGAATAAAGTGTGTCATTTTTTATGCCGAAGAGTCGGGTTCGTGATACGTAAATGAGTGATGTCATGCAAGAGAAATGTCGATTTGCCTATTTGTATCACATCGGACTTTTAAGGCATAGCACTGGGTTCGATTATGAGCCAAGGTAAACTTTTTCGTCTGGTGACAACGATACTGACTGAGTTCATCACTATTGTTTAAATGCACTTGTAGAAAATCGAACCTAACTCACTTATAAAGACTACAATGATATTACTTGTGATCTTTCCAAGTTAGAAGTACTCACCCTGCTTTCCATGCGCAGTACGATTCCACTATATTACCCAGTTGGATTTCAATGAAGTTTGTGAGGCGTCAAACCTTTTTGCGTCGATCGCCAACATTTCACTGTAACTCTGACGTTGTGTCCTGCTCCGTCCAAAATCGTAATTCTGTCTACATATCCTTGCGTGCAATAGTTGAGACCGCTTTGTAGAACTCTCTTGGACAAGTCTGACGCATTTGGCAAAAAACATACTATCTAGAATACTTCAGACATGTTCTGTTCAGTCGCCATTTTGGAAGGTTGTGGGACATGGCAAATGGAGCGAAGAAGGTCAGAGCTTAATAGTCGCCAGTCGGAAAGGTCCATTGAGTAGGAAGTCAGCCATGTTTGAATGTAGCAGCCACATTGGGTCAAATCTAGCGTTTGACAAACTCCTACTAGGGAATTCGCCCAAACGAGCACCAATTGGAAGCAGGTACTGCATGCTAAAGAGAATCATGCGGTCAACATTTGATGATCATTTTAAGGGTTTTCAACGAAAAATGGGGTGCAAGGGCTCGCTCATCGCTGTTGTTTTGGCAGGGACTGTTTATGTTCAGGTACGTGTCCCAGAAATTAAAAAGTGACTTTTTATTGGGTGGATGTGCAAATGCCTGTACTCTGCATCCCTTTCCCATGTCCTGCATCATAATTGACTCAGGGATAACGTGTCACAAATTAATTTGTAGGGCAATACAGTTTGCAGCATTTCAACGGTGAAATTTATGCCCCACATTACGACGTGAGGTGGCCCAGACCGTGAATCACAAGTTTGGCGGATGCCTGAGCTCAGCACGATGAGGATATAAAAGTGGCATCTCCTCCTCCTCCTCCTCCTCCCCCCACCTTGCACAACAGCCAAATGTACAGCCTTAAACTGTGCTCCATCAAAAAGTGAGCGTCCCTTTAAACACTGCACTTTTCCCCTGAGGATGACTCTGCACTTTCTCCAGAGACTTGGAAGAATACGAATGAGTTTATTGGTTGTCTTCGGGGCGCCCTTCAACGTGACTCATCGCCGGCATTCTTCATATTACTGAAGCAAAAACAAACTTGTTGTGAATACAGATGAAAGAGTGCAAACGTCACGATTAATGGTGTTATCACACACCGCAAATAAATCACACAGACAGGCGCGGAGAGCATTTCAGCACCTACAGTTTATATCCAAAATATTCAAACATTGGAAATAGTAACTCATGATATCCACAACGCTGTAATTTATGACAATTAACTTCCATATTATTGAATAAATGCACCACATACTGTTGCCGAGCTGCCATCCGCTTTGTCTGGTTAATTGGTCCTCTTTTCATCCGTGCAGACAAATTGATTGATCTGTGTTTATCCATTGAAGACTACTTTACTTTGATGGTACTGTCATTATTTGCCTAAATATGAACTTGTACATTTAATCAAACAGATAAGGCGCTGTCCATTTGCTAATCATACAAGAACGTGTTGTGCAACGTGGCGGTTGTCCTTGATCTTTGTACGCAGAAACCATCTGGAGTCATCCTCCTCGCCCTGGCGATGCCGTGCTGCGCCTTCAAGTGAAGGAGACAAACGACACCAGATAAGAGCAGAAAGTTACTATCCCGGCTCAAGACCAGACTTGAGCCAGCAACCACTTCTACCATGGACCCATATATACAAAAAACCTTGTGTTACTGGGCAGCTTTTGTCTTCCTCTCAGGCTATCTTGTCAGAAGACACAGGTCTCGTGCGCGGCAGATACCTAACTAAGACCCGGACGTTTGCATTGCACATTCCTTTGTAATAAATCCATTTGCTGTTAACTCGTCTAATCATTATTCATTTCCTCCTCGATCCGTGAACACGCGTCGGGTCCATCTTGCAAAACCCCACACCATTCGTCAATTTTCGGAGCCTCTTATCCTCACAAGGATTGAGGGAGGGCTGGAGCCTATCCCAGATGTGAACGGCCAAGAGGTAGGGTACACCATGAACTGGTTGCTAGCCAATCACAGGGCACAATCACACCTAGGGCCAATTAAGCCTTTCCAATTAATGCATGTTTTTGGATTGTGGGAAGAAACTGGATTGCCATGAGAAAACCCTCTCAGGCACGTCAGAATATGCAAACTCCACAAGAGGAGGTGGGGGGATTGGAACCCCGGTCCTTAGAACTGTGAGGCCAACGCTCTAATCAGTTGCCGCACTGTGCCGCCCCGTGTTTTATCAACTGTATAAAAACCCTCATTGGCACCACCCCACCCTTCCTTTGTTCTCTGCTCACCGTGCATACCGCCAGCCACATTCTGTGGTCCAGGAGTCTACGTAATTACCTCTTTGTATCCAAAGCTTGCACAACTTTTGGTCAATTTTCTTTTCAACTTACTGCCCCAAATGACTGCAAGACTGCAAGAAATGCGACACACCTCATTCATTCCAATATCATCGTTTCAAAAAATGATCGCTGCACCTGTTTTAGCCTGTTTTGGACCTATGATGTGATGTAACCTATGATGTAATTGTATCACGTGGCACTGTGGCACGGTGAACGAATGGTTAGCACATCTGTGTCACAGTTCAGAGGACCGGGGTTCAAATCCAGCATTGCTTGTCTAGAGTTTGCATGTTCTGTCCATGCCTACGTGAGTTTTCTTTGGGTTCTCCGGTTTCCTCCCACATCCCCAGAAACATGCATTAATTAGACACTCCAAATTGCCCATAGGTGTGAATGTGAGGGTGAATGCTTGTTTGTTTCTATGTGCCCTGCGATTGGCTGGTGACCAGTTCAGGGTGTACTTTGTCTCTCCCTTGAAGACTCCAGCATGCCCATGATCCTAGTGAGGATAAACGGTAGAGAAAATGAATGAATGAAAGACTTTGTGATCACGTTATATGTTTTCGTTAACCAATTAGCCAAGACTCCTGAGGATTGAAATGATCTGTGTGGCCCAACAGAATTTATTGGCTGTATTCCAGGTCTTGTTCTCAACACAAATACTTAATCCAGGCGTTCGTTGTCCTTCTTTTCTGCTCCAGACTGCGCTCAGGGTTACCATCAGTTCAGGAATTATATTCACCTGTCTCTCTTATGCAAGAACGAGTAAATGCAAATTGTGTGGCAGTCTCGTGGATCAACCTTTATGAAATTGTTCACGTGTCATACCGGTCGTACATAGCTAGCACTGTCAATCACGCCCTTAAAGGGAATACAAATGACACTTAACACTGTAGTAATGATAATTCAAATTTGAAGTGGTTATACTGAAGTGTTAACTGTTTCATCCCCGGTTTCCCATAAGGAAGAATAAAGGAGAAAATGTCTTTTGTATAGGGAAATGGGAGAAATTGGGAACTCTAGCTGCTTTTGACAATATTCACCTTTGGGGGCATAAATGCTGCAGTTATTGTTTAAGAGCTCCTGCAAAGCAGGGGTCAGCGAAGGAATGCGATGCCCTTCCCCCTTGTTTGTGGCTCTATTGTCAACTGCAGGCCAAGCTTTTATTCATCCGATGTAATCCAGAGTCCAGAAGAAAGGAATCTGGAGACAGATCATCTGGAGGCTCAACGGGGCTGGCAGCCTTGTGGCTTCTTGGTTAAAAGCGTTTGTCACAGATTCAAGAAGTGCTTGCTTGTATTTTATTTTCATTTTGTTTTTATTCTTTACTTAGAAGCAGAGATGTAAAATAATGTAGATTGCATGTTTACTTGGCCATCATCAAAGAGTCAGCTTGTCCATGTATGTGAAGGACTCCACTGTATTTGCAATGTATAGCATCTGCTACCCCAAGGCTGTGTTATCGCCTCTTTACACTGAGGGCACTTTGACAACAAAATGATAAGAACCACAATGTTGCCCTTGTGTTTTTGATTTTTCATTTGAACTCATCTCAGTTTTCTTCCAAAAGGATGTATTTTACTGCATGTCAGTTGAATGCCAGGGCTCGTACTATTAGGGAATTTTGACAAATGAGTGCCACTCCGAAGCTTGAGTAAGGAAGAAGCCCAGGACAACAATTTGGTGGCATTTTTTTTTTAATCATAACAGGCCATCTGTAAAAGTCTCAAACATCCATGCCATTTTGGTATGAAGTGCAGCCAATTCAGATTTAATCTATGACTTGTACCTATTTTCAAAGTTTAAAAAAAATAAATAAATAAAGGCAAAAGTAAGAAAACAGCCCGAACTCCAGTTTTACAGATCGACCTGAATTTGGGTGAACGAGTCTATTAGCAGGATAGGATAGCCTGTCAACAGGAGACATGAGAAAGTCTGAGGAACCCACGCCTGAAATTGTGCAGGAAGTCATCCTTTTTGGTTTAATGGAGCCATTTCAGGCAAATTACAGGCCTCATACATTGTTAGAAAATTGGAGTGGGGGCGGGGGTCATTCTTGGACTCCCGTTTCACAGTGGTTGGACATCTATCTTGAAAAACATGAAAAAGTCTCAAGTACTCATACGCATAAGAGAACAAGAAGTCGGCCATTTCGGTTCAAAGAACAGTCATTGCGATAGAATTTCAGGGCTTGATTTTTCAACAACTCAAATCTCTTACCCGGTGTTTTTTAAGACAACCCTCCCTGGTAAAAACTGTATACATTCAATTTCCAATTTGATTGTTTCGCCGGACTGATTCTAGCAGTCCTTCCCCCCCAGTGGTCTTCCTCTGGATTGAATATCTTTGCCTCCTTTCTTGTTTTTCTGACACCTGACAGTTCTCCAAATGTTACAACGTGGTACACGAGCTGGAAAGGCTTTGTTGAAAAGTTTTTTCCCACGGGACTTGAATCATCCACATGAATCATCTTCTTACTACTTTCTTGCCAAACAACACTTTTGACCAACGGGTCGAGCGCACAACTGAATTAATGTGCATCTTCGATTGTGGAAAAGGCAAAATGTTCCTTCCACAGCGTGGCTGTTGTCAGGACGTCAACGCCTCAGCAACATTCTTGTGAGTTATCGCTGCATACACTCGATGTTTTAACTTGAATTCCTGAGACTGTTTCTTTGCCAACACATCTCGTGGAGAAAAAAACCCACAAGGCCGTCTTCTGAGTTTTTAATAAATGGCATTAAGCGATTAACTAACCAAGATGACGCTGCACAATTGACTGAACAGGAATAAATTAATTTCTACTCTTTTTGACTATCTACTCCACTGAAGCATGTACGGACAGTAAATGTAACCATTTGTCTTTGAAAACTCATAAATCTGTTTCCTGTCAGGTTTTTGTTTTGGCTGAGCAAAATGCAATTGCATTAAGTACGCTAAACTTTCCTGTTTAATTGCTTGCGCAACAGGGACGTTGAGTTCCCTGCCAGAAAATTCTTGGCCTGCTCCGATCCAAGACCTCACGTTACAAAACTCGAAATTTGAATATTGTGCTTACAGTCTCCAGTGTCACTTCAGTGAGACAAACTTCTGATGTTGCACTTTCCTAAAGCGAAAACAAAATATTACATTCCACCTTTCTCAAGAGAATACATACTGCAAATTTTGCACTTCTCAATAACAAGGAGAAATCAATATTGCACTTCCTAATTTAAAGACAAATTGTTGCTTTACGTTTGAAAAAAAGACAAAGTATTGATGTCGCACGTTCCTAAAAAGAAGACAAACTAATGAAGTTGCATTCATCTCCTGAAAGGAAAAATGTGTTTTAATGTGTATTTTTTTTTTAATCATACAGTATACGTTAAGTACATTACTATGTTTATTTGGCAGGCTTTCTTTTTTTTTTGTTTGTGGTTTTGAAAACAACTGAGTGAGTCTGCCTTACATAAGTTCTCAAACGTGTAGATAACATGTGCTGTGTAATTATTATGAATGTCATTTCTCACCACAGCGTATCAGGAAACTGGTTTACAACCCTGTTATGGCGACATACACGAACTGAAAACGTGAGTTGTGAAACATTTGATTGGCGTACCATGGGATGGTGTTGTCACGTTGCGTTGCGTCATAGATGGAGCTGCCATGTTAGGAGTTAGTGGACTAGCCATTGGGAATATAAATATGTTTTTGTGATTCGGGGCAAGTTGTGTGGCGATAAACCTAGTAACGTCAAGCATGGTTGACATGAAATGACATGACACGAAACATACGAGTGTATGCAGCGATAACTCACAATGGCCTGTTTTTAGTCAAAACAACAGCAAGTATAAATGACATGCGCATCATAATCATCATCAATCAATCAACATTGGACATTATACATGGTTCAATAGTGCTACATGTACAAAATGAGTTTTCAAGATACTAGATTGAGTCCCATGTACATTATATTTAAACTTGGTGTCTTTCACTACAAAGCCTTTTTTTTGTTGTTTAGCAATGGGCAGTCTACTAGTACATTGTATTAACACGTCTGCCACAGCCCACAATCCAATGTGGTTGCTAAATTGGTGCCCAAATTGTTTCCCTACAACAGTGATGTTGCACTTTTCTGAGAAGAATTGATGTTAAACTCTCTTCCACTTCCCAAAAAAGGAAAACTAACTTTTGATGTAGCACTTTCCTAATGAGAAGACGAATATATGACGTTGCACTTTCTGAAATTAAGACAAAAGCCCGTGGATGTTGTCAATCAGCCAGGTTCATCCATTCGGAAGGAACTGAATCGATTGCTGGTGTGGAAGCCCAACTATTTGCCTGGTATCACTTTGTACAGATAGAAAATGCTTTTGTAGAGAAATTAAGACAAAACTTGGGATTTGGCACTTTCCTAAAACGAAGAAAAACTACTGATAAACAGAGGAAAAACTATTGATGGTGCCCCTTCCCTAAATCAAGAAAAACTTGAATTTTCACTTTCCTAAAGGGAAGACACTATGGAAATTGCACTTCCCTGAAACTAAAACTATTATTGGGGCACCTTTCCTAAAAGAATTGAAGATGGAAAGTTTTTTTTCCTTCTACTGTGGCAAAGATGTCCTACAATTTTGCAGAAATTTCATATAGAGGTGAAAAAGGCCAACTAATAAGACATGGTTGTTCCACTGGTGCCCCCTAAAAATTCTACTAGTGCAGTCAGTCATCTTACTAGTGATGACAAAGAGCACAAGTGTATATGGAACTGAAACTGGATTGCAAGGATATGGAGTGAAGTAAAGTTAAATGCGGATCTGTTTTAAGTTTGCTAGTACCGTTTACTTCCTCCTTCCTTCCTTTTTTCACACCCCACTTTTGTGGGGAGCGTGTCAGGGGGAGGGGACGCAACCCCCAGGCTTAATTTGCACGGTCACCTTGTTGTAAAATGGGGGAGGTGGTGACATTCTTTGTGGAGTTTCTCTGCGTCCTTAATCTCACTGTGATTTGTACTCTTTATATTACTCGTATGGCCTCCTTGCGCCGCTTAGTGTAAAAAGGAATATTCTGTTTGTAATCTGCGTGGTTTACGGCGGTCGTCTGTTGTGTACTCTGGTTACAGTTAGGGGAAACGAGGCTGCACGTGGGACCTGCAAAAATAAAAGCCCCCCCCCCCCAACCCCCTCCCTTGCTTCTTGGGAGAAGGGGTATAGCGTTGCCATGGAAACAGACAGCCCTACCCCCGTCCCGGAGCAGATGGTGATGGATGTGGCGGGACAGGGGGATTTGCTCAATGTCATGGAAATTGTTTTTTTTCTTCTTCTTGCATTCTCGTAAATAGTCAATGTGATTAGCAGTTTATGATCATCAACAAGTGAATTAGAGCTCCACAGGTTCTCAATAGGGTTGAGGTCAAGGGATGATGGTGGCCACACTCTTGGTTTTTCTCCATTTCAATGATCGAACGACATGTTTCTAACGTATCATATTCAGACTTCCCTTTTCATAAAAGTAAAAAGCTGGAAAAGCCGATGCTTTTAGAGTCTTTCTTATGCATAACTACAGTATATGGAAAAACTAGCAAACATAAATCACCTTATCTAATCCAGTGGCTTGAATATGTCCCACCGGGTCATTGCGTAGCTTTTCCATACTGTGACAACAAGGCACCCTCATGAGGCCATGCCAGCCCGAAGACCTGGTCCAGACGCTTGCAGTTTTTCCTGACATTTCCGTCTTTCTATGCTTGAAATCCATGCACTCACGGCTTACAACAAGACACTCGCCCATCCCAGCTGACTACGTAGAAGGCAGATGTATTTTCGAGATTGAAGGCATAGTTAGCTAAGTAAATTGTAGGTCGCAATTCCGCCGGATAGCTTCTTATGTGAACAAAGGCGCTTAAGTTTCTGTATAGTGAGGGAGGGGCAACTCATGCTAGGGGCCAAGTAGTATCTTACCCAAACACAGAATAATAAGGAAATGTTAAAAGGAAAAAAAAACGGTATCCTCAATACTCAGCACGACATGCAGATTGTATCTAATCTGACTACTGGCCCACATATTAATTAAAAACCGAAGTCAAGTGACTTTTGAAGCTCTTTCCATTCATTCATCACCGTTACTTTCAAAGGATGTTTGTCCCCACGTGAGAATAAAGAATCAACACAGCCTTTTAAAAAGTGTAAGAAGAGACACTTGAAGGCACGGGATGTGTGTTTATTGAACACAGCCTGGGTAGCCCCCTTGGGACCTCCCATCTTTGCATCTTTACAACACATCCCCCTAGCCTCAAGAATATTTATTCCTTACATTTGCAGACAAACTCATGCAGGAATGAATAAGGTTGACGAGAACTTGTTTGTACCTTTAAAGAAGAATGTGAAGCAAAAAGAAACTTTTGATGTCAGGCGTGACAAATGGATTTTTACACGTATACACAGTTGGCTCTGTGTGCGTGCGCACTGTGTTGCTCAACTCTGCAGCTGCCCACATCTGGAATGGATGTTTTGCAACATTGTAAACAGACTTGTTTTTTCTCTTGAAGCCATTTCAAACAAGAAAAGCATTTACATATTTATCTCTTTAAAGTGGAAATTAGAGTTCTTTAAAGTTGAAAGTAATTGCTTGTAGACAAAACGTTGTGGGTCTGGAAATCCTGTCAAGTGTGAAATTAAACTCAATTTCGGAAAACATCAAATTGTGACGTCACAGGCAAATTTACTGGACATAATCCAAAACCAGTATCAAGTTTTTCCCGACTTGACATCGAGGTTGGCCACCGTTTTCAACTGCATTGTTTAGTGTGACTCAGCTTCAGCTAAGTGTGGCAGTAAACATTTTGAAACCTCTTTTTGGAAGAATAGTCAACCACTAAACTGTAATTGTGAAAATGTGGAATTCCTCCGTTATGGAGGAAAATGTTACTGCAAATGAAAGCGAGCGGCAGTTTTAACATCCCGGATTGGGAAATAATACCACGAAAGCGATACAATCACATGGATTGTTGAGATTTCGTTAGGAGACATGACAGAGCAAGTTGTGTATTTCTTGTCCTGCACATCTGTTTGCTCCATCTAGCCTCGCCCTGTCATGTCTAAATGGTGAGCTCATGAAATCAGTGGCTTTGGGGTGTCCCACTGTCTCTTAGGAGCTTGAAAAAGACTTTCTTTCTGGTAGACTTCTGTGTGCATTGGTCAAAAATGACATGCAGTTTCCTAGCGGACCGAGTGGGACTTGAGCTAGTGAGTCATATTTGTCAGGCCCAGAAACTCTGAATGAACACATGACTAACTGTCTTCAGATGTTGTGATTTGAATTCATTGACTTAGTAACCAGGAGCAGTGAGGGAATAAAATCGTTTACACGTGAAAGAAAAACGGATAGCTTTTATAGCCCCAGTTTGGATGTCAGTTACATGTGACAACTGTCAGCGTGCACAATAGAAATACAGGAAAATACAACAACTCAAAGTGAGCACGTTAATGATTTTTAGAAACGCTGCTTTGCACAGCAGAAATAACAAAGAATCTCCGCAAAAAAAATCATGAGAAATAATCCACCCTCCCCCACCCACCACCACTGTGTATTAAAAACAGCTGGACAGCTCTAAAAGAACCGGTTACGTTGGCTTCATTGTCGGAGTTAAGACGCCGCTTGTCAGCTCGTGACATAAATTTCAACTGGCTGTAAATACTGCGAAATGATTTTAGTGATACAATTTTGGTTTGGGAGCGAGATGGGGGGCATTTTTTATGTGATGATTGTTAAAAAAAAAAATGAGCACAAATGCTCAGTGGGTTTATTAGGAGATGAGGGACTACGGAGTAAAAGTTCTAGATGTGCGGAACACTGCTCCCTCCGGTGAAGTTCATAAATATTAATGGATATTTATTAGGAAAAGCCCAACAGAGCATATTTAATGTCACCACCAAGTCCTTCCACCTTTTGTTTTTTACTTTGGCACTTTTTTTGGGAGTAAAACATTCATCCGTCACCATCATTTCTTCCCTTTCGTCCCCTGTGACATTGTGTTCCTATATTTGTTTTTTCTTTGATTACAACACGTTTGATTAGCCGAGATTATGAGATTGATGGTGGACAAAAAAAAAAAAAAAAAATCACACGTGGTGGTGTGTATTTTTGTGATTGTCGGAGAACACCACACACATTACAACCAAAACTGTTTGATGCCCGATTCCCTTTTATCTGCATCTGTCACAGAAATCCTGACGTGTGCTCCAGGCCTTGCTACGACTGTCCTACCTTGTCTCGTCCTGTTCTTGTCCTTTTCTATTTGCTACTTGTCTCATCCCTTTCTCACAAGGTATCCCTATACCTGGGTCATTTCCTTCCTACCCTGTCTTGTTCCTTTTCTATTGGCTACATCTTGTCCCCTCCTCACATTGAGCACTACCTGGCTCAATATGACTGTCCTGACCTGTCCTGTTCCCCTCCTGTGCTGTTCTCTACACGCCTTGTTCCTTCTTGTGGGTGAGGCGGAGTGTACCTCTAGGTCTATACCCCTTGTCTTGTCCTATTTGATATTTCCTCACAAAATGTAGTTTACCAATATTATCCTGCCCTGTTTTCTATTCGGTCATGTCCCTTTTACCAGGGTTTAGAACTGCGTGGCTTTCTATTACTGTCTTGCGTTTTCTCCGATTTGCTAATCATCACATCCCTTTCTCACAGAATGTCGCACTACATTGCTCACGAATACTATCCTGTCCTATTTGGTCCTGGTCACCTCCACAGCTTTATAATGTGTACCAATGCCTGGCTCACTAGTCCTGTCCTATCCTGTTCTGTTCCTTTCCTACTCTCTTTGCTACTTTATGTGTCTTTTTCTCACAGGGTGCATCATTGCCTGTTCATTATTCCTTTTCTGTCCCCTTTATTTGTTCATCATCGTCATTTTCTCACATGGTGTACCTCTGCCTGACACACAACCCAAGTCCTGTCCTGTTCTGTATGGTTCTAAAGCTTATTACGCTTCAGCTCCCCAATACTGCAGGACCAAGCACGGTATTAGGATAGACTGAACTTGCCTTTTTCAAATCAATGTTGAATGCTTTATTGTATTCAGTTGACTTATTTTTACGTGACAGAAACATTTAAAAATTAGAACAAAATGCAAAAAGAAACAGATGGTACCACTTTAGAGGTTCTGCTACATCCAGAAAAAAGGGGAAAATTGATGCTAATGCAGTTCCTCCAGACCTTTGTTTATTTCCCAACCAGCTGCTAAATATTGTTTGTTCACATTCCAGAACACCAAGCAAATCCAAGTGGAGCAACGGCCATTTGGTAGGCCACTGGAGCCAGAGAGCTTTAGACAGAGTTTGAGTTGGAGTTGGCAAGCTGATACACACCCAAATAAATCATACCTTGGAAACAAAATCAATCATCCGACGCAGGGCTGGACGATATAGGTTTGTAGGAAAACAAATTGCACACACCCTGTGTGAAGTAGCTGTGCATTTTTCCATTGCATCATGCATTCCAAATCAACGTCCAGCTTTTCACATGCAATTGGGGAGTTCATGTTTTGACTCAAAAAAACACCGATGTATTTCTTTCCTGTACTTAAAGCCCCACTGTCATGCCTTTAAACATTCTAAAATACATATTGTAATGAAAAATACATATAACATTATTCACTTCAATGTCTACACGAAAAAATAAATATGGGTGGAGAGCGCGTCATCCATGCGCAATGTTGCGGAAGTCTCATTCGACAACCACGTGGTCGCCATATTACCTGCAACATCATCAGCAGATGTTACACCGGGACATTCGCCATTGACAACACGTAGTGGCAACTTGCTATGGAGCACGGAAGCTCTTTTTAAAGAAGAGAACATCTCACAATCGAGTGAAATGACCTGGGCAATATTAGCCCATCATTTCGAGCCATATTTTGATGATAGGCAGCTCACTTCTTACTAACAACAGACTCCCCAACAGCATGTAGCGCACTCAGGAGGACCCATGCCGGGCGGGGGGAGAGCTCCTTTCTACCCCCGCACACGGCCAAACCACCTCCGTGTCGAGGCCAACGCGGATGCTGTCGCTAGCGGGCGAGCTGACGTGGAAGCCGTCGCCGGCGAGCCAACACGCGAAGTGGGGTGCCCAGACACCAGTGGCCGGTGAGGGGAGAGCCCGGCCAAACCACCTCCCTGCCCGATTCACCTCCGCGTATGGGCTAATGCCGGGCTCGGCTTTTTCGACAAGGCCGGCGGCGAGCCACAAGGCCGTCGGAGGCCATCCTTCCGCAGCTGCTGCACAAAAGCCATCCGACACGCACATCGACACATTTAGCACTCCTGACTTACGTACCTGGATCTTTTGTTACGTTATGAGAGGACTACATTCCCTCAACCCCCCAACTATTGTTGTTTTGTTTTTTTTAGTAGCTGTATACACACCTACCTGTCATTTGGAACCCACAAAGCTCTCGTCCTTTGCAGCTGTGCAATCCATTTTTCACGACGAACCGGATCTTTTGGAAAAGTATGCAGATCAAATCCATCCTTCCGAGTGTTCGAGCAATATCCAGCAATACAACGAGCCGGCATTCTGGCTAACACGAAGGAACAACGAGCTACCTTCCAGCAGGTAAACTAGTAGAAACTGACGAGCCAGCCTGAGTGTGTTGCTGCTGTTAACATCAACTCCTGCTTCTTCTCAAAAATAAATCTCTCGAGAGGATTTTCATGGCAAGTGTTACAAAAAGCCATGTACGTCAAAATCATGTTTTGTGGTGAAAAAACGGATGGGTACATTCCGACTGCCTTTTTTTCCCACAAATAACATACTAAAATTCATGCATTTCATGACGGTGGACCTTTAAATACTGTACCTTTGGTATTTGTGTTTGTTGTTTGTGAGATAGAAGCACATTGTTAATCCAGTTCTTCTTTAAAATGGTTTTGTACTAACTTTGTGACCACTTTGAGTTGAGAAACTCAAGTTTCCCCCAAAACATTTTATTATTTCCACTCACAAAAACGCCATTGATGTGTGAAAAAAAGAACAGTTTTTACCAGTTTTTATTTTAAATGCTCGTTTGAAAAAAGGATAATTTTTGCATTTTTCACATCGACGTTGAGACCCTTACTTGTTACGCACACATTGATGGTTGAAAGAGAAACCACATTTTATCTGTTCACAATTTTAAAACATTTAGAGGGACATGTAAAGATTAACACTGGCATTTAACAAGATGTTCACCTTGAGGCACATTATTTGTTAGCATTACAAACCTTGTGATGTGTGACAGAAAGGTCTGTTTTTACATGTTTTTTTAATTTAAAAACATTATTTTGTAGACAATAATACACACGGATGTCGTTTGTATTCATTTATTTGGGAAAAAAATACCCTGGTAAACTGCAGCATACACAGATAACTGTTAATTTGTCTTCTCACCCATTCCAAGATAGGATGGCTCAAGGCAAAGAATGTGGCCACCGCAAAATAGTAATGGTGGTTGACCGCAATTTTGACGGTCATCACTCATGCACTGACTGCAGGCGTTATGAGTGGTCAGCGTTCTAAATGAATGGGCTTTCTCGCCACTTGGGCAATTCTCACACGGAAAACTTCAGGGGTCATATCCGTCCGTGGCTACTGGCTCAACTTCTCGTTTTTATGACGTCGTGTATAAGCAACTTCAAGAAAAAAAAAAGCTTTGTGTGCATGTTTCGTGCACAGATCGGTGTGCTTAAAGGTGGCTTATTCTGGAAAAAGTGCATAAAGTGCTTTCTTCATGAGTGAAACTGCTGTTGTTGTTTTTTTTTTTACAGGAGTTGCTTGCCTCATTGTGAGGGATAGCAAACAGAGTGCAACATTTGATAACCCCTTAAAATGATGAATTAGTGCTGAAAAACTGCCAATAATAATTCTGGGGTGGATTACACCCTAAAATGGGAAACATTTTGAAAAAAATTCAGAATAGTTTAATCCGCAGGTACGAAACCTGCATGAGCCAGTCGTTTGCCTTATTGGCCCTCTCAGTGTTGTCATGGATGTGTTTTGTGGTTTTGCTTGGCTGGTTAACTGGGAGTTGGCTTTGCTGGAGCTTCGTGCGGTGGGGGGTTTGGGTCAGTGCGCCCCAGGTGCTGAACATCATGGGGCCCTGCTTTGCCTGATATGGTCTTGTTGCAAGTGTTGCACTGCGGCAACTGGTTATCGATTTGGGCGATGCTGGGGCATGCTTTTGTGAGCCACAGATGCGTAATTTCTTTAATGGTTTTCATCACCTCTCCTTAAGTGTTTTTTTCCCACTTTGGCGTGAGTGGAGTGCCTTTGTCGAGGCTGGGGGCCATGGTTTTTGGGTTTGTGTGGTCTAGGGTGGGCCGGGGTGTTGGTCCTGGTCCTGGTCAGCACTCGATTCTTGATGCCCAACACTACCCACGATGGGTGCGTAATTCGGGCTCACTTTGGCAGGCTATGATGTCTTTTTTGGGAGGTGTGGGGGGTGGGGAGTGGCTGGCTCCTGCTTTGGGCCCTGTTGGTAGATGAGGCCAACATGTTTTCCAGAGTTGGATGGGACTGGTACCAGTGGTGGGGTTTGCTAGGTGGTCTGTGGGGGTTGAGTCGGGGACTGGGGGTCACCTTGGCACTGATCGGGGCGCTTCAGTTGGGTCCTGAGTAGTTGGTGGCATCCCCCTGATTGGGACCTCTATTGTTGTTGTTGTAGCCAAATACGACGGTCGTTATTCTGTATCAAGGTCCAGAAAGTGAGTCACATCGGCCGGGGCGCTTCACAGGTGTTCCACCGTCAACGTGGTCGGTTTTTGAGCACAGTTGAAGAGATGATGCGTATCGTGGGGGGGCGACGTCACACAATGGGCGTTTATCGACAATGTTGTTGTTGAGTTGATGCTGACAGTTGTTGAGCTTGTAACACCAGCCCGAACATAGCGTCGATCTCACAGGGAGCGGGAGTTGTCTTTTGGATTCGGCTACTGGAGCCGGGTAGCCACCCAACATGACGTTTTTGGCTTTGTAGCCCGGCTACGGCGGTTCAATAGCTTGCCGAGAGGCCGCGCCTGTAGTCCTCTGCATTGACGCGATGGCCTCACTGACTCAGCCCCCCCCCCCCCCCCCCCGCTTTGTGTGTGGGGAGGGTTGGTCGAGGTGGCTCACTCTTCCTCTATGTGCCGCCTCAGCAACTCCGTACACCAGTTGAACAGGACATACTTAAAAGCTCTGCAAAGTTCTTGATATGTCCATTTAATATGCCACATAAGCAGATCCTCACAGAAGTCGACAAGTGTATCAAATGCTTCCCCAAAGAGAGAAAATGGCTTCTTTTTTTCAACTTAATGGGCAATCCGTTTTCATCACAATCATACCTCCGGGCAATTTAGAGTCTCAAATGAATTTATGTTTTTGGGAGGTGGGAGGAAATCTGATTGCCCGGAGAAAACCCACGCGGGCACAAGACGAACATGCAAACTCCACACAGCCGGGGCCGGGATTTGATCCCCGGTCCTCAGCACTGTGAGGCAGACAGTCATGCAACATGTCGCCTTGAATTCGTATGTTTATGTATTGCTCAAAACATATCATCACTCTATTCAGACGGAATATAAAGCCTGACATCAAGTACAATTCAGAAATGATGGAAAGTAAGGAGGGATTTTGATTGCTGTTTAGGAATCAAAGTTGTTCTTATAATACCTGCAGTATGCCATGTTAGTATTTCATGACTCATTATTTGTTCACGTTGTCCCAAATGACTAAGCATAAAATACCAGTTTTAGCTTGCTGTTGACAGAACACGCATATACTGTAGTTTCTTCTTTTTCCTATTCTTACTGTTTAGCTATAATTTGTCATGCTGTGATTTAGAATCCTAAACTAAGCTAAAATATGTGAAAGAATCCCTGAGATTGACTGATGACCAGTCCAGGGTGCACTCACCTTCTCTTGCCAAAAGCAATTAAAAAGACAATATTCTATATACGAACAAGAAGACGAAGGTCTACACTATCTGGAGCAATGGACAGTCTCTCCTATCAAAGAGCCCTCCGATACAAACTGCTCACACTTATTTATTCTTTTAGTTTTGGAACATAAAATGACAAAATTAGCGAAAAATATTTCACAACTTGATTTATGTCTCTAGTGTCCTTTAGCAGTATTGTTTTAGGCCTTTCATTTGGTCTCATAAACCTGATGAGCTCTAAATTAGTGGCTGCAAAGTATGTAAAATAAGAAAATTTAGCTCATGACCACAGAAGCCAAAGACAGAGCAAATCATCCCAACCAACCAACTTTTATGGGGACAACACTCGTAACATTTTTCCCTTCCATTTCATAAATACTCAAGTACCCAATCGCTGAATCTGTAGGGTTAGAAAACTCTGCTGTGTTGGCTTATTGGACAGGAATGCCAACAACTTCCAGCGTCTCAAGAGCGCTTTTGTTAAAGTAACACTGATACCTTTTGACTTTTCTCATCCACAAGCTGTCTTTTGTTTTGGATGGCGAAAAAAAAAACACACCACGACACATTTCCATGGCTCCTCTCTGGACGTTATTTTACCCTAGACCGAGAGACTGGAAAATACCGCAGTCGGCAAACAGGGTTGACCGTGATGAAGACTTATTTTGGGAACATAATTGGGTGTCGGGTTTTTGGGAAAAATCAAAGCGTGCGTAATGTAAGCTGATGAGTACTTCTCCATTTCACCTTCTTCTGAATGAAGAACTGGAAAATGATCCTCCCACTTCATACAATTACACACATTGGAATAAAAGCCTTTTGGGTGAGCTGCCGATTATTCCAGCAGACTTTTGGCCAGTGAAAAGTGGCACACCCTGGAATAGTCAACCGTCAAGTCTGGAGCATATACTGTAGATAAACAAGCATTTAGACCTTTGGACAGTAAACTGTACAGCTCCTCATTATGATTGTACTGTAGGTGTGCAAGAACCTATCGCAAATCCCAGCAGAATTTTGGTGAGAGAGCTGGGGTACACTCTGGACCGGTTGGATATGGAGGTCGTGATCGGGGTTGGAGCGGAGCTGGAGCCCAATCATACAGTGAAGAAAATAAGCATTTGAACACTCTGTTATATTGCAAGTTCTCCCACTTTTACAATTACAAACGTCAAACGTTTCCTGTAGTTGTTCACCAGGTTTGAACACACTGCAGGAGGGCTTTTGGCCCACTCCTCCACACAGATATTCTCTGGATCAGACAGGTTTCTGGGTTGTCGCTGACATGGAGTTTCAGCTCCCTCCAAAGATTTTCTATTGGGTTCAGGTCTGGAGACTTGCTTGACCACACCAGAATAGTATATGTTTCTTACAGAGCCACTCCTTGGTTTTCCTGGCTGTGTGGGTTGGGTCATTGTCATGCTGAAAGACCCAGCCACGACCCATCTTCAATGCTCTGACTGAGGGAAAGAGGTTGTTCCACAAAATCTCACAATACATGGCCACGGTCACCCGTTCCTTAATCCAGTGCAGTCGTCCTGACCTATGTGTGGAAAAACACCACCAAAGCATGATGCTACCACCCCAATGCTTCACAGTAGGAATGGTGATCTTGGGATGGAACTCATCATTCATCTTCCTCCAAACACGGTTAGTGGAATTATGACCAAAAAGTTCCATTTTGGTCTCATATGACCACAAAACTTTCTCCTATTACTCCTTTGTATCATCCAAATGGTCATTGGCAAACTTAAGACGGGCCTTGACGTGTGCTGGTTTAAGCAGTGGAACCTTCCCTACCATGCATGATTTCAAACTGTGACGTCTTCGTGTATTACCAACGGTCACCTTCGAAACGGTGGTCCGAGCTCTTTTCACGTCATTGACCAAGTCCTATCGTGTAGTCCTGGGCTGATTCCTCACCGTTCTAAGGATCATTGAGATCCCACGAGGTGATATCTTGCATGGGGCTCCACTCCGATTGAGATTGACCATCATGTTTCGCTTCTTCCATTTTCTAATGATTGCTCCAACAGTGGACCTTTTTTCCCCAAGCTGCTTGGCAATTTCTCGTAGCCCTTTCCAGCCATGTGGAGTTGTAGAAGTTTGTCTTTGGTCTTGGCCATGTTCCAAGTTTGAGTCTTACTGATTGTATAGGGTGGACAGGTGTCTTTATGCAGCTAACAATCTCACACAGGTGCATCTGATACAGGATAAGCCATGGTGTCATGATCCTGCCGCTCCAGCACGAGCTGTGCGGGTGCCTGCGCGGGTGCGCTGATTGGGGCGCACACCTGCGTCTCATGCGGGCTGATTAGTCCGTGTATTTATATCACCCCGATGACGATTGGTCCCCGCCAGTTCGTTGATCTTCATGTTCCGTTCGTATGCTCCGGTATCCCTGATCGAACCTGTGTGTACCGACCTTCGCCTGTCCTCCGACCAACCATGTAAGCCTGACTCCTTCGTTACTTCTGCCTGCATTGATTGTTCTCCTGTGTACCGGCTCCTGCCTGCCCGCTCACCTGCTCTCTTCGCCCGACGTCCCAACTACCGCTGCTGCACCGGACTGCCTGCTCGATCCCCTACCTCTGCATATAATAAACGTTTCTCCTTGAACTACCTTGCATCTTCCGAGTCCTGCATTTGGGTCCTACTCTCGTTCTGATTGGACGTGACACATGGAGTGAAGGTGTACTTTTAAAGGCAGACTAACAGGTCATTGAGGGTCAGCATTTTAGCTGATAGGTGTTCAAATACTTATTTACAGCTGTATCACACAAATAAATCATTAAAAAATCATACATTGTGATTTCTAGATTTTTCTTTTTAGATTATCTCTCTCAGAGTGGAGATTCACCTACGATGAAAATTTCAGACCCCTCCATGATTTCTAAGTGGGAGAACTTGCAATATAGCAGGGTGTTCAAATACTTATTTTCTTCACTGTGTATGAAATTTGAGTGTCTCTAGATTCCCTACACTGACATTGCTGTAAATTCTACAGTTATTGACTGCATACCTCAGAGTAAAATAGTAGTAGTCGTGGTACACAAGCCTAGGTTTGTGGAGTCTGCCTTTTGCCCAACTGTTAGCTGGGATAAGCTCTGGCACTCCCGTGACCCCTGTGAGGAGAAGCGGTTTAGAAAATGGACATGAACTTACAGTAAAATACTTTAAAGTATGCACTGTGGCATAAAATGTTCTTCTGTTCATGAAAGACGAGTATTTACATGACATTGTTTTTCAACTTTATGTTCTTTGTTGTGCATTGAATGTGTGTCTTATTTAACTCTCGCGTTGCATTAATGATGCACTTTTTTCATGGAAATGGTAAGTAACAGCCCAGTTAGTTCCAATATTGACTAATTGAAGCTACTGTAAGGGAAGTGTTACTTGTGTGTATTTTCTATCAGTGTGAGTATTTTTATTTTTTGTCCAACTGTGCGCTGGAACTGACTGGCAACCAGTCCAGTGTTGACCCCACTTTTCTTGCCCGAGTTTGACTCCAAGTCACCCTCGATGACATGCATATTATAAAATATCATCAACTTAATATTTTTCATCTTATCAAATAAACTACAAGTGAAGAATATGAATTTGCAGGATGTCCGCAAGATTCACAATAGAGACTTAAAACGGCCAGCGGTAGGTTTCAGGTGGGAGTTGCCACTGTCACAAAGATTAAGATCTTCTTCTAACGAAACAGGAGCTACTGTTTTCTCATGCGACCAAGCACTCATAACAAATACATAAAGCCTCTCTGTGCTCTGTCCACAAACTTAATCCCGGCCCATCAAGTGGACAAAAACTAAGGCAAACAATGAAACTTGGGTCCTTGGGGAGAATTGTAAGGGTGGCCCCATTTTCAAACAAAAGAGATCCTAAAGGCAAATACGTCGGTGCATGTGCCGGATTTTCTTCCCGTGTACAATAGAGACTGAAGCCGCATGACACAATCAGACACATCACAAGTACTGCAAAGAAATGAGCTCAAAATTCCAGTGAGTGTGTTCCGATTACCTTACATGGTGTGGCTTAGTCAGACTAAAAGCGCACACTAAATACACGCCATGGACCAAGATTATGCATGTACTTTCTTAATTAACCACAGAAGAGAGAAAGGAAGGAGGGAATGAAGGAAGGGTAAATGGCAGAAAGAGTGGGAGGGTGGAAAAATGATTCTATTTAAGGATGGAAGGAAAGAAGAAAGGGTAGAAGGGTTGATAGAAGGATAAATGATGGAAAGAAGGAAACAAAGATGGTATGAAAGAAGGAAGGACAGAGTTTGATGAAAAATGGAAGATGGAAGGAATGATAGGAAGGAAGAATGATGCAAGGATACTGTGGAAAGAAGAAGAGAGGAGCAAAGATAAGGTAAAGTTTTGGAAGGAAGAAAAGATGCTATAAAAGCTACAAGAGTGGAAGGAAAGAAGGAAGGAAGGAAGGAAGGAAGGAAGGAAGGAAGGAAGGAAGGAAGGAAGGAAGGAGGAAGGAAGGAAGGAAGGAAGGAAGGAAGGAAGGAAGGAAGGAAGGAGGAAGGAAGGAAGGAAGGAAGGAAGGAATAAGAGAAGGATGGAAAGACACGTGGAAAGAAGGAGGAAGGATGGGAAGAAGGATACAAGTGTGCTGTCATTTTTTTTTAATCCTTGGCGTAATTTGACGAACTGTGTACTTGTTGTTGTTTGTATGGGGGGAAAAAAATCTTTTCCCCATCACGTCACTTTAACGACATACACACCGAGCGTCTGTTATTACTGTATTTATCTGTGGAAGGCTATCTTCATAAGAGCAGAAATTTGTCTGATTGTCCGAAGGACATTCCCCCAAAAGTCATCTAATACTGCCATCTGCTGGCTGGAGTGTAACATTTAAAACGCTCCAGTTGAGGAACAGCCGAGAAATACGGTATGCTGTATGTTATGTATGTAAAAGGCGTCCCACGTGGTTTCCAGGCAGGACACGCCCTGCCAAAACATGATTGGCTACTGCGGAGCGAGAAGGGCAGGATATGCAGACGTTACGAGATGACCATGGCAAACGTGTAACATTTGTACGAAATAAATCCAAGACATTTGTTATGGTCAAATTTGAGGCTAGGGTTGGGTTTTAAAGAGGTTTAGGATGGGTTAAGATTAAGACTAGAGGTCATGTTCTGCCGGTAGCAACAGCTAGTCATAGTGCAGCGTTGCGTTTCCAGGAGCCAGAAATATCCTGCCTGGAAACGAGATTTCTCAATTTTGCAACGATAGAAACGTATAAATATTACAAGTGTGTTTGTTATCATTATTCATTTCCAAACGCAGTAAAAATACTGGGCATAAATACTACATACAATGACACCGTCCCTGAAGAGGGCGTAACAAAAGATAAACGTAGGCGGATGTGAATGTTGCTAGGGTTACAGGATAGCGTACCTACTGGAGTTCACGCCGCATTTTATAACAACTGTCGAAAGTCGCCCTACACTTGTGCTCGCGCCCACACCGAAAGTCTTTCGAGGTAATTTAAGACAGTAAAAGGCCTAGTAAAGTTAGACTTGGCTTTAGAAAAAATACATTTCTGAGTTTATGCTGACATCAACAATGGCCAAAAGCTATGGGAGCGATTAGCTCGGTTTAAAGACTCATCGCGCATCGGAGTTTCCGTTTCTGTTTTCAAACAAATCTAATAAATTGCCTGCCTGAACTGAAAACGAAACAATAGGTATAGTATTAGTGCAGTAGTTTCAGTTATTATACCGTAACTACAACATTTATAATATATAAAATTCACGGAAAATGTAGATTAACGCTGCCTAGCGCGAGCGATTTGCTTTTATTTTGAAGGGAACAAGTCGACACGAGAAATTCAAGTCAGAATGTAACCTGAGCTCAAGCACTTGCAGGATCCTTTTCCTTTTGTTGCTCTTTTGCCGGCTTTCTCTTGACGTATTCCCGACGTAATGGCGTCCAATATGGTAATTTCACTTGTTAGCTCGCTACCTGACGTCCAGTGAAGCCCTCGCCTCGTTTGTGGTGTTGTCGTCGGTTGCGGCAAGCATGTCCGGCGACCTCGCTGGCGTGTGGGAGGTCGCATTGAGCGATGGCGTCCACAGGATCGAATTCGAGCACGGGACGACCACCGGCAAGAGAGTCATCTACGTCGATGGAAAGGTACATTATGTGTATTTCACCCCCAATTTTAAAACAGTCACTATGTGTTTGGATAAAATTGTGAGTACCCGTAGAGACGATATGACCCATTTGACATGTGGATGTATGGTTGATGGATAGAATTCCAGATTCCATCTTCTCTTCTACTGCAGGGTCAATCCTGAGTATAGTATTCGTTACCATGATTATCGGGGGCGGAGCTAGCTGGTCGAACATGGCTGACAATGAAAGCATTTTCATCCTTGGAGGCAGCACTTGATTTACAACACTTTTGTACACTTGTCAACTGAAAGTGGCCTATCTTCGCACCTTAGCTTCCAAGTCACGGGAGGAGGGCGTTATTCTATTCGTTAGCCGATTTGGGACATAATAAGACGGGTTCGGGACTAGGCAGCTAGCAAACGATGGTCTTGGTTGTTTGATTTCACACTTGATGGGAGGAAAGCGACTCCAGAGATCCAACTAGTTGGATGCAAGCCATTAAAAAGTCAACTTTTAATATCTCCCCATTCATTTTGGTGCACTAGGAGGTGCTTAGGCGGGACTGGATGTTCAAGCTTGTGGGCAAGGAGACGTTCATCGTGGGCAAACTGGACACAAAAGCCACCATCAACATCGACCCAGTGAGCGGCTTCGCCTACGAGTACACACTGGAGATCAACGGCAAGAGCCTGAAGAAGTACATGGAGAACAGGTCCAAGGTGACCAGCACCTGGGTGCTCAACCTGGATGGGACGGATACCAGGGTGGTTTTGGGTGAGCTACTACTACTACTACTACTACTACTACTACTACTACTACTAATGGTACCTCGAGATACAAGCGACCCGACTTAATGAGTTTTTCGAGGTCCAAGCGCTCTTTCGGTCTATTTTTTTTGCTTTGATTTGTAAGCTCAAACTTAAAGGGGAAGTTCACTCATTGAAAATAACAATGTATCAGATAGGTCATGTCATTGGTACTGTAACTTTAAAAAAAAAGGTTTTCATCCGATGTCATTTAAGGTTGTTTGTATCGGCAATTTTGAATGTTCCCGGTCGCTGTCATTTTGGGAGTCACATGAGCGGATGTGACGTGTCCTGTGCTTGGTTAAATTCCTACACAGTTGTTGTCAGTGCTGATTTCTCGGATTTATCCTCATCTGATGAAGAAATAGAAGTATTGGTTGAACGGGAAGACGGAGGAATACTTCCATACAGATTTGAACCTGTGGCTGTAAATAATGTTGAATATTCAGATGGTTCTTCGGACGGGAATGATGCAGTCTGATGAATGAGCTTCACCGCCGAAGCTCGGCTCGCGGCTCGCCGCCGTTGTCGCTGGTCGGACTCCACGTCATTTCCATCCGAAGAGCTTCAGCGGTCGGGGAGGCCGTTAGCTGAGCTTCGGCAGCGGCGGAGGCCGCGAGCTGAGCTTCAGTGGCAGAGCTCGCTCGTCAGACTCGGTTTCATTCCCATCTGAAGAACCATCCGAATATTCAACATTATTGGCTGCCAGCCAGCAATAGGGCATATATATACAAACATACACGCCTCAGGAGAATTTTCAGTCTTTGGGTTTACTTGGGGCTATTAGCAGTTGAATTTTGGTCAGAGGTCGGTACACCCCGAACTGGTTGCCAGTACATCATAAGGCAACTTAAAACCTCTCCGTTATTTCATTTCCACCTTGTGGAGTTGCCCGCAGAGACAGCGTTGAAGCTAAGCAGCTTTCAAGCACACACCATCTTGTTCTCTTGGTTAATCCATTTTAAAGGGACACATCTGAGCTCTGTCAGGAAACAGGTCGCACCCGAGACAGACCCATCGTCAAATGATCATTCAAATGTTTGTGTTTTTTTGTCTTACAGTGTCTTAATTGCGTTGTCTTACAGAGAAAGACACCATGGATATTTGGTGTAATGGAGACAAGATTGAAACTGCAGTAAGTAAGCATTTTCACCCCTTAGCGCTAAAGTCATCTTTATCCAGCGTCTGTCTGACTTATTCCTCCCAGGGCGAGTTTGTGGACGACGGCACAGAAACCCACTTCACGCTGGGTGAACACAACTGCTGTGTGAAGGCGGTGAGCAGTGGAAAGCAACGAGACGGACTCATTCACACACTTCTCGTGGACGGAGCGGAGATAGCTGAATGCACAGAGTGACTTTGTGTTATTTTAAAAAACAAAAACAAAAAAACACTGGCATAAGTATTCAATACATCATCACTTTTCTCAAACATATCTTTCCAAATGAAATGACATGAAATGAAAATTCCACCAGATGTTCAGAACAACTCAAGTAATCTATACATACAAAGAAAGTAGAAAAAATAAGATCAAAAATTAAGTTGGGTATAATGAAATCACAGGGGAAAGTATTGAACACGCCAACTAGTTTTTATTGAATGCTTTGTTCAAAAGTCTTGGTTTGTAATGGTAGGGTCAAGACGATCCCTGCATGGAGAAACTAATCGCCTGCATTGCTCTGGTGTGATTTTGGCCCATTCATCCACACAAGCAGTCTTCAAATCCTAAAGGTTCTGTGGGCTTCTTTTATGTACCTTGAGTATCAGTTCTTCCCATAGATTTTTGTTTGGATTCAAGTCAGGTGATTGACTGGACCATTCTAGCAGCTTAATTTTTTTCTTTGATGGTAGCAGGGTTTTGTCAAGAATGCCTCAGTACATGTGCCTGTTCATCCTTCCTTCAATCATGAGAAGTTTACCAGTATCAGTTCCCATTTGTTCCATTCATACCACCACCAAAATCAGAATCAGCTTTAATGGCCAAGTATGTAACAACATACAAGGAATTTGTCTCTGGCAGTCGGTGCTGCCCTGGTACAACATTTCCCACCTCCAAACGTCACTGTTGAAATGGTCTTTACAGGGTTATATGGGATGCCATTTGGCCTCCAAACGTACATTATGACATCCAATTTCAGTTCAGTTCAATAAAAGCCATGGCAGCCGAGTACACTACTCCATGGTTTCCTTGTGACAACAATACCTGCTTATCCCAGATCTTTTAGAGGCACTCCATAAGTGGTCCTTGGCTCTTGGATAATTCTTCTGATTATTCTTTGCACTCCTCTGTCAGAAATCTTGCAAGGAGTACCGGATCGAGGCAAATTCATGGTGGTATGATTTGCCTTATACCAATACACTTATCATGCTTCAAATCATGCTGACTTTAATGTTCAGAAGCTTATATATTCAATACTTTTCCCTGTGTCATGTCACATTATTACACACAACTTAATTTATCATCTCATTTATTCTACTTTCTTTTCTTCTATGAATGGTATACTTGAGTTGTTCCCAACATCTGGTTAAATAGCAACAATAACACCTCTGGAAATATTTTTTGTGGAAAATGGTGATAGCTTAAATACTTGTTTTAGTTACTGTATAGGTATTTATGCAAGAGCCATAAAAAGTTGATACATGATAATTCGATTTCCTGAGTAGCTTAAAGAAGTCTCATGGATCTGCTGTTTGGACATATTCTTATAACACTGGATAAACTAAATTGTACTGTATTGTTAAAAAAAGTATTGGCGTCATTGTGCGAATGCTGAAGAGACAAACAAAAGTTCTGTTCTTCTGTCCTTGTATGTCCTTCGACGACTACCACACTTTTTGACCGATTCAAACTCGTCTTTCCAGTCTCACATTCTCCATTTCAATAAATATTACAATCAATTCCATAGCATTTCTCTTCAGTTTCAGCTCTTCAGCATTCATTCACTCAGAAATTGGATTCTCGTTTTGTGTAGTATCGTGCCATATTCAATTAATTGTGGGACGAGCTCGATTTATGTCCCATGGAATGTAGTTTAAGGAATTTCTAGATAATTCAGCACCCTAGAGCAGTTTGACCTAGCAACATCAAATTTGCTAGGCATATCTAGCATGAGTAAAGCCACAAATATGTCTCAAGAAGACATGGCTGCCAAAGACAAAAGAAGTCAACCATATTGGGTCGACACCACCATTCTAGGGTCATTTTGGCAATTTCCAGTGGTAGTAAAGACAAACTCCGTTCCCCCCATAGCATTCACATTTGGACCACATGTAATGAGAAGAAAATGCATGTGAGCCCTTTTGGAATTTGTCAAATTTTTGCATAAATTGGTCATAAAAATCTGGTTGACCTTCCCTTGGCAGCATTATCCTCAAGTAAATGTTTCCTGTAGTTGTAGATCAGACCTGCATGATGATGAGAATCAATTTTGGAGCATTCCACTTTACAGAACAAGCAGTTTAGTGAGATTCCTGGGATGTTTGGTGTGAATTACTCTCTTGAGGTCATGTCACTGCGTACTAGATCAATAAATTGTGACACTTTTTTGTCAATTGATTTTTATGTTTAGCAGTTTTTTGGTGTTACTTGAATTATATAAAATATGGAATTTAGGTGGTACTGGTCTCCACTTTTTAAAGTTAATATAAGCTACACTTTTGAATACTGTGTATGTAGTTGAGTAGCAATTGCTTTTGTTACACTAACTGCAATAAAGGTTTATTGTTTTTGAATTATTTCTTGGACGATAAACTATAAATACTTGCACGACCATTGATTTATTTTATGTGAAGATTCTTATTCTTCTCAAATTGAGATTGACTATTGACCTGTCACGGGTTACCCTGCTTTTTGCCTAACGTCACAAAAGCTCCAGCTCGCCCCGACCCCAAAGAAAATAGGAATGTCCCTGTTAAGGGCTCGCCACATTTGATCACTGTTTAAAATGGTTCATAGGTAGGTGGATCAATGGATGATTAATCATTTTATAACTAAGATGACTGCTCATTGGTTCTGACAAACAAATGGCAACCAGTTCAGGGTGTACCCTGCTTCCTGCTCGGAAATAGCTGGGATGGGAACCAGCACTCCCGCGACCCTTGTGACGATAACTGGCTCAGATAATGGATGGATAGATTTTTTTCACCATTTTTAAATTGGGGTACATTTTTTAAAATTCTTGTTTTTTTTTCCCATGTTTTTAAATGCTTTTAATCATGTAAAGCACATTGGTTTATCCTTGTATATAGAATGCGCAATTATCCATTTGCTGAGCCAATTTTCCTCACAAGGGGCGTGGAAGGTGCTGCGACCTATCCCAGTTATCTTCAAGCAGGAGCCCAGATAACACACTGACCTGGTTGCCAGTCAATCACAAGGGACATAGAAAGAAACAACCATCCGCCCTCACGATCACACCTAACGTCAATTTAGAGTCCAATTATTGCATGTTTTTTGGATGTGGGAAGAAACTGGAGTTATGGGGCCAGGATTTGAACTCCGGTCCTCAGAACTGTGAGGCAGACACGCTAACCACTCATGTCGGCTGATTATCCACTTTATAAATAAATTATCTTTGCTTTGGTTTGTTGAGCCATTCCACTATAAAGGGGAAAAGGGGGAAAAAGTCATGACTTAGTTTGAAGAGGCTTTTTAAAGAAATTTATGTTCAACCTTAGCTCACGTTGTTTAAATTAACCATGAAGTTTGACAGCACTGTGAGCACAAATACAATCAGGTCTTTATATATGATCCTCTGCCAAGACTTAACTGTAACAGCCTTAAGTTCTTGCTTGTTTTCCTTCAGTTTTGTCTTCAGTGAGTGAAATGCTTTCTCGATTAGTTTCAATTCAGATGATTTGGCTTTTCCATACCTTTCCACTCACTTCCCATTACCAGTCTGTGGCATAGTTGGGGAGTCTAGGCTATGGGTTTCAGACATTTAATTTAACTATTGAGTACTGATTGAATAGTAGCAATTTCCTTAGAATATTTCTTTGTCTTCAAGAAGCAAAACAATGAACAAATGACTCCTAGCGAGGAAACGATAAGAAGAGCAAAGAGTGTGTACAGTCCTTTCTCGGCTTCACCTGAAGAGAGAGTGATACCCAGGAAGTTGACCATGTTAAAGGAGGGAAGAGAGGTGCTGGGCACACTTGTCCCTGTAAAGAAGACGGACAGAAGAAATATGTTGTCTATCCTTTTCCATGCAATTGACTGACTGAATTGACTTACCTTCCACTTCTTGGTTTAGACAGTCATGTGGCCCAGTAGCGGGGTCTGGAAATCCGTTACATGTAATAATGGTGGCGTAGTAGGCAGCGGAGGTCTTGGCCACCCGAGGACGTTTGGGGTCTGTATGATTGACGTGGAAGAGTCCAAACCTTTCAGAAAACCCCGTGGCCCACTCCAGGTTGTCCATCAATGACCAAGCCGTGTAGCCCCTAATATCCACACCATCCAGTATGTAAGCTATGAGGACATCAGAATTGTATGAATTAGTTCTTGCTAAAACCAGCCCTATTTGTTAACAAGTGTATTTAATTCACCTTTCAAAACCTGGTTGATGTATTTCTCATAGTAGTAACTTCTATGGAAATCATTCAAATCCACCGACCCACGCTCCGAGATGCCATTTTCAGTTATGATAATAGGAGGATTTCTATATTCCTCCTTAATGAAGTTTAATATCCTCCGGAATCCGAATGGTGAAACCTTGAGCCAGGATGAACCCGAATCCAGCCACGTGCGATCTGCGATTGTTCCCGCACCTCTGGAAAACTCATTCAAGGTTTTCTCACATTCACAACAACAAAAATTGGGCCGATGATAAAATATAGGAAACCAAAACCTGAATTGATTTACCTATCGGCGTCATAGTGCTGAAGGTTCCCGTAGTCCACAGGGAAGGCCAAGACAGTGGTGTAATGGTTAAATCCAAAGTAATCATAAGTACCTTTGATTCTTTTGACTTCTTCCGCAGTGAATTCAGGCAGCCTGGGAAAAAGAAACTAGAGTAATAAATCCGCCAAATTTATGAATTTCCAAGCAAATAGTTGAGTTACCTGGATTTTGGCAGGCCAGCTTCAAGGCTTCTCTTTTGAATGATTGTTTTCATCATATCACTATAGTCTCCGTTAAATACAGGGTGAGCAAACCACCCAATGTAGAACTGCAAAATCATAAAAGACATTGTCATGAAGCGGGCCACTCAATGGACTGGACAGCAATCAAATGTAGTCCACATAAAGACAAACCTTCACACCTATGGAAAATACAATGTGGGAGGAACCTGGAGTACCAGGAGAAAACCACATGGAATACTGGAGCCAAGATTCACAACCCCAAATTTTTTTGCACAGTTTTGGTCAAATCTCTAATTGACAAAACAAAAACAAGCATGGCACCTGGACCACACGCCTTGCAGCATCGACATCCTCCTGCTTGTAAGGGTTTCTGGGCTCGGACCAATCGGAATTGATGGTGATGGAGATGATTCCGCCCTGCTTGCTGCGGTACTTGTCGTTGTACAGGTGCCAGGTCTCAGCGTGAGCTTTGAGCAAGTTGTGGCCCACAATGTACGGCAAGGTGCCCGGTCGGAAACTAATCCCTGGAAGTTAAACGAAGTAAGGAACTAAGGGCTTGAGACTGATATTAGGATAAAACAACATAATTACTGATACCACTAATAATACTTTTGAGTCATAAAATTCCACAGAACACTTTGATAGGTAATCATGACCAAATACATCTTTGTGACACACATGATCATTCGCCAATGTGTCGAAGGGCCTCAATGCAGCCAGAAGCACTGAATATTAGATTTTATTTGATGTAGATCAGACCACAGGATTTTTTTGTCTACATTTATTCATGCGAACAAACCAATTTTTACCAAAGCTTCTGAGCATAATTCAAGAGAACACCAGCATTTGTATGTACAAACATTAGCACTAGCACTAGCTTGCCAGGCTACATAATGTACTGTTGCCTGTATGAGAAAAAAAGAAGACATTTTAACCTGAACTTGAAAACATTCACACCTGGTGCTGGCATCACTTCTGTTGACAATTTATTCCATTTGTGTGCACCATAATAGCTAAGCTGCTTCACCATGTTTGCCTTGGACTCTGGACTTTGGAGTCTTCATAGTATGTCTCTAACATTATACGGTCAAACTATACAAAAGATAAAGAATTACTATTAATTAATAATTATGAGGTCCTGGGCTCAATCCCGGACCCGCCTGTGGGGAGTTTGCATGTTCTCCCCGTGCCTGCGTGGGTTTTCTCCGGGCACTCCGGTTTCCTCCCACATTCCAAAAACATGCAACATTAATTGGACACTCTAAATTGCCCGTAGGTGTGATTGTGAGTGCGACTGTTGTCTGTCTCTATGTGCCCTGCGATTGGCTGGCAACCAGTTTAGGGTGTACCCTGCCGCCTGCCCGTTGACAGCTGGGATAGGCTCCAGCACGCCCCGCGACACTCGTGAGGATAAGCAGCAAGGAAAATATATGGATAGATAACAATAAAAATGATTTTCACTCTAATTTCGATCAAAGATTGCATCGTGAATGAGATGTCTTACATCTACAAACCTGGAGCAGCAGCTCCATAGCCGTGACCCACATTGGCAATGTTGTACGGCTCATTAATGGTAATCCAGAATTTGACTTTGTGACCAAGGCGGCTAAAAATGAGGTTGGCATAATCCCGGAATTTGAACACAATGGTTTCATTCTCCCAGCCGCCAATGTCCTGTAGAGCTTGAGGAAGGTCCCAGTGGTACAGAGTGATCTAACGGCACAGACAATAAAATATGGTATGTCGACACAATGCTAAAAATATTATTATCAGTATTAGGACCACACTGAAAAAAGACACTAGAATGCTACAAAAATAATATTGTATATACTGGATTGGATAAAATAAAAACTTTAGTCTGATAGAATGTGTTTGTTTTTTTATGATCAATGTAGCCCTAATTCTCCCTCATGACAAAAAAATGAAATGAAAAAACCTTTTGTGT
Source organism: Syngnathoides biaculeatus (assembly GCF_019802595.1). Taxonomy (NCBI): domain Eukaryota; kingdom Metazoa; phylum Chordata; class Actinopteri; order Syngnathiformes; family Syngnathidae; genus Syngnathoides; species Syngnathoides biaculeatus. The sequence goes on along the minus strand of NC_084653.1, from coordinate 15,313,944 downwards.
TACTTAGACTTCTACGTACATGAGGTTGGATATTTGCTTTGAGCAGGGCATCCACCAGATGACTGTAGTAACTCAATCCGACTTCATTTACGAAGTTGGTGGTGCCGTCTGGAAGGACCCTCGGCCAGGATACGGAGAAACGGTAATGCGTCACCTTGAGTTGCCTTAACATTGAAACATCCTCGTCTATTTTGTTGTAACTGTCGCAGGCGACGTCCCCGTTGTCATTGTTGAACACTCGGAGAGGTGTGTGGGCGAACTTGTCCCAGATGCTTAGACCTTTTCCATCGGCCCTCCATCCTCCTTCGATCTAGATTCAGTCAATGCAAAAGTTCAGGAAAACACACAAAAGTTGGCTTTGCATCTCGCTTTGCAACATTGCCTGATATGATGCTGTCGCAGTACTCCAGATGAAGTCTTTGGCGAAATTTCCGTAAAGTATTTTTTCGTCCTCTGGTGTGGGAAATCCGTTGTCCTTGATGACTCGATGGTAGAAATGAGCGGAATACTTGGGTGTTCTCGGCCGGGTCGAGTCCTCGAAGTTGACATGGTGCAGCCCGAATCCCACTTTGAACCCGTGGAGCCACTCGAATGAGTCCATGAGAGAGGCAGCCGTGAAGCCTTTCACCTTCACATCATCCAGATTAGAGGCTGTTAACATGGAGGACATAATTTTTGAAAAAGAGATGAGGAAAGAAAGATTCCAGTAAAATATATGACAACTCATCCAAATTCTATCGAAATATGCCATTTTTGCCTGGAAAATGAATCGCTTTTAGTTTTAAAAATTCTCTTAAATCCTGGAAATATACAACTCTTTTTCATGGAAAATATCAAACCTTATTTATTCATTTAGAATCTGGGAAAAGTACACCTTTTTGACTTATAAATAGATGACAAACATTTAAATTCTTACCTTTGCACAATCGAGATCTTAGGCTATAAAGACGTTGAAAATGATTAAAAGCAATACTATGTCAATTAAAAAAAGCTTACGTTACCTTTGAGAGCCTCGTCAATGTAGGTTTTGAAATAAAACACCCTGGCAGAGTCATCCCACTTGGTTTTTGATTCTGTGGCAACCCCACTGTCAGTGATGTAAATGTCCGGGTCTCCATATTCATACTTGACCCAGTTGAGGAGTCTCCTCAAGCCCCAGGCCACAGCTCTCTGATTTTTGATGGCTGTGCTTGGCGAATTGGCGTCTTCTTCTTCCGTCAAGTCGCGGTCGTATTCGTAGGATGGCGGCGTGAGCCGAGCCGTGATATGGCTAACGATCTTTGTGGTGAAGTGGTTTAAGCAGAACACATCAGAAGTCCCACTGATGTACTTCCTTTCCTCCTCGGTGAACACAGGCAGTCTGGACTCAGCCAGACCTTGGAGTTCGCTCTTGTTTCCAACCTGCCACTTCATCGCATCAGGATAGTCGCCGTTTTTGAAAATGGGGTGTGCGAACCAGCCCAAATGGAACTGCATCGCACGGTCGGCAGCTGCCACTTCACGGAGAACGCGGACATCCTTCGGTTCTACCCAGTAAGAATCGAGGGCTAGCGAAATTAGGCCACGTTGGGATTTGCGGTATTTTTCATTGTAGATATGGTAAGCCTTGGCATGGGCTTTTATGAGGTTGTGTGCAACTCTATATGGTGCACTTCCTGGCTTCCTAACATTCGGCGGAATCTGTCCGAGTCCGTATCCTGACCACGCGATGGTGTGCGGCTGATTGAAAGTCATCCAAAACTTTACCCTGTCTCCAAAGGTAGAAAAACAGAAATCGGAAAAATCTGCGAAAATTTCAATCATGTCTGAACTCTCCCAGCCGCCAATGTTTTGCAATTCCTGGGGGAGATCCCAGTAGTACAGCGTTACCATCGGTGTGATGCCATTTAGCAGAATATCGTCAATTATGCTGTTGTAAAAGTCAACACCCTTTAGATTCAGGGAACTTCGGAGACCAGTAGGAAAGATCCTGGACCAGGACAAGGAAAATCGGTACGACTTAACCTGCAAAGCTCGCAGCATGTAGAGGTCCTCCTGGAATCTGTGGTAACTGTCACAGGCCACGTCCCCGTTGGCGTTACCTGGTATACTGCCTGGTTTGTGGGTAAACACATCCCAAATACTTGGTCCCTTGCCATCAGCCTTCCAGGCCCCTTCAGTTTGGTAAGCGGAAGACGATACTCCCCAGGTAAAATTTGATGGGAACGTGCCATAGTGGAAGATTTGCCGGTGGAATTTGGACTGTTGGGAGAATCTCTCCCAAACAACCTTGGACTTGGATGGAACCTCTGAAGGAGTTAACCCTTTTGAGGGAGGCTTAAATTGTGTCTGTGCCACTTTGAAAACGTGCCCACGTCTTATGCCAAATCCATTTTGTGTTATAACCTGTGAATAGAAGTACGCCGACTGTTTAGGGGTCCTGGGTCTGTCCGGGTCCTCAAAGTTGACATGGTGAAGCCCAAATCTTTGGCTGTAGCCTTGTTGCCCCTCAAATCCATCCAATAGTGATTGCACGGTGAACCGTTGCACGTCCACCCCGTCAAGGAGTCTGGCTACAAAACAAAACTTGATTAAAACATCAGAAAGTACATAAATCACTCCATCCATTTTCTAGACCACTTAGGCTCTGCAGAGGAGATGGCGCTTATGCTAATCTTGAAAGTATAACACTTCTTTTACAAAATACACAATATGATCTTCCATTACAATATTATATTATTTTATAGTGAACAAAACGAGCTTTTATCTTGAAAATAGACCTGGAGTGTATGTCTATAATCTAAATAATATAAATAATACAACTGTTATCCCCCCATAAATATCCCACTTCTTGAAAACTTGTTTGAATGTTGAAATTTATCTTTTTGTCAAACAAATAAATATCTTGTACAACTACAAGTTAATAAAATATTATTGTTGTAAGGTTATCACTTTTTATCCCCATAAAATCCATCTTTGTTCTTCTAAAGGTTCTAAAATTTTTTTATTTTTTTTTAAGAAAATCTGACTCTTCTCATTGAATTACAACATTTTTCTTCCAAGAGAAATTAGGAATTTGATATAATATACAACATATTTTTCCTGAAAGCAGGGAACATTTCAATACATTTCAACATTCCCATACTTTGTGGTATGTTTAAAGTTCAAACTATGAAAATAGGCAGTTACAAGCAACTTTAGGGTGGGGATTCAATTACATGCTTTTTTCTATTCATGGCAAGGCTTGATCCCTATCACCTATGAATAAGTAGAGACACATGGATAGAATTAGAAGAAATTCCCGAGACGAACCTTTCAGAGCTTCGTTGATGTACCTCCTTAAGTAGTCTACTCTAGTGGTGTCATTTAAGGGGGTCCCCCCAAAGTCTGTTGGCATGCCGTTTCCTGTTATGTACACAGGCACTTTTTTAATGTTTAAGTACTCCAAAGCGATGTAGTTGAGAAGTCTTCTCAGCCCCCAGGGCGTAGAATAGATCCACTCCGAAGCTGTAGGAGACCAAGATGGGTCTACGTGGGTCTGGAAGTCACCCACGCCTTGTGGACCAACGGTGCAACCACCATCACTGCTGTTAATAAGTCGTGACGTATAATGGTTTAGTCCAAAAAAGTCGGCTGTTCCGTTAATCCGTTGACTTTCTTTGGGAGTGAAACGTGGAAGAATCGCAGGTTTTGAATGAGGGCACAGTTTGTTTTTCTTGTCAATCTGACTCTTCAGAGTTGCCGGGTAGTCTCCGTCCACAAATATAGGGTGAGCAAACCATCCCAGAGTGAATTGTATGGAACGGTATGCTGCCACCACGTCCTCAGGTCTGGATGGGTCTAAGGGCTCGGCCCAGTCGGAGTTTAACGCGATGCCCACCTTTCCACCGTGTTTGGTTCTGTATTTGTCATTGTAAACATGCCAGGCCTCGGCGTGGGACTTAATTATGTTATGAGTCACCTGGAAGAGAAAGGAGTGAAGGTGTTTTTTTTTAATGTTTCTGTCTCCCAAAATACTATTATTGACTGCCTCATACACAGAAACATATTATGTAAAATTGACTTTTTAAATGTTTTAAATGCTTGTCCAAGTCTTCATTAAGATGGTGGCTAAACTCTGGTAACCCGATCACAGGGCAGGATGATGTATATTGTTAAATTACACGGTGCACATGGAGGTTATTTGCAGTCTGTACATGGAGTGGTAGACTTCGGATCTGTAGGGAGACTCATACAAGTCCCCACAAAATATCAAAACACTTGTTGCTCGCCATTAAAAAAAATTTCACTAGAGGAGTTGTAAAAGTTGCTCAATAATCAACACTAAGTAGCCCTCGCTTCCTCACAACACCCGAACTTCATTCTCTGTACTTGACATTAACTCTGAGAATGTGCATCAATTTTTTATTGGTTGTCCATTTTTTACTTTTTGAATGTTACAACCATAGACAGTATTATGATACATTGGAACTGTCTTAAATTGTGAAAACTCTTACCTGGTAGGACGCCACCACATAATCTTGGACTTGAGGGGGGTGATCACCGACCCCGTAGCCGGCGTGGCTAACCACCCAAGGGCTACTGAACGTGTTCCATGTCTTGACCCTATCTCCGAATTTGGAGAAGCAAAAGTCCGCGTAGTCCTTGAAGGCTTCAATAATTGAAGCGTTGGTCCATCCGCCCTGATTCTGGAGTTCTTGGGGCAGGTCCCAGTGGTACAAAGTGATGACTGGTTGTATTCTCGAATTAACGAGAGCATTGATTAGTTCGTCATAATAAAGTACACCTTTATCAGACTGGCTCCTTCGATATCCTGATGGGAAAATACGTGCCCATGAAATGGAAAACTGGTGGGTGTAGACTTGAAGGCCTCGAAGGAGGTAGACATCGTAATCTACCTTGTGATAACTGTCACAAGCTTGATCAGCAGTCTGATTATCATAAACTTTATTTTCATGACCAAAGCGATCCCAAATAGTTTCTCCCTTGCCACCTTCGGCCCAGCCTCCTTCCACTTTGAAGGACTCGCTGGAAGTGGCCCACTGGAAGTCCGAGGGGAAGGGTTTGTTCAGGAAAATGTCACGTTCAGATTCGAGCTGGACACCAAATTTATCCCAGACCGTCTGGTAACTGTTTGTCTTTTCGCTGGAATATTTAAAGACTCCAGAGCTGCAAAAAACACACACAAAAGAATAAAAACAAAACATTTATACTGCAAGCAGGCACTTTTCTTCACGGTCAACCCTCCAAACACAGACATTTTGACACTGTGTTGCTCCAAGATTAAAGGCTTGGCATTTCAGCATCATTTATCTGTCTTGTTAATACACCTGCTTCTGATTGAGTCTCATTTGGGTGAATTTCCAAATGAAGTGGGTTAAAATCTGGAACCTGGAATTTTGCCCGAATTGGTCTTTTTCGAAACACAAATAGCTGACCTCCTGTTCAGTTGGATGCATGGGTCCTCGAGAATTTTTGTGCATCCTATTAAGATAGACATTTCAGAATTCCAGTTCAATTTGGTGAACGGGTCCCTGAGACTTTTTTTTTTTCTGTTCAATTTCAGGTATAGCTCCTTGAGACATGTTGTAACGGACATAACCACCCAACTTTGTGTAACTGGTATCCGTAGTTGATTTTTGTTTCACTTTCCAGCGGGCACCTTTGAATGAATTTTGACCCTTCAAACCCTTCACCAGAATACACACCCTGTCAAATATTTGTGGCTTTTCAGGCATGTTCAGGCCCACGAAAGGCAATTCTATCATTGAAAAATGATAATAACAACCACAGCAACTCGTAAATATAAAGTGTTACCTGGTAGACAGACCCTCCATATCCATCTTGCTCAATATGTCCATCATGTCACATCCTTCTATTTTCATATTGTTGCTGTTGAGCACTGTAAGGAGTTCAAGAGTCATAATTATTGCACTGTAAATGTTTATTGCAGCAATTTAAAATAGATTGGACTTGATGATTTGTCATCTACTGTACATTATGCACTCAGACAGATGTAGCTCAATGAAGGAAAATATTAGAAACGGTTCTTTAGTTCTACAGGTCAGCAAGATGGTATTCTTAGATGTATTTAGAGGTCAAGTGTCATCCTATAAACATTCTAAAATACATATTGAAATGAAAACTACATAACATTATTCACTTCAGTGTCTATACGAAAAAATAATATATGCGGAGAGCGCGTAGTCCATGCGCAAAGTTGCGGAAGTGTCATTCGACATCCAAGTGGTCGCCATATTGGTGGCTGCATCTCCTGTCCGTGACGTCACCCCGGACATTTGCCATTGAAAACACGCTGTGGCCCCTATGTGGGACATGCCCCTTCAGACACGGAAGCTCTTTTTGAAGAAGAGAACAACTTACAATCGGGTGAAATGTCCGGGGCACCATTACCTTATTGTTTTGAGCCATATTCAGATATGCGGATCACTTCTAACTAACAACAGATTTCCCGACAGTATGACAGTATGTAGCATACTCAGCCGCAAGTGATGACAACGCCGTAGCCCGGGTGTGACAAGCCGATCACTGCTTCGGGTGGGGTGGCACCAAGGTGGCTCATCACGCCGCCAAGCCGGGCCACTTTACGGCATTGTCGTCGCTCGCGGCTGAGTGCGGCATTGTCAACGGCATTGTTCATCGCTGCGGCCATCGGCGATGTTGTTCATTGCGGACGGTGGCGGCTATGAACAATGCCGCGGACGGACAAGGCCCATTCAGCCACGTGCAACAACAATGGCGTAAAGCGGCCTGGCTCAGCGCTATGATAAGCCACCTCGGCACCGAAAATGAGCCACCCCGGCTGGAGCTGTGATCAGCGGACGCGGCAGCGACAGACTCCCAGACAGTATGTATGAGCCAGCCCGGCCGGAGCAGTGCTCGTCCGCGAGGCATGACGTAGCAGCCTTCGCCGGTGAGCCGACGCGGCAGCCAACGCGGAAGCCGTCCGACGCACAGATCGACACATTTAGCACCACTGTCATACGTACACAGATCTTTTGTTACGTAATGAGAGATGGATTACGTGGTCCACCCCAAACTATTTTTTTTTTTTTAGTAGCTGTTTACACACCTTCCTGTCATTGGAACCCACGAACCTCTCATCCTTTGCACCCGTGCAATCCATTTTTCACGACGAACGGGTCTCTTGGAAACTTATGAAGGGTAAATCCATCCTCCCGTGTGTTCGAGCAATATCCAGCAATGCAACGAGCTGGCATTTTGGCCAACACAAAGGAACAACAATCTATCTTCCCACAGGTAAAACTAAAAGAAACAAATGAGTCCACTTGATTGCGCACCTGCCTCCAACGTCACTTCCTTCTCCAAAACAAATCCCTCGAGAAGATGTTCATGGTGGGAGTTATAAAAAGCCATATACGTCAAAATTAATGTTTTGTGGTGAAAAAACGGATGGGTCCATACCAGCTGCCATTTTTTCATGAATAACATACTAAAAATCATCCATTTCATGACCCTTGACCTTTAAATGGGACATATAACATAAAAAACTTTTTTTTTGGTCTGGTATACAAAATGTTGGGTCACTGGAGTGCCTGCCCATCCATGAAGTGTGAAATTAAACAACCAAGTCAAACTTTTGTGAGCTGATCGGGTCTTAAAAATTCTGAATTTGGGAGTTGTGACATCATTATATTGGCGAATTGATGTAAATTCCACTCGCTCATGACTTGGCATTTAGACTGGATGAGAGCCATTACTTTTAAGCCAGAGCAGGACTACACACTCCAAAACATAATATTTAGCTTTCTTTAGAACACAATTCATTTATGTACCCTTTAGTTACTTATACCTTTTAAGAAATTATGGCAAGCCTGGAGCCGACTGTCAACACAATCACAGAGCGCCATCTTGTAGATCAGGATAGGCACATCCTTACTGAAAATCTACAACACAACAAATAAGTCTGGTGTGCGAGAGCATCAACATTAAATAAATGCTTTCTACAATGACTACACCTGCAACCAGGTCAGCTCCTCAATCAAATGAAATGTGGAGACGCAGTTGGACTCGAACTGCACTGACAAGAAGTCCATCTATCCGAAACGGGAGATACATAAATTTAGCACACATGTTGTCTGTCAGGCCCCAAGCACACTGCAGCAATCTTATGAGAATGAAAATGATTTTCTATGATGACTACAAAAATAAAAAAAATAAAAATGTGCAGTTGATCGATCTTACTGTGAGTGATTCTTGGATCTGCAAAAGTAGTTCGATGTCACTCGCTCTAAATCCAACAGAAACTTTCCCTGTAAATGTGTGAGTTTAAAGGCAAGAGGTTATATTAAAATTATTAGTTAGGGTTTGAGGTCAGGATTATGTTCAGGATTAATCTTTAGGGTTAGGGCTAGAAGAAGTGGGTTGAGAGAGGGTTAGGTTTATGACTAGGTTTTAGAGTTAGGATTAGGACCTGGGGTAAAGGTTCTCCTTTACCTATATTAAATTTTATGGGATTAGGGTGAGCTATCAACCACGTGGTACATACACCACAGCAAAGATTTGCATCTATTTGTCTACCTGGTTGGACACGTCTAACATAACATTTCGAGCACTAAATCGAACAGGAAGTCAATCATTTTTGTTACGAACTTATTTTCACCTTTGTCTCCAAAGCCGCCATGGTAAAGTTGGTAAATATTCTGGATCAACAGAAGGATAGCTTGCTGATAACCATCATCGTGTGGTGGTCCCTCTCGCCAAACCTCATCCAGATGACTGAGTATCACCCAGGAGCGAGTGAACTCGCCAAACTCTTGCAACGCAAACTCTGCATAGAGTATAAACATCCTTTGCAGCTCTTGGCTTTCCCATCCTCCAAACTTTGATCTCAGAGCTTCCGGCACTGTGGATCCATGAAGGACTACGAGAGGCTGGAGACCCGCATTCAAGATCTGATTCAGGAGAGTATGGTAGCAGCTGAGGACAGTTCGTTGGGGCTGGCTGGGGAGGCCTGGGGATAGGATTCAGATATACAGTAGATTCAGAAAACTGTACAGGGAAGAAGGGACTGTGTCCTGCCACAAAAAGCCAAAATCTGCAAGTATTTGATGCCCCCCCCACCCCATTTCCCAAGGAGGTTTGTGAGTTCCTTCAGATACCTCAAGATATTATGATTTTCATAGTGGAAAGGTAGAGTTAAAGGTCACAGACTAATATACCATTTGGATGGATTTCTTGACTGTTGTCCAAAGAATCAACTCAATTCATCTTTTATGCAAACAATCATGAACCCATGTTATGTAAACCACTGTTTTGAGTAGTTCAATTAGTTAACACAAACAAAGCTCCTTTACATGAGGCTCATCAGTAGCAGTAGTTTAATATATTTGGCTAAATGGTGTGTGTGGAAACTGTCATGAAATTACACATAGGCAATTCCACACCGTGAATAACTTTGTGGGGGTTCACTGTATTTTTCCCGCCCAGCTATTACACAAGATTACTAGATACACAAAAAAAATACTAAGGGGGGAAAATATACCAGGATTATAGTACCTGACGGTAGTAGTTGATGCCAGGACAGTGGGACTTGGAAATGGTTTACACCTCTTTTCCGAAGGTAGTCAAAGTAGCGTGCGGCTCCAGAAGGGATGGGACCACCGCAGTTAAAAACCTTCTCGGCCTGAACTATGCTCTGGTGGTCCGGAAGTGGCCCTGCAAGAAGCATGAAGACCTCCCCACTATTTACCTCATTGCTAAGGCTATCGTACAAATACGTAACGCACAGAGACGCGAGGAACATGTACTTCATGGTGGCTGGAATGGAGTGGATTGAGAGGCAGAGCAAGCTCCCGTAGCCCTCATGTTTTTTTCCTAGTTCCTGGTTCCAAGTGCCATTGATAACACACAAACCTTTCATTGTTTTACTGCAGCTGTGCGATAAACTTCGAAAGACTCTGGACCTGAATGTGACAACGATACGCGTCACTGTCATGTCAGAGTGTTTTGGTGATTCCGTTCTTTTTCATCCATCCATCAATTTTCAGTCACTACAGGAAGGCGGAACCAATTCCCAGCTGACTTTTGTTGAGAGAAGTGGGATACACACTGGACTGGTTGCCAGGCAATCACAAGGACACTTCTAGACAAACAACTCTTCGCATTCACATTCACAACTATGTAGAACGTAGTCTTTGACAATTTGCTCACTGTATCTGTCATATTAGAACGTAATTGGAAAAAAATGATATAGTAAAAACAGCTTTAGAAATGAAAAAATATACATCCACTCATTTTCTTTGCCGCTTATCCTCACGAGGGTCGCGGGGAGTGCTGGAGCCTATCCCAGCTGTCAACGGGCATGAGGCGGGGTACACCCAGAATTGGTTGCCAGCCAATCACAGGGCACATGGAGACAAGCAGCCACACTCAAAATCACACCAATTGGCAATTTAGAGTGTCCAATTAATGTTGCATGTTTTTGGGATGTGGGAGGAAACCAGAGTGCCCGGAGAAAACCCACACAAGCACGGGGAGAACATGCAAACTCTACTCAGGCGGGGCCGGGATCGAACCCGGGTCCTCAGAACTGTGAGGCCAATGCTTTACCCACTGAAGCACAGAAAAAAACATGAATTAACCATTAAAAACAATAGCTATAGACTCGATAAGCAATACATATGATAATACAAAACGACATCTTAATTATATTAGAATAACAAACAAAAATAGCCTGTTGCACGTCATTCAAGTGGCCTGCTAGGGGGCATCATTGTGTTATCAGCGTGCGCCGTCGCGCTCTGCGGCAACCACAATAATTTTTTTTTTTTTTTTTTGCTAGTGGTATACAGGAACCCCTGGAGACGTCATGTGGCTGCCCCCCAACAAGCTGTCATATTTACATGCAGCAATTCACATCTGGGAACGACAGTAAACATGCAGTGGGAGCGAACCACGACGTTTTCCTAAGAATTATTTTATGTTTTTTTATATCTTTTTTTTTTTTTTTTTTTACAACCATCCATCCATCCCAGCTCTACGTGACTCCGCGGCTGGATGTGCGCGTGGGTGTGGGAGGGGCCCACAGCACAGCACCCCGCCCGTCTCGCCTCCTTTGGACTGCGGGGATAACGAGCTGCAAGGAGGGAAGAAGAAGAAGAGCAAGCATGATTTGTGCTCATCCTCTTCCGATGTGTTTTTTTTTTTCTTCCCCTCGCCTCTGCGTCAAAGGGTAAGCGCGATGGCTTCCAGTCGTGCCTTGGATGTATGCATGCATGCTTCTTGCAAGCTGCTGCTCGAGTGTGGAAGCGAAAATGACGTAGGGGATTCCCACAGTAATCCAATAGCCATGCATGCGATGCAGCCATCCATCCATGCACGCATGCAGTGCACTGCGTCCAGGGCACACATGGAAGCAAAACGATTATAGTTGAGGGTTATGAAATTGTTTTGTCGTGTCAGCATACACAACGACTTGGTTCAATGTCTTGCATAAGTAGATCTGGATTCTTTATAAATACTGTCATATGTGTGTAAGGTAAACAAAGATGGCAGAGTAACCAACCTGTGGATGAGCTGTCAGCCCTTCTAAATAGTAATGGACCAGCACGGCCTTTATTGTTAATTTAGAGTGCAAATATTTACGCGGGGATGGTGTCATGAGATAAATATGGCCTTAGCTTATGGGTCTCCGCTACTTACAAGCTTTACGAGTGACAAACTGTCACTTGTGTGATATTCTTGCTTTGTACTACGAGCCAAAATGAAAGTTATGAGCTGGCTTCAGATCGGATTAATGGCATTTCAATTCATGTCAATGGGGAAAATTAATTTGTTGTGCTAGTAAGTGAATTCTTCACAAGAGGGGTAACCGATTCTCTGCACTTATTTGCGGTACTAAACCTTCCCTGTCTCAAGCCCTGTCGTAATAATGGCGCAGCTCATCCAACACCACTTTGTTGAGTTTAATAGCAGCACAGGGAGACAGATACTGTGGCCAGGCAGGTACATTTAAATCACCAGTGGTTTTCACCAGCTCCTTCTGTATTTGAGGGTACCCACTCATATTGATTGTTGCCAAACCAGCCAAGAACATCCTCTTGTGGATCTCATTTTGCCATATTTAAGGGGAATGAGAAAAGCTGTTTTGGTTGGTGGCAATTAAAGTCGACTGTAAATACTCCCGCAATGGTAGAGTCCATGCTGTATCAAATTTGCCAGGTTTGGCTTGTATACAAAATTCACAATCTTGGTGGACAGTTAAGATGACCGCTGACCCACATTACTATTACTATCTTTATTTAATTGCATTCTATATAGGATTTAGTCTGGAAATGTATTGGTCTTTTTTGCTGCTGATGAACTCCTTTGTTGGTCTGGGAGTATGTCATGGGTCATTAAACGTTCTTATTTTTTGGGGGCATTTCCTCTTTAGTGGGTAAAATGCAGGGTCTATTTGATTTACGTCTGGAGATTGACTCGGCCAATCATCTTGGGCTGGATGAACTCCTTTTTTGTATTGCCAATGTGTTTATGTAGGAGTTACACACTTCAACTTCCTCTCTGATGGGTAAAATGCATACTCTTTAGGGTATAAGTCTGGAAATTTTGCTTGGTGCTTCTTGAATCCTTTCTCTTATTCTGGGGGGCTACTCACTTCAGTCTGCACTCTCGCGGGCAAAATGCTCTTTAGCAAAGGAGTCAAACTCGTGTTCCTGATAGCAGATCTGGCCCATCACATCCTTTTATGTGGCCACCTAAATATTGTATAATCATGTCTGTCTCCTTCATGTTTTTTGCTCAAATATATACCAAAACTGCATACTGTCTTCACTTTTAAATAATTCACTGCCAGGTATTTTAAAGGCAGTTCCCCTTATTGCTAGCCATTTTAGTGGATTTTGAAGATGAAAAGATTTTGTAGAAAAAAAAGAAACATGGCAAAAGGCCTGAACAAAATTCGGAAAAAAAATTACCAAATTATTTTGTTCTACTAATCGAACCAAATAAAGTGAATTCACTCCAAGAATTCAGTTTTTACAATGCAGTAAGCATTTATAGTTGAGTTTGTAGAAGTAAGGATTAATAATGATTATAATGTCATATAAATGTCAAATTTGTACAATTTAGAGTTAGTAGAAATATTGTAGGTAAGGCTGTAATGTTGCAAGGTAAAATTATTAGTCAGTAGTACTTACAGTTAACTAGACAAAAGACCGAATTCAAAAGAAAAACTTGAAACATTTAATTTAATTGCCCAACTTTAAATTTTGTTGTCTTGAAATCTTATATTCACCCAACTTTTTGTTAATTTATTTTACAGTGCAGGTCTGGCTTTAAAGGAGGTGTCTTTGATAGGGAGGCTTTTTTTTTTTTTTGGGGGGGGGGGGGGGCAAATGCTTAGATAAGCATGAAACAAGTGTCCAATAGCAACCTCAAAATCCATTGGATTTTTCATTAATTTGCATTGTTGGTAAAGTTGAACGTAAAAAGTCATGAAGATAAAACATTGGCGCACACCCCAAAGTAGAGTGGGTGGTGCTTGCTGTATTATGCAAATAACTAAAAGCAAGCTACCTCGCTACCCATCCAAGCATTAAGGTTTCAAGCCGGTGTTCGTGTGCTGAAATTATGTTTTCCAGGGTCAGTATTCCAAATTAGCGTGTAGAGCGGTTTTCAAAGTGGTGTTTCAAGTTAGTGTCAAGGTCTCAAAGTAGGATTTGATGCCAGGGTTACTTTCAAATTCAGGTTTCTAACCCTTCATTTCCCTCAAGTCACGAGTGGACTTTTTTGGGCCAATTTTAATATTCTTTCTATATGTGATTCTCTCTACGTGTCTCCTACAAAAAAAAAAAAAAAAAAGCATAGATCCCTTTCCACTCAGCCAAATGAGTGAAAAGTGAATCGTGATATTGCGTTGTTGTTGTAAGTCATCTCGACTTTTGCTGAGAGACCTTCTGGCTCACGTCTCTCAGATTCTGCACTGGAGAAAATTTTCATCTGCAAATGTTGTCTTCTTCAACTCCTTCCTTCCAAATGGGCTCTTTTTTACAAAACCAACCTTTCGGTGGATTCAATGACGTTTGGTAGAGCCGTGTGTGTGTTTGTGTGCGTGCTTCTAAAGGTGGCCAATCTGCCATGCAATAAGAGCTGTGGTCACCCCAACCACACACAACAGATGGCCAGCACAGTGGTCCAATTAATTAACATTTGAATCATCTACAACACATTTAGGGGTTAGGTTTTCAAAGTAGGGTTAAAAAGGCTCAGTTCGGTTTTGAAAAAGTGTTATGGTTTCAAATGAGGGTGTGAGACAAAGGTTTAGGGGCTTCGAATTGGAGTTTTATACAGGGTTATGGTTTCAAGTCTGGGTGACTGTTTTGAAATGTAGGTTTCATCTTAAGGTTGCAAGATAGTGTTACAAACAATTATAGTTAGCATTATAGTTGAAAGTTTGTGTTTGAAGACCAGATTAAAGTTTCAGACAAGGGTTAGTGTTAAAGTATGGTTACAAACGAGGTTGGAAGTAAGTAGGGTTTTAACCCAAACGTATGGTTTTAAAGTATGATTTCAAGTCAGGGTTAAGGTTTCAAAGTGGGGTTACAAGCCAATGTTACAGTTTCCAGCAAGGTGATAAGAGGATCAAAGTAGGGTTTGAAATGAAAATTATGGTGCAAAAGTAGTATTTCATGCCAGGGTTTGGCTTTTATGAAACATTTTGAGGTCTCTTCAAGAAAAAGAGCAGTGACATTAACTATTCTACTGTAGTTGCAGAAAATGCAGCTAAACGTTGCTCTTTACTTGCTTGACATTGCTACGAATGTGTACATTAGCAGTACATCGGCCTAAGCTTGTTATTTGTGAATTCATTTCATAAACTTTTGACTGTGGCTAGTGTTTTAAATGGTGACTTCCTGGTCATGTTTTATGTACCTTCCAGCTTTTGGTGATTTACCAGATGCATAAGTAACGATGACATAGTCTGTTGAAAAGAGCCTAATTGCTCGTACATTAAAATCATATAGCCAAGAAAAGTAACTATAGGAGATGTGCAGGTTGGTAAGTGCACTACGTTGACCTATAAAAACGAAAAATGTGTAGTGCAAAACAAGGGATTGTAAATATGTACTGTATATGTTTCAACGTACATTACCTAAGACTGATTGTTCCGGTGAGTTTCAAAAGCACTACTGCAGAATAATCTCACAAAGCAGGCAGTAAAGACAATTGAAACATGGTAAATGTAAATACGTTTTCACTTGTATGGTGCTTTCATACCTTCAAGGTACTCCAAGCACTTTAATACTATCTCCTCATTCACCAACTGATGACAAGGCAACAGGAGAAATTTGGGGTTCAGTATCTTACTCAAGGACAGTTCGATATGGTCCCAAGGTCTGAGGATCGAACCCACAACCTTCAAGTTGGGAGACCACCACTCTGACATCTGAGCTGTGCTGGCCCAAATCTTATTTAGAGGCAGTCTAGCGTTTTGCTTTGATTGTGCTGCACAAATAGTATTTGACCTTACGTGGTCACAATGATGACGCCGTTTCCAGGTGTCGGCTTAAAGCGGAGTCTCATGATTACAATGTAGTTATTTTTAGATTGTTGTAACAATCAGCACCTCCTGTCATTTGCCCAGAATCAATCTCTAATTCCATGTTAGGTGCAAAGCGATGGAATGGAGATTAAATGTGGAAATCGTTCGGATTGAGAATGTTTGTGAGAGTGAATCTTTGTCTCTGTTGTTACCCTTTTATATATACATATTCTTTTTCTTTTTTTTAAATGTATTTATTTTTGGGTGTGTGTGTGTGTTGAAGACATACCGTTGTGATATTTTCTGATGTTCTTCTGTGATGAAATAAAGTTTTAAAATTTTCCTCTTTTTACTTCTGAGGTGGAGAATTACAGTTACAATGTTTTCTTCCATTATTTATGTGATGGACAGTTAAAAAAATATTCACATTTTATCAAACATTATTAAATTTGGTGGGTTTTTTTTTCTCCAGATTTACATCTGTGATGATGGTCAGTTAGGACATTTTCTCATTTTACTTAGATGATGATTGACAAATGTGATTTTTTTGTGCTTGTTTTATTTCAGTGAAGGACAGTTATGACGTTTTTTTGCTTTTTTATTCTCTTTTGTTGAACATGCAAGGCTTTTTAAACATTTTATTGTTTCAGTTCTGTAAAGATTGCCATGTAAGAAATGTTCTTGTTTTTTTTCTTCTTTCATTTGATTTAAAGCCATGTTTTTACAGTGCCAAATCTTTAAATTTCTGAAGGTAAATGCTTTACTTTGTTATATGGAAAGTTGGAAACCTGCCTAACATACAGTCAAGGTAGTTGGTCTAATAGTTCATGATTTTCTTGTTTAATGAATTATCTTGCCTTCATGTCTCCAGGTACTGACTAAGATTTCAGGACACAGAACTCCTTATGTCAAACTGGGACTCAAAGAAACAAGAATCCACAATCTGACACAACCCGCACAAAACCTGCTGAATTCTATTGAAAAACGTAGCAATTAGTCGTGAGTCAACGATATGCGTCCTCACTTCAGAGACAAGCACCTTCCTCTCTAGACGGGATTATCGATCAAAATCAAGACATAACATGCGCCCATCCCTTGCCACCGCTGTCCTCCCAGCCAGGACCCGCGCCCAAAATGCGCCCAATTTGGCCGTGGGGAGCCGGGAGCACCTCTCGGCCCCCCGCAGGCGTAGCCCCAATCTGCGGCACACCCTCAGCCCGGAAAACCTCCGAAGCCTGGCTGAGAGAGGGGGGGTATCGGTGGATGCCGTGTCCATGGTGGGCGGTCCTGTTGGGCTGCTCCGTGCCAACAGCGACACAGACCTGGTGAGCTCACAGACCAGGTCTTCGCTGACCGCGTCCACCCTGGACTTCACGCTGAACAGGGGCCAGACCCTCGTCATATCCTGGGACATCAAGGAGGAAGTGGACGCCACTGACTGGATCGGACTGTACCATATCGGTAAGAGGATGATTTTAGAACACAAATTATTGTTTTAAGAAAGGGCATATTATTTAAAAGTGGCTTTTTAATGCCTTGCTTATAAATACTCTCAATGGACAATATGGAGAGTTGTGGGTGAGCTAGATTCTATCTCAGTCAACCTTTGGCAAGAGAAGTTGGGTACACCGTTGTCACGGTCAGGCTGTGTGGGTTCGCCGGCTGATTTGGGGCCTTTGGTAGGATCAAGGCACCCCCTGCCTTGGTTGGCCCTGCGTTTGGTGCCCTTTTCTGGTCCCTGGGGAATGGTTGGTTATGGTGGTAGTGGTGTGTGTGTGTAGCATGTAAACATTCACCCAGAACGCTGATTTCTTAATTAGCGAATAAAGCGATTGGAAGGTGGCTGTCGGTTCTACAATACCATTAGAGTGCAAAAAAAAAAATGCCCAATTCCAATTTTGCCACCTGATTTTCATTTTCTTTAGTAAAAAAAAAGTTGTTTGTTGTTACTGTTTCTCAATCGGTATCCATTAGTTAAGTGCGTTGAGAACGACATGCTTGTTTACGTTTAGGTACGTACTGTGCTGTGTTGGCATGTCAAGTCTCCACTAAGTTGCTGATTTAATGTGGCTTCAACTTCACATATATTTAAGTTCATGTTGATGACATCATTCTGTAGCTTCCGTGGCGTACATAAGCATGTAATGGCTACAGCTAAGCTAATGTCTTTTTTTGTACTGTTTTGCAAATGATACAGTTGCTGAAAGTAACTAGTTACTTGTTTCCACCTTAGTTTCTTTTGAAATTAAGTAATCAGTCAACTAAGTTGAGTTGCTTTTTAGCCCAAGTAATAAGTAAAGTAACTCAGTTACTTTTTCAAGGTAGCTGTGGCAACACTGTTCGCATCTCATTTATGGTCCCCTGGGGGACTGGGACAAGACTACACAACAGGGCAAGAACGTTAGGATGAAAAGTGGACTGTAATTCTTAATACTTAGTCTTAGTTGTTGATCTGTGTTTTTTAAGGTAAAACATCTGTGAAGATTTTTAAATCATGAAAAAAATGCATGTTTCCTTTAAATACAATTGGTCTTTGGCCCTGTAAGTCTGTTTGTTGGTTCCTTTATCCATAAATCAAGGATTACACAAGGTTACACCCAAGGATGAAAGGTATTCCGTTGTCACCCAGATGAATGGCTGATATTTATTCACGCTTTGAAGACTTTGGGGATAAAATATTAGAGATTTCCAAGGCTTGGCAAGAGGAACTGTGTTTGTCTCCGGGCATTCTTGCTTTGAAAGGGACATCGATCTTTATGCCAGATCCTCAAGCGCCACATTTATGGAAATGGTTGCTGAAGCTGAGTGGCGCCTTTTAACATTATTAACTGTCATGTCTGTGTTAAAAGAAATTATTTACGGTATAGTAAAGGAACAAGTCAAATAGAACAGAATACAAATGTAACGATTGTGTGATGGTGGATTGATTTATGCAGATTTTTTTTCGTGACTATGTGTTTAAAAATAAACTGGAGAATAATTTAAAAATAGAAAAAAAAAAAACAAGAATCTTGGTACCTAAGATGAGATAAAAAATAGAAATAAATACTTGAATATAGGGGGGAATAATAAGGGAAACAAACTACAAAAGAGGTAGGAAAAAAGCTAAACTACAAAATATGTGCGCATTTTCTGAAACAAATGCTCTGTAACTCTTAAATTTCTATTCTGAATGACAGAGTGGCATCATTTTGTCTTATGTGTGACTGAGACATTTTCCATCTTAATTATTCTCAAGTAGTCCTGGTGAGAACACTGAAATACACAAGTTGACAAGCAGGAGGAGTCTAGAGGTGAAAAAAAGATTTGGTGTGGGATGCAAACTGAGCTAGCATGTTGCTATAGAGAATTCTGCTTACAGGGAGGAACAAGTGAGTGCTGAATAAGGCTTTCAGGATCTCAAGATGTCTGACAAGGCTGAAAAGTAATACTCTCGTAATAGTGTCCAACAGGTACATTTATCAAGACACTACACTCCCCTCCAAAAATATTGTGTTGCTGGATCAGATACACAACTTGGAAGACAGTTTCAGATTTTTAGCCGATGAAAGCAATGTTTCTACTCATGGTGTAACCATCACGAAAATCCAGGAACTCTCTACGGATCAAATCGAGAAATTCTGTAGTCACTGGGTTTAATATGGTCGAAAGAGATGAAGGAAAACATCAGGTGCCGCTCAGGTCACTTGATATTGATCGTATGGCTTCAGGACTTCATTACCTACGCCAAGGTCTTAACACCCTACTGTCTATCGTGACTAAGCAGACATTCAATCATGCCCCCCATCAACCCGTCAACCACATGGGGATTATTTCATCATTGATCTGAGTATTAATCATGTCAGCAAGTTCAGCTGTTGTTATGATTTAAGTATGTAACATTCAAACAAACATACATACGTTAATACACAATAAGATAAAACATCCAAATACAAATACAATGAATATTAAATGGAAAAAAAATTAAATAATTGGAAAAAATGTTAGCCGAAAAACATGAAGATAATTATACTGTAATGGTATGACTAGGGTCACCAGGCCTATTTTAGGGTGTGTTGGACTTGGACCACTAAGCTGTGTGGCTGTGTGAGTGCCATCAGTAGCTGGAGTCATCGTCGCTGCATGCGAATGTTTTCATTTGTATTTGTGTTTGATTGTTTTACTATTCTTGGAATGTTAATATGCCAGAGTCCAGTTTGTCTCAGGCTGTGCTCTATTCTCCTACGATCCTCCAGATGAGATCAGCCCGTCAAACGTTTGGGACTGCAAGAACCGAGGCGTGAATGGCACCCAGAAAGGTCAAATTGTTTGGAGGCTGGAGGCTGGGCCTTACTTCATGGAACGTGAGTAGTTGATGTCAGACCTGATCAGTGTTGTTCATTTTTTACAGTGCTTGGAATTGCCTTTTTGGGGGTCCGCAACATGCCTCAAAGTCAGTAATTTCGGCAAGTGTGTATCCTGGTGAAAATATATATAACCAAACAAAAATTCCCTGAACTCCCTTAGTAGTACGTGAAAAGCTTGAATAAATTAGCCCGTGACACCACAGTCATTATTGGCATCAAAGTTTCTGTAAATGTCGATCATAACAGGGTGCATGAAACATTCCCAAGGATCATGGCTAAAACTGAACAGGAAGTCTGGCATTTTGGAATAAATCAGCCATTTTATGTGAATTCCAGGACCCATACATTGTTAGAAAAATGTGGTGGTGGTGGTGGTGGGGGGGGGGGTTGACATCACTCCCGTATGCCAGTTTCACCAGTTGACATGAAATGTGGTACACATGTTCATCAAAAGAAGGTGCAACTAAAAAAGAAAAAAAAAAAAAGTCTCAACAACCCAAACCGAGAATTTGACTATTTTGTTTTTAAAGTAGCCATTTCGGTCAAGTTCCAGGGCTGAAATTTTATAAAACTCCCACTACGGGATTTGCTCGAATGACCGACTATCATAAAGAGAAAATAGTTAAAGTAGGGTGTGGAGAGGATCCATTAGTCGTTGCTTACAGCATCAATTCTATTTGCTACCCCTTCGCACAGCGGAGACCAAGATTTGTTTCAAGTACTACCATGGAGTGAGTGGAGCCCTAAGAGCAACGACACCCTGCATCACTGTGAAGAATACAGCTGTACTGGTGTGTGACGTTTGCAGAAAACCCTCTCCCGTCCCATTTTCAAGGGCTCCAAAGTTTTTAGCCAAATTGCTAATATCAATCATAATTTTTGATAATCTTGACTTTTGTAGGTTGAAGGCCTTGCGGAACAGGTGGGCATTGAACATCCTCGGAAACTGATAAGCTTCACTTTGACTGGTGGGTTGACATGTTTCTCTTTGTTTGAGTACCATCTATCCCCAAAAAGTTACAAATGTCAAAATACCACTATAAATACCCCCAAAAATCTAATTAAATTTGAAATTGTTTATCAAAATGATCTAACACATTATCTGGGATAATATAAAACGATGTGAGAGTTTGGGTTAGGGACTGGCATCTTAGACAATTTCTGAGCATGGTACAGAAATTTTTCAAAGTTGTTTAACTTCATTTGTGTTCACAGATCTCCGTGCTACTGGCCTAAAGAAAGGTATGTTCTTCCATCCGGATCCGTACCTCAAGATGTCCATCCACCCTGGGAAGAGAAGTGTCTTCCCTGTCTTCAGCCACCATGGACAAGAACGTCGCTCGGCCATCATTGCCAATACCGTCAATCCGGTTTGGCATGGAGAGGTCCCTACGATAGATATCCTAAAATTCAAAATTTAACCAAAGTCCTAACCAAAATTAACCAAGTCTAAGTCTAAGCCTTCCGTTTATTACAAAATGTAAAAATATACTGTAATGATAACTCAAAACCCCAACTTAACCAATATCCCTACTTCCTAACCCAAACCCACCTCTTAACCATAAACCCCTAATCCTTCCCCACAAGATTCTCCCTAAATCCAAGTCCCTAATTCTTCAATTCAGTCAATCACATTACCAACCAACCGGTTAACCTAACCCCCTAACTTTACTTTTGAACATTAAGCTTTGAGGTAAATTTTTCAAAATACCATAACCCCCTATATCCACACCCTCCAATCCTCACCTCCTATCCCTAAACCAAACTCTAACCCCAATTTTAGTCCTAAATCTAGCTCTGTGGGTCTCCCTCTCCAGAAATACACATTTGTAGCACTGATGACGGACATCCTGTACATCGAGGTGAAGGACAAGTTTGCCAAAAGTAGACCCATCATCAAGCGCTTTCTTGGGCAGTTGACCATCCCCGTGCAGCGGCTTATTGAGAAAATACCTGGGTAAATAACCACCCTATATGTGATTTTGATTGAAAACTAAGTATTAGTAACATAAATATAAAGATAAATCATGTGTGTTTTGGTGTCACAGAGTCCAGCCCATAACTTTTCCCCTGTGCCGACGCCTACCCACAGAGCACGTCAGCGGACAGTTACAGTTCAAAGTGGAACTCACCTTAACTGGACCTGATGGTAAGGGTTTGATGATTACATTTAAAAAAAAAAAAAAAAAAAAAAATCAACTGGATGCCCCCCTAACCCACCCACATTTGTCTAATATTCATAGTCTCAATCCTTAAATAATACTACATGGTCTGATTGTAGCAGTTTTTCTTCAGGAAAAAAAAAGCACCGGAAGTGCAGGACACAGGTCTGTATGTCGTAGCTTTGCAACCTATAAAAGTATCATGAGAGTAATGATAATGTGCCACCTATTTTCAGTAGTAGTATATTCACAAATTACTTATTCATGTTCTTTTCTGTGGAACCTATCCCCAGTTGTTTGTGGAAAAATTGACCTATTCATGGTTTGTGTGCTCTAAGACATCCTAAGATCCCACAAGAGGCCACTAAAGTCCTTGCTAAATAGGATTTGGGGTCATGGAAGTATGTCAACATGATCACTCGATTAAAAGGCTGAAATCTTTGTATGTCAGGGAGGAACTAAAGTAAATTCATCCTAGCTTACTAATGGAAGTGACAGAAAGTTTTTGCTGCATGCGTAAGTACACGTGCTTTTCAAGATGCATTTTTTTTTTCGACGAGCTAATTTCTAAGCCATTTATGTTTAAAGGTAGTATATTAAAGTGGTTTGTGGTTATAGTTTGTGGTTTAATCTATTAATAGACTGTACAATACAATTCAATTCAGGTGGATTTTTCAGCAAATAGCTCAGGATCGGATCCGCTAATATAAATGGTAATCTAAGAAGCTTACTTAACATTTTACTTCTGCCCAGGTGCGTCTCCAGACTCCATCATTAGCCTTTCCACGTTCAATGGAGCTCCAGGGACGCCTTCGGACGACGAAGACCTTCCTCATCACCTTCCAGGAATTGTTTCCGCAGGGCCCTCCCCCACTGGATCGCAGAGTTCTCAAGGCATATGGGAAGGCGGGGCAGCGGCCTACCCAGAAAAGGAACTGATACTTATTGGAACTGGGGCACGGTTTTTGGAGGGCCATGAGTTGCTCCAGAGGTCCCTCAGTGAGGGCCTTGATGCCATCGAAGCTCCCAAGGGTCCCGGGGAAAGACCTTTGGGTGCAGCCTCGCCGAAACTGCGCTCCAGCTTCCCCACACACACGAGGCTCAGCGCCATGTTGCACATCGACTCTGACGAGGATGAGGAGAGGACCGGGTTTGGAGAAATTCCCCCAATGCCGCCTTCTCCACTACTACTTAACGGGGAACCTCCAGACGTTATGGGTCCAGATGAAGACGAGCAGTCTCCTGGGCTGGAACTGGTTCCAGAGCAGCATGGGGACAAAGAACCAGAGGGTATTTGTGCTGAAGAGAGAGCCCAGGTTTTCCCTGAAGTGGAAACTGGTCAGGAACAGGATGACATTCCAGAGCCTGAGGTCTTCTCCGAGGCAGAGGAAGCACTGTTCACAGAGGCAGTTTCCCACAATATTTTGCCACAGGGTGAGGAGGCCCCCGAGGTGGTAAGAGGACCATCCGAGGAGCCTTCTTCAGTGGTGGACACCTCTTCCATGGCCACAGCCCTGCAGACAGCAATGTCATCATCAGATAGTTGTCCAATCACGTTGACCACGGCCGTGGTGAGTTCATACTGTAGTTGTTTCAAATTTTTCCCTTTTTAACACATGCACTATTTAGTAGTTCCACTTAGTAGACTCTACATTGTGTTCTCTTCAGTAGTGGGGTGTAAAAAAAAAAAAAAAAAAACTTTGTGTTATCTGTACGATAATATAGTATTTATTTTTGACAACTTTTTACTTTAACTCCGTACATATGACAACAGAGGGGAAGTGAACTCCAGTTAAGATCTTCATTGATTGATTGACATGACATGGAAAAATGTGAACCAGGGATCATTAAAATGTAAATTCTGTTGAAAATGGATTCTCAATAGAAATACTGTCAGAAATATTGTTATATTTAGCATTCTGCGATTGGTTGGCAATCAGTTCAAGGTGTTCCCCGCTTCCCGCCCGTTCATGGCTGGAATAGGTTCCAGTACTCCCCGCGACCCTTGTGAGGATAAGCGGATAAAAAAATGGATGGATGGATAGTTATGTATTGTTTTTGTTTGAGGGAAAAAACAACAACTAAGATCTCCCCCAACAAATTTCACCACTCAACATGAAATTGAGTGGACATGCCTATTGCAATGAACAAAAAATTCAAAAGTACCCATGATCGAAACTGAAAAAAAAGTTTGCTTTTTTAAGTAAAATTTCAAATCCAACAGAGACTCAAATGAAAGCAGCTAGCCCAGACAGGTGGGTAATTCTAAACCATCATTTTTTTGTTTTTACCTTCCCCATCTAACATTGGTGGAGTATGACATTAAGTACAGTCTGTTTTTTTTCCCCCTTGTGATGACCACGTAGGAAGCACAGGAAGGGGCTGATGCAGCCATCGATCCAGGGGGGGATATGATTGGTGGCACTCTGCCGTCCAATTTGCCTTTAGACTGTGAAAGTGATGTTTGTCCTGAGGCTGAAGGAGAGGGAGCCTCTGCCCTGGAGCTTGAGGGGCTTGGGATGAGGAAGCTGAGTCTACAGGCCATGGGCGGTATGTCCAAAGAAGTGGACGACGATGAGTCCAAGCCGCATGAGGAGACTGGCTCTGCGGAGTCTGAGCAAGTTACAACAGAAACAGATGGAGAGGAAGGTATGGCGAGGTCTGTTCACTTTTTCTTTGCATCTCAACCTGCAGTCACACCAAACCCTAAACCCTAAGAGTACATTAGCACACAGACTTACGATGATGGTATATGTCGGGAACAACAGACATACTTGAGCAAGATCATAATTTTATGGACTTGGTCTGTTTTTCTGTACCTAGGTACACCTGTCAACGGTCATCCTGTACGGTCGCTTCCATCTGTACGACATGATATTCACCGTTATCAACGTGTGGATGAGCCTCTACCACCGAGTAAGTCTTTATGTAGCAGAATTACAATCTGGCTATGATCCCTGCCTGAATGAAGTTCATTTGAGCAAATTACCCGAACAGAGCTAACAGAGCAAGCTCTGGAATTCACCCAAAAAGGCTCACTCAAACCAAAATGGATAACTTTCTGTTTAATTTCAAGCATGAGTTCCCCAGATTTTTTTTAGCATCTTATTATAAACATGTCCATTGACTTTTTGGCTTCTTGGTGAAACCCATGTCTTGGTGTGAGTTTTTTTTCTTCAACTTTTTAACAAAGAATGAGCCCTGGAATTGAGAATAAGCAGACAGGAAAATTGATAGATGGATGACTCCTATCTTGCGCTATACGTAACTCAGTAACTTACGTGACTTTAGTATTGTCACTGATGCTGCTGGTCTCCTCTCAGACTGGGAGGCACGGATCGACAGTCACGGCAGGATCTTTTTTGTGGACCACGTGAACAGGACCACAACATGGCAGCGACCGACCGGACCCCCAGCACCACAGGGCCTGACCCGGTCCAACTCCATTCAGCAGATGGAGCAACTCAACCGCAGGTGAGACTGGACAAATGTTTGTACCGCAATTGGCATCATGGTTTCAGTTACTCCCACCAAAAGATTATTTAAAATAAATAAATAAACCTGTCATTATATAGAAAATCACTTTTTTAGACACCAGCACACCTGGCACACAATTTATGAGTTTAGTTCAGTGTTAACATATTTTTCTACATTTGGCAAGACATCAGGTTTTCCACAGGGTTATTTCAGGATAGAGACTGACACGGGCGAGAATGTTAACTCACGTTCCCTCCCACTACCACATAGGCTGATCCATTCCCTTCCAATCCTAAGTAAGTGTAAAAATACTGCTTCTTCCCACTGTCACAAAGATCACTCAAACTCATTTCCAATAGTATTAAAAAAAAAAAAATCCACCAAAGCCCAAGTGCTTCAAGAAAATCCCTCTTAATCTCGAGTTTTTAAAAAAAAAAAAAAAAAAAAAAAATCCTACCCAATTCAGAGGGTTTTTTTTATCCATCCATTTCCTTAGCCACTTATCCTCAGGAGGGTCGCGGGAGTGGTGGAGCCTATCCCAGCTGTCAATGGGCAGGAGGTGGGGCACGCCCTCAAATGGTTGTCAGCCAATCGCAGGGCACATCAAGATAAACAAATGCACTATCAATCACACCTAGGGGCAATTTAGAGTCTCCAATTAATGTTGCATGTTTTTGAGATGCGGGAGGAAACTGGAGACCCCAGAAAAAAACGCACGCAGGGTCGGGGAGAACATGCAAACTCCACATAGGCGGGTCCGGTATTGAACCCGGGACCTCAGAACTGTGAGGCCAACGCTTTCCAGATGACCACTGTGCCGCCAAGTATACTCCCATTCCCCGTTTTCTTTTTTCACTCCTAGTTAATCCTGCTTTATTTTCCTTCCACAAAAATTTGTTTAAAAATGCTGTTTTAACAATTTTAAAATGTCAGCCTCTTTGTCAGTGGATTTATGGTGGTCACACCATGAGTTTTTATACATTTATACCTGTAGCAGCCACAACTTCATTGGTACTTTTTTCCATCATTTGTAATTATTTTCCTCATCTAAAGACCAACACATCTCGAATGTACCCTATTTGAACCATACATTTTCTTTTTAAGCATACTTCACAGCTTCTCAATAGGTTTGAGGTCAGGGGTTTTTGATGCCACCACGTTAGTACTTCTGGACATGTGAGTTTCTGCTTGGTTTTAGTTTTTGTTTAGAGTGTTAAAAACATTTATTTGACCAGCTGTCACAAAAATCAAAAGAGAGAGTCATGTATTATGAAGTGTTTTAATCCTGACTCTTTCCTTTTTAGTGAGGTTAGGCCATTTTGACCAAGAATAAGGAATATAGAGCCTTGTTTTTTTCTTTTGGGATAGCAAATAAATATATCACACTGGACATTGTGTGCGTGTTAACTGTATGTTTCCCCCCAATCAGATACCAGAGCATCAGGAGGACCATAACCAACAGCGATAGGACAGAGGAAACCACAGATGACTTGCTCCCCGATTCAGAAGCTGAACTGATTCCCCACTCCATTTCCGGTCCTTTCGAACACACCTATGACAGATTGACACCCTGTGTATGACCATCATGTAATACGTTTTTGTTTTGTTTTTCATAGAATACAGACGCGACAGCTCAGTGAGTCACTCGAGCGGTCGCTCCCGTCTATCGCTGCTGCTCCAATCACCCAGCGCCAAATTCCTGTGCAGTCCCGACTTCTTTACGGTGCTGCATTCTAACCCCGTCAGTGTCCTCTGCTGCTTAATTATCATGTTTAATCAATCAACATGTGAAATATGATCATATCCTCATTTGTCTACAAGTCTTCTGCATGGATATAGTTGGAAGTCATGACTTTGCAAGTCAGTAATGGATTATCGAAAAATAATGTATAATGTTGGAATCTATGTTTACCTCATCACAATTTTAGGGAGAATATTTCTTAAATACATATTTTAATAACTGAAACAATTGTATTAGCTACTCTGACATTGTAGCCCATTTAAACAAATCTCTTTGTTGGAGAAGTATGAGAACCAGAATTTGCCCCAATCGGCTGTGTAACACCAAAATGGCTGATTCCGTGTTCCATTTTCTCTGAGACTTTTTCCGTGCGTCCTGTTTTGACGGACACCGCCATCCAATTGACCCCTCCGTACAGGGCACTTAACCACGCCTCCTGAAGTTACGTCACCCCACGCTTGCTAACCTCAGACAAACAATTAGCAAAAATGGCGGCGCAGGAAGAAAAGACGAGAGCGAAATTGTCCGATTTACCAGCTGATTTTTCACTCGCATTCTTACCGAATAGTGAAATATCATTGAAGAGCAGACAGCAGGGCTTCAAGTATTTCAGTGAGGGGTATTTCAATGGTATTTCCATGCATATCGACGGAGAAACCATTGATATTTGCGCGAGATCTTTCCGGAGTCAGAGGAAGACCGCGAAGCCACCTAATATATTATAACCCAAAGACGAATTCGTCATTAACAGTTTCCTATTTTTGTGTTACCTATCACACTTGTGTGCAGAATCTGTATGTGTATCTGTATAGCCGTTTGTGAGCTGTATGTGTATCTGTATAGCCGTTTGTGAACCGCTGTATGAAGGAAAAGAAGAAGGCGAGGCTTGATTTACGAGTTGTTTCTCTCGTTTTCTTTGTGTAACGTCACGCGCTCCCCTCAATAATTATTCTTGAATTAGTGCCGAACCTACGTAAGTCCCGACCGAGTACGACAATCACTACTTTAGTGTCCTCAAACATCCTTCCTTCAGTCTTGGTGTCTCGTGCACGTCGAAGACTTTTAGGACTCGCTAGTCCGGTTTAGCTTAACTCGCTAGCCGGCAACAAAGAGACACGTTCGTGCAGTCAGATCATCGCAAAATATCGCTCAACACAGATCAAGTGTGTCAATCATTCACACGTAGCTATGTTATGCAAGCGAAGAACTGCTAATTCATTTATATGAGACATGTATTGAAAATCAAATATAGGGCTTACCTTCGTGCAAACATGTCTGTCCCGTTTGATTTTAGATGGATTCAGTTGATCATGCCGTCTTCCACAAAGTTTCATCCATCGAAGACATTTTTCGTACTCGGTCTTGGAAAGGGTACGAATTGAACGCCACCAACTAGCCTATCAGGATACCTGTCGTCACTATTACAAAGTTCGTGACTACACCTCTTAACCACATCTATTGTTAAGGAACCCAAATACGTGATAAAACGCTGACAAAAGCTATACTGGACCATGCGACTTTGTCAGAGGTAATGGCGGACGCCAACATTTATGCAGATCTCTGGCCTCTGATTGGTCAGCGACACGGATGACGCAATTTCTACGGAGGGGTCAATTTCATCTAGATTTGTGAAACTGATGTTTGGGGCCCATCTTATTCCCCTACCTTCTAAAGTCCAAAGCCTGGAATACACTTACAATGTAATAACTTTTTATAACATCTGGGTGGCACTGCACAGTGAGTTTTGGGGTGAAGAGATCAGGAACCCTACAATATGTACATCTTCACCAGGACACAGACATTTGTAGAAATTGGTGGGTTTTGGGGCATGTTGAGGCCTAATAATGGTAATTAAATGATCAGACTTAGATCATTTGTACTATACAGTTCAGCTCTGCATGGGGTAAAAATAGATTCAGAAGCGTCTAAGTAAAACTTCAAAGCTAACAAGCAAAATATCACACATTTTTAACCATGGCTCCCTCACTCTTTTCCAGAGTGCCTACCGCATGTTTACGAGCAACACCTGCCTGAAGCATATGATCAGCAAGGTCCGACGAGACGCTCACTACTTTGAGCGCTACCAGCACAATCGAGACCTGGTCACCTTCCTCAACATGTTCTCTAACAAGCAGCTGGAGCTTCCCAGGGGATGGGAAATGAAACATGATCATACTGGGAAGGTGGGTCGAAGCTGTTTTGACCGATAAAAAAATGAATGATGTTTCCTCCTTATGTTCATAAAAAGCTCCGAATGAATGTACTGAATGCCTACGATGGCTCCCTGATCCCTAAGAGTGTGTGGTTGTCACTCCCTCAGCCGTTCTTTGTGGATCACAACTGTCGCTCTACAACTTTCATCGACCCACGGCTGCCTCTTCAGAGCTCTCGCTCCACCGGACTGCTGGCCCACCGCCAGCACCTGAGCCGCCAACGCAGCCACAGCGCTGGCGAGGTGAGAGACTGTACGCCACTGCAATAACAGCGTAGTCACATGGAGGCCATTGCATCGTGTTAGTCCAGTTCACAGACAAGGACCACAGACACCTTTTGATGTTTGCTTCTTTCCCAAAAATAAAAAATAAAAATACCATGGTGCCAGGAGAGATTAGTTTACTTTGTTCATTGATCATGATCAAAAATCTCAAAATCTATATCTCATATCATGTTTCCCTATTGTAATAAATGGAAATGCCATTAATCTGTTCCAGTTCCCCCCACAAAGAAACATTTTTTTTAAAGAAATACCACACTATAATATTATACTATTTAGATATTATTATACTATCCATCCATCCACTTTTTTACCGCTTATCCTGACTAGAATCGTGGGTGTGCTTCAGCCTATTCCAGCTATCTTTGGGCAAGAGGCGGGGTAGACCCTGAACTGGTCTGGCCAGTTATAGCACACATATAAACAAACAGCCAATTATCATAATATACAATATTATACTAAAATGGTAGTTATTGCATAATTAAATACAATTTAAAATAATGTCATTATTTTTACAAGACTTTTTCCTTCATTTGTGCTGCTCATTCTGTTGTGTGAACCTTGACCATCTGGGAGCAGTCTAAGACAGACATGATTATAACATACAGGAGCCTCAGCTCTTCTCTCTGATTCTCAGTATGGCAATAATATTTGTCATTGATTGCAGAGGTCGAAGGTGTACCTAATTTCTTTCACTAAAATAAAAAAAAACGACAAAGTTAACGTGCTTGTCCCTGTCCTGTTGTATGCATCGTGTCAGAACTTGGATGCAACCTGAAGTTTTAGTCCCTCCTTTTCGCACAGGTGATCGACGACTCCCGGCAAAGCAACCCGCCCGCCATGCCCAGGCCCTCTAGCACCTTCAGCGGGTCCAGTCGCTCCAGCCAGTACCACGATGTGGTGCCCGTGGGTACGTGGGAAGGAAAACACAACAACGTGGGTAGTATAAGACAATCCCCCTGGCATGTTTTGCACTAAAGTATTTTCTTAAATGTTGTTCTCCAGCATACAACGACAAGATTGTGGCTTTTTTGAGGCAACCCAATGTCTTTGAGATACTACAGGAGAGACAACCGGAGCTCGCCAGGAACAACTCACTCAAGTATGTCCTTCCATATACAATAATCATCATTATCCTCCCATCATCATCCAATCGCAGTTGACCTTTAAAAAAGTGGTGGGAAGTACAAATCTTTTCATGGGTTTTCAGGGAGAAGGTGCAGTTCATCCGCAGTGAGGGAGCCAATGGGCTTGCACGTCTCTCAGGGGACGCCGACCTAGTCATGCTGCTGAGGTGAGTCATGTGCAAACTGTGCATGGTTTTTAATGTGTGCCTGGCTCACATACACGTAACAAATAAACTTTAATTTGAAATCTGATTTAGTTAAAAAATGACTTTAAATACAATTACAATTAATTTTGAGATGAAATAAATTCGAAGTACATTTAAATCCCTCTAATATAATAATCCAAAAAATATTGAAACAAAATTTATTTATTAATAAATTGGATTGCATTTTCAAATATACAATATTTATGCATTTTTATTTTTGAAATATTACAGTTACAATAGAAATAGTAATGAAATAACTACAGGTCATATTTATGTGTTAAATTATATATATATATATATATATATATATATATATATATATATATATATATATATATATAAAATGTAAAAATTAAGATGAAATCAATCTAAATTATTTAATAATTAATTCATTTTATTTTAAGGTAAAATTCAAAAATTCAATTTATATTAATAATAAATAGTAAAATTCTTAAAGATCCATTTTATTAGTTTGCATTCTTTTTCTAATTTAATTTAATTACAAATGTTTTTTGTTTAACTAAATCAAATACTGAAGTAAAACAACCTGAATATTTAAACATAATATTACTCACAAAAACTTACATTGGTTGAATTAAACATCTGAATGTACATTTTAAATCTTTGATTTTAAAATTTTAAATTAAATTCATTTTAATTCAATTTCAAACATCATTATTTGTTTTGAATTAGGTTGCATCACATTAAATGTAATACACACACACACACACACACACACACACACCACACACACACACACACACACACACACAGTTAACAGATAAATTTAGGGTTACAGGCTTACCTAAACACTCAGCAGACCTGCAATGTTAGCACAGATTAGCATTGACATCAGATAAGTGGCACATATTTGGGCAAATGTTTGCTGCAACTCTCGAGGCGACTGTGAGCCTTTTTGAGTTTGGCTGAGTTTTGTCCGCTGCATGCACCACGTACACGGATCTGGTCTACTAATTAACCGCCTCCACTAGTGATTTGATTGTCTTTATCGGCGCAACTTATACTTGTTTTTTTGGAGCAAGGGTTTAATAAATCGTCTCTCACGAACTGTGCTTCTTCTTGTCATGGTGATGAAAGCTGTTCTCCTATCAGTACACCTTGCACTAAAAAGGGTGGGGTGAGCAGTGGCTCGTGTGCATAAGACATTTGTTCTTTACAGCTTATTTGAAGAGGAGGTGATGTCGTATGTGCCGCCTTTACTCCACCCAAATTACAGCCTCTCCTCCTCTCCTCAGAGTTCCCCGGGTAAGACAATAGCAGCACAACACAGATACGTACATTTTGGACTTTTTACCTTACTGTCTTTCTATGTAAGTTTTTCCCGTTTTCATATCTTAGGCACCCAACGAGCCAATGCCCGCGCTCCTGCGCCTTACAAGAGGGATTTTGAGGCTAAACTGAGGAACTTCTATCGGAAACTGGAGACCAAAGGATATGGACAGGGACCCGGGAAAGTCAAGTAGATGGAAATTTCAATAACTTTCTTAATACAATCTTTAAATTGTATTATATTACTTTAGTATATGGCATACCAGGCCACATACACAAAAAGGCACCTGTATGTGATTGTTAGTTTCAACATGCCTCACATAACATTAATGTGATGCAGGAAACCTAACTATGGGGCATGTGCAAGCAAGGCGACTCACAATCGTGGCTCAGTTATGCCAGTTCTGTCAGTACAAATGGGCCAAAATTCCTGCCAACATCTGTGAAAAGCTGGAGTAAAGATATCCAAAGTGTTTGAACCAAGTCGTACAAATTAAAAGCCACAGTACCAAATACTACAATATGTATGTATACTTTGGACTTTGAAGGAAGTTTCAATTTACTTCTCTCATTATTAGCCATTTAGTAAATAGAAAACGTTTTGAAAATCCCAATTCACATAGAACAGGAAAGGTTTAGTCTGATTTCATGCCGGAAAAGAAAAAAAAAATATTTTCATATAGCTTACAGTATATAAACATCTAATTTCAATTATAGTGTCAAAATCAGAACCTTGGAACCATGTTATATTGACTTGCCATACTTTGAGAGGCATTGTTTTGGGTCCAGGAGCTTGAGATTGTTATGCCACACACACATCCCTTTACCATTAACATTAATATATCTCACGTAATTTTAATATGGCAGTCCTAGTTTTGATATGTCATACATAGCCAACAGCAGGAGTGTAACTATTCTGACTTGATTTAGGATTAAATTGTGTATGTGTGTGTGTGTGCGCACCAAGGCTCATCATACGGCGGGACCACCTTCTGGAGGATGCCTTCAACCAAATCATGTGTTACTCCCGCAAAGACCTACAGAGGAGTAAACTTTATGTCAGCTTCGTAGGCGAGGACGGGTGAGAACAAATGACAACTAATCCACACATCAGTGAGTTTCTACACAATGTAAATTAATCTAAATTACATCGTGATATGATTTTGGGACAGGTTGGACTACAGCGGGCCGTCTAGAGAATTCTTCTTCCTGGTGTCCAGAGAACTTTTCAACCCTTACTACGGCTTGTTTGAATATTCGGCCAATGACACGTACACTGTCCAAATCAGCCCCATGTCCGCCTTTGTGGATAATCACCACGAATGGTGAGGTGGTGATCATTTGAAAAATTTTCATTCCGCTTAATAATTGTAACGAGTGTGTTTCGCGTACCTAGGTTTCGTTTTAGCGGGCGGATTCTGGGACTGGCTCTAGTTCATCAGTACCTGCTGGATGCCTTCTTTACTCGGCCTTTCTACAAGGGGCTGCTACGCATGTAAATCCCGCAACCACATCTATTAGTTAATTGTTTGTGTCAATTTCTAATTTGGAGATTTTAACCTAGTGTTATTTTAGCATGAACAATATTTGGGGGTTTTACGGTGACCTTTTTTTTATTTTTTGAAACTTTTTGGGAATTTACTCTCATCTTATTTTAACCTGCACAACCTTTGGGGGATTTACAGTAGATGGAATTCAACTTTTGCAGCTACGAAGGATTTTTCAGTACAAGTTTTACGAATGTTTTATTTTAACCTGCACAACATTTAGGAAATTTACAGTAGTATTATTTTCCCCTTTTCAAGTTTTTTCAATTTCATTTTAACTGCAGCAATCTTTGTGAGGTTTGCTGGAGAGTTATTACAACCTGTGCAATTTTATGTATGGTAAACATATTTTAACTTTGAAAATTTGTGCAGAATTTCAGGTAATCCCATTTTAACCTGGACAACCTTTCGGGGGTTTTACGGTTGCTCAATTTAAACTTGCGCAGCTCTGTGGGATTTTTGGTAGCCTACGGTTTTAATGGTAATTCAATTTTAACCTATGCAAATTTGAGGAGATTTAAGGCAGTCTAATTACAACCTTTGCAACATTTGGAGGATTTACAGTCGTGTCATTTAAATCCATGCAATTTTGGGGGACTTTTTGGTCGTCTTATTTTATTCTGTGCAATTCTTGCATAATTTATGATCGTCTCATTTTGTCCTGCATAGTTTTTTTTTTTTTTTTAAGTAATTATAATTTATTTACAGTAGTCTTATTTTAACCTGCACAACCTTTGTTTTGTTTTTATGCTATTTTCTTTTTTTGTTTGTTCTTTGTGTGCTTTATGCAGACCTTGTGATCTGAGTGACTTGGAGTTCCTGGATGAGGAGTTCCACCAGAGCCTGCAATGGATGAAGGACAACGATATTGAGGACATGCTTGACCTCACTTTTACAGTCAACGAGGAGGTCTTTGGACAGGTACGCATTTGAACCACAAAGGCTAAATACGTATTAATATCAAGCGATAACAAATACAGGTTAAAATCAAAGTACTGTACACCCCATAAAAAATGAAATTTACCACAAATCCCCCAAACCTTGTGTAGGATGCATTGTAGTTGTCATAAAACTCCCAAATGTTGCACAGGTAAAAATAAAATAATGATAAAAATTACCCCAGTCCAGGATTAAAAAAAATAGCAAAAGCATTGTAAATTCTAAAATGTTTTGCAGGTAAAAATAAAATTGCTTTAATCCCCCAAACATTTATGTGGAATAAAATAAGACTACTGTTAATTACACAAAAATTGTGGAAATTAAAATAAAACTACAGTAAAGTCACTGAGAAGTTCCTCTTGTTGAAATATGACTACTGTAACTCTGTAGTAATGTAACATTGTGCAGTCTAAAATAAAACTATTGTAAATTCCCAAAACGCTGCATTAAAAACAATTTCCATAAATCCTTCAAAAGATGCGCATATTATAATAAAATTACCGTAAATCCACCAAAAGTTATGCAGGTTAAAATAACCCTTCTGTAGATCCGCCAAAAGGTCATTTTTGCCATTCCATTTAATCTATTCATGTGTTTCTGTGATATTGCAGATCACAGAGAGAGAGCTGAAGCCAGGGGGGGCCGGCATCCCCGTGTCGGAGAAGAACAAGAAGGAGTACATTGAGCGGATGGTCAAGTGGCGCATCGAGAGGGGAGTGGCTCAGCAGACCGAGAGCCTGGTCCGAGGTTTCTATGAGGTACACGGCACTGTAAACTTGACAAAAATCACATTTCCCCAAGATTCTACTTTTCCCACAATTCCAAATTGCCTCTCATCAAACACAAAACAATCAAGTGAATGCGCTATGTACTGTAATTTCTCCCCATCGCAACTAGTTCAAACCATTTTAATTATTCAGCAGTCCCATGCAATTTCTACACAAACTGCATTCCTACTTTATAAGTTTATATTATTTTACTTTGCGTCCCGTTAAGGTGGTGGACGTGCGACTGGTGTCGGTGTTTGATGCCAGGGAGCTGGAGCTGGTGATCGCTGGCACCGCTGAGATCGACCTGGCGGACTGGAGGAACAACACAGAGTACAGAGGAGGTCAGTTCAAAGGAACGGAAATGGCCGTGACAATTTTTTAGGGCCCTGTTTGGACATCTTTGTCAGATTGAGTTGGATGCTGGAAGAAGACAGAGGAATATATTACGCTGGAGGAGACAGAGTGACCGTGATAAAAATTTTCTACTTTCTTTTTAGTTTTTAGCCATCAGATACATTACGTAAGGAATCTGGAAAATATTACATTTTCATAGATTAAATTTGAAAATGAAGATGAAAAAATTTAATAGCAAAATAAGATACAGATATTTAAAAAAATATAGTATAAATATGAAGCAAATTATATTAAAAATGTTCACTGTTTAAAATAAAAATAACATTAAAATAAGGCTAACCTGTTCAAAGAATGGGTGGATGGATGGATAAAAAAATTAAATAAATAAAATAAAAAGTTTTTGGGGGATAAATCATTTTAAAGAGAATGTATCTTTGAAATTGTTGGATATAAATGCAAGTTAAAGAAATAAAGTCACAAAAAACTCATGAAATAAAAGAAGTAAAAACAAATAAACAAACAAAAAAAATATATTAATTTAACTTAGAGATATTGTAGTGACGTAATGTATCCATAATCCGATTTCCTCCCACATCCCAAAAACGTCCATTAAATGGAGACTCAAATTTGCTCATTGGTGTGATTGTGAGTGCGACTGTTGTCTGTCTCTATGTGCCCTGCGATTGGCTGGCGATCAATCCAGAGCTTTGCCTTTGTGAGGATAAGCGGCTCGGAAAATGGATGGTTGGATGAATAAACTTTTTAAAATATGGCATTAATATAAATGAGACATAATGTATCTTAATATAATTTCATTCATCAAAATAAAAACTACAAAATATACAGTATTTATTTTTATTGCAAAAACAGTTAGTGAATTTTTAAATCTCAAAAAAGGGAAATTACAATTCATGTACTAGTGTAGTAATGTATGTGGAGTGCTTTTATAAACACGCAATATAAAAAGAGTATAATTAAAAATCACAAAAAGATAATTAAAAACAAATGAATAAAATGATTGTTTTTGTTAAATATGATAAGGAGGTAATGTATCAGGGAAAAAAAAGGAAATCCAGTATCTTAATTTCTGTGTTAGTCCCTGGTGCATGTTTAATATTCTGAAATTAATGGCAAAGAAATAAAAATAACTGGGTTTAAGGAATGAAAAGCTGCTGTCCCTTGAAGAGCTGCCAGGAGGAAGGAAAGCGGCGCATGAGTCACTTTCATGCGAGGCTCTTTTAATCGAAACGTCGGCGTACAACATGGCCATTAAACATTAAACAGCCGAGATCATTCAAAAGTCAACGTGCAGGAACACATGAAGGCAAGATGAAGGGATGCGGGTTAGCAGATGAGGAACAGGGAGACCTGGACTAGATCTGATTTGTTATTCGTCTGACTCATGCCCCGACATCATCCACATCCCTCCCTCTTTCCATTCCTTTAGGTTACCATGACAACCACATAGTGATACGCTGGTTCTGGGCAGCTGTGGAGAGGTTCAACAATGAGCAGAGGCTGCGACTTCTGCAGGTAGGGCATGTGGACCTGCCCGTGCTGCCACCATCTGGCCGTAAGGCTTATGGTCAAATTTTTTTTTTTTTTTACTATTATTCCAGTATTTTGATGTCATTTGGGCCACATTCACCACAATTTGATGCTCAGTGGATCAAACCAGTATATTTGTGGCTCAGTATGCTATAAGTAATGTCAATTCCAAATTTTCCCCCTCATTGTTTTAGTGCACATTATTACAATTGTGTACATTGTTTTAATCATCATGTTGCAAATCACATGACCAATCTGAAATTTCTTAAAAATCTAAATTATTGCACTTCCAACATACCATAAATTAATATTTGCATAAAATTGTGCTGGTTAAAAGAAAACCTTGACACCCGAAAAAATAAATAAAAAAATTCCATTAAGATAGTTATTGCCTAGATCAGACTACAGTATTTTAGCGGTGATATTTGCTCGATTAGTGATTATGATACCCGATTACCCAGATTGAGCACAAAATATTTTGTTGGGAACGACTACATTTCTTGTAGTGTGACATTATCCACGAGCAACAATGTGGCCATACATTGCCAAAATGAAAAGTCTAGCATATTTTGATTTTTTTGGGATATCTTCAGTATAAGATGACAATGACACCTCACATGTCAATGACAACAATGCACCTCGACATTGATCACTAGGATTGGGATTGTTCATTTATCCCCAACACAATACAGTACATTGGCTCCATATATTGTTGTTATCGACACTTTGTTGACGGGTTTATAACGTTCTACTGACCGGTGATACGTTTTCTGGTACCGCCTCTCCAAGATAAAGCACTTTGACTGTAAAAGACCAGATACGGTGTGATTGGAATAAATGTTGTGTACTGTCGCCACTGTCTGGTCCCCAGGCACAGCAAAATTTTATGGCAGTAGTCTGATATAATACAGTCATGAAAGACCAAGTTTATCATGTATGTAATTTGATCCAGGCATAAAGCATGTATTATATTTTTACTGGTTGAGGCAGCATTTTATCACCAAACCAGGCAATCATTTTTTTTTTAAAAGTCACTTTTCCACGATGCTTCCCCTTTCAAATTATCTCCCTGTAGTTTGTCACGGGCACATCCAGTATTCCTTATGAAGGCTTCGCCTCGCTACGCGGAAGTAACGGACCCCGCAGGTTTTGTGTCGAGAAGTGGGGGAAGATCACCTCCTTACCCAGGTAGGATCACAGACTCATTTATCATAACAGGAGGTATGAAAAATGATGGAGGCATGCACAAACTGAACTAGATGACATATTGGTTTAAAATTATTTTTGAATGAATACCTGGCCTTATCCTTTTTTTTTTTTTTTTTTTAAACAGTGGGAAAATAATTGACCCCTCCGTGGATATTGCGCAATCCGCGTCACTGACCAATCAGAGGCCAGAGATCTGCATAAACCACGCCCCTTTTTGGCGTCCGCTGTTCCCTCAGACAACGTTGCATGGTCCAGTATAGCTTTTGTTAGCATTTTATCGCGTATTTGGGTTCTTTAACCATAGATATGGTTAAGAGGTATAGTCACGGACTTTGTAATAGTGACAGCAGGTATCCTGAAAGGCTAGTTGGTGGAGTTCGATTCGTAGCCTTTCCAAAACCGAAGACCCAGTACGAAAAATGCCTTCGATGGATCAAACTTTGTGGACTAAATCCATTTAAAATCAACCGGAACAGATATGTTTCCACGGAGGAATGCCTTATATTTGATTTTCAATACATGTCTCGTATAAATGAATTTGAAGTTCTTCGCTAGCATAACACTGCTGCGTGTGAACGATTGACACACTTATTCTTTGTTGAGCGATGATCGGACTGCACAAACATATTGATTTCTTGCTGGCTCCCGACCGAAGCTTAACCAAACTGTGTTTGCACGAACATATGCCCTAAATTTGATTTTTAATACACGTCTCGTATAAATGAATTCGAAGTTCTTCGCTAGCATAACACTGCTGCGTGTGAACGATTGACACACTTATTCTTTGTTGAGCGATATTTAGCGATGATCGGACTGCACAAACATATTGATTTCTTGCTGGCTCGCTGCCGAAGCTTAACCAGACTGTGTTTGCACGAAGATATGCCCTAAATTTGATTTTTAATACACGTCTCGTATAAATGAATGAGACGTTCTCCGCTAGCATAACATTGCTACGTGTGAATGATTGGATGAAATCAGAAGCATGGCGTCTCTCTCAGTTAAGAATGTATTATATTTAGAATCTATAATATATCGTTGATTTGAATGAAATCAGAAGGATGGAGTCTGTCTCAGTTCAGAATGTATTGTATTGTATTTGCCATTTTTACTGTTTGTCTTACGTCAGCGCACGTGGCGTGACGTCACTTCAGGAGGCGTGGTTAAGTGCCCTGTACGGAGGGGTCAATTAGCTCTGTGTACACCAGTTTCACCAAGTACAAATTTCTCTGGACACAAATCACAGCCATTACAAAAAAAATCTCAATGACACAAGACTGAAAAATTAGCAGGAAGTTGGCCATTTTGGTTTGAAGCAGACATTTCAGGTGAACTTCAGGGCTGATGTTATTTTGGCGCCAGGGGGAAAAAAAAAATGCAGCCAGGAAAACTCATCCGTGATCATGAAATTGCGTGGACGTGGCTCTCATCATGGGATCCACAAATAAAATGCATAAACTGAAGGAATTTCAGGCCTTTTTATTTGAAATTTAGCAGGAAAAAAATTATGTAAAAAAAAAAAAAAAAAAAAAAAAAAAAAAAAATCAGCCCTGGACACCAATTTCATTGATCAACACGAAATTTGGAGGGCATGTCGATCATAACAGGACACATGAAAGTCTCAGGTACCCACGCTTGAACTCGAACAGGATGTCGGCCATTTTGGTTTGACGGTGGCATTATTGATGAAATGCAGTGTTGTACTGTAATTTCCAGCCTATAAATCGCAACTTTTTTCACACTCTTTCAACCCTGCAGTTTATGCCATGATGCGGCTAATTTGTGCATTTTTTTAACAGCCGCAAGGGCGCACTCGAGTGGAAAAGGTAAGAGTGAGACCAGTGGAATATATGTGCCAAGGAAGGGAGTTTTACTGGTCCGGCCTTGTTAGCGCTGCGGTAGCAGGTTACTGCCGTCTGTGAGAGATATTTACTGGTATGTTTTTTTTAACCATCCCTCTTAGCGCAGTGCTAGCATTAGCATTAGCACGGTGATACCATTTGCGTTAACTCTGGGTTTAAGGAATGAAAAGCTAGCGTTAAACTCCGTATACTGTCTTTGTAAATCTCTCGTGTTCCAATGTGGGTTTCAATGTGGGCACTTGCAGCTTTTACACAGCTGCGACATGTATGTACAAAATGGCATTTTCCTTTACAAATGTACTGGGTGAGGCTTATAACCAGGTGCGCTCTGTAGGCCGGGAATTACAGTACTCATTATCGTGTACCATTATGTTCTCCAGAGCGCACACTTGTTTCAATCGGCTGGACCTGCCGCCCTACCCATCCTTCTCCATGCTCTACGAGAAGCTGGTGACAGCCGTGGAGGAGACCAGCACCTTCGGTTTGGAGTGACCTCCACTTACCCCCAAAGACATCTCACCCCACGGAGAGAAAAGAACACCCGCAAAGGGATTTTCAAAAGCGGCACGGTGGTATTTTAGTTCACCGGGCCGCGCACGTGTGCTTTATCTCTTCAGTTAACTGCAACCGGTTTACTGGATTCACTCCTCCTCCTCCTCCTCCTCCTGCACCTTAAAGAAAGACAATGAAGAGTACTCTCTGGACCTCAAAACTGTGTCGGCTGAATTAATGCTAAATTCATATTTTCTCCATTAATCATTTCTAACAGCATGGAAGAATGACGTTTTAGACATTTTTGCAATGGTAATGGGGATACACTGAGAAACTTGGTTTGAGACTGAATGTACTTTGTAACCCTCTTGTTATGTCTCTTTCCCTCTGGTTTTCAAATTGGGTACTTGGCCTGACCAAAACCACCAAGTCTTGCAAGTGCATGGCTCCTGGTGCGATTGCTTGTATTTTTGGGGTCCACAACACAACCCCGTCAAAAAATACTGTTGTGCTTCTTGGAAAAATAGAGAAAAAAAATCCACTCCCTAAAACACTTTTGCCACTTGAAATGAAATAGGGTAGCCATGGGAAATAGTCCTAAAGACCAGCAACCAGAATTCAACACCCAGTCCACCATTTTGGTTTAATTGTTTTGTTGAATCAGTGAGGAAGGCTTCAATATGCCCCCAAAAAATTACATATTGTAGGGGTCTTAAATGCACGCATTTTAGTTGTGTTAAAAACAGCCAGCCTGAAAATTAAATCTGTTTTGCTGCCTGGAAAATTACAGAAAATCAGTCCCCAACATCAATGATCGACACGAAATTTAAGAGGTTACGTCTATTCTAGCTGGACGTACAAAAACGTTATCAAGGACAAAGCCTGAAATTGAAA
Source organism: Syngnathoides biaculeatus (assembly GCF_019802595.1). Taxonomy (NCBI): domain Eukaryota; kingdom Metazoa; phylum Chordata; class Actinopteri; order Syngnathiformes; family Syngnathidae; genus Syngnathoides; species Syngnathoides biaculeatus. The sequence goes on along the minus strand of NC_084653.1, from coordinate 15,271,981 downwards.
AGGAAGTCAGTCATTTTGGTTAGACAGACATTTTGGGGCCAATTCCGAGCATAGCAGTTGTTTAGAACATTGGTTCCAATTTTTCAAAAATGTGTCTGGATCAGTGTTTAATATCCCGTAGACATACCAGGAGGGTTAACCAGGAGTCACACAGACAGTATTGTAATACAGACGTTACAAGTGATTCCTTTCAGATGGCGCAGTCAAGATAAGTTACTTTCAATACTACAACAAATCAGACAAACAAATACACACGATGCTCTATGTGCACTTTCCTACAAAATAACATACTGTACGCTCCACTGCACGGATATGTTTACTACCCTGACACACCTTTCAACCCCCATAGAAATTCTAAATCCCACTCATGAAAACTGGTCCACTCTTGCATGAGTCACGGCGAACAGATCGCCTTGCAAAGACAAGCGAAACCTGCCCCAAAAGGTATGCACAGGAAGAAGTGAATGTATTAAATGTGACTGAATGTACGTATGAATCTCAAGCCATGACTAGAAGCTCACACATGGGAAGCCGGAGTCGAAACGGGACGGTTTTCCATGTATGATTTTCAATTGTTCTCAGAGAAGCTGAGAGAAAATGAGGTCACAGTTACATGAGAGGTTCTTCTGTAAAAGCACTGTGTTAACCAGCTGTTTGTAGGATATGCAAGGAAAAGTAATGCAATTGAATGGGTCAAAAACATTTGTGTTCTATTAGAGTTACCTTATTTATATTCATGAATCTTATAAAATCTCTAATGGCTTTGGATCTAAACACAATCAGGAGAGTTGAAGGAGTCATTTGTAGGCATTAAATACGATCTGTCGCTACTGGACCCAATTCGGCTTTTTCTTATGGGCCAAGCACCCCAACTCTGGGTTACTTCCAGGTACAGGTTTATAATTTGGGAGAAAATAAGAAAAGGAAAATACGCTTCCACACCAGTTTAATCAACCGACACAAAATTGGGTGGACAGATGTAGCATACAGTAACAGAACGCATGACAAAGTCTTAAGGACCTTTACTCAAAATTGAACAGGAAGTCAGCTAATATGGTGTAATTTTAAGTTAATTCAGATATATGTTGATACTCTTTTCAAGGCTAATATATAGAGATTCCAAAGCTACAGTACCAGTCAATGAGACTTGATTATTTTTTTAGCAAAACTTTGTATTTTCAATACCAAAGGCTGTGTTTCTGATATTTGTGGTAGTCTTAATTTTTCCCTGATTATCCTACAAATTGCTTAAAAGAAGGTTTGTAATATCCTTCAGTGAAGAAGGCTTTAGTCTGAGCACTGTACAGTTTACAGCCGGGTGGTATCATGAGATCCCGCATTGAGAGCAAAACCCATCCAATCTACCAACTTGTTTAAGTTGTACCAATGGTCTACCTGATGTATGACTTTTGTGACCATCAACTCACTACCTTTGCCTTGACAGCATGCGATAAAACAGACTGTTGAGTACACAACTAAGCCCCCTTTCACACTGTCTTATTACACTTCCTTCCCAACAAAAACACTCTTTTTTTTGTAACTGGGTGCATGCAAAACAAAACCTTAACTGTACAGACAAGAGTTGTGGAGCTAGACCAGCTGAGGCTAGAATAGCGCTAGATAGCTCCATGCGCGTGTGCTGCGAGACGCCAAGGCAAGACTTTTATATCCCATCATGCATGTAAGTGGTTCTTGGTCAGCTCTGTGAGCTGCGCTGGGGGCCGTAAAAATCTGTGATGGCATTGTGTTCTAGCTTGATATTGCATGCTCAACTACTGCAAGACACTGACTGTCCTTACTAGCTTTTTTCTGCATGAGGATATTGCTATCAGAAAAAAAAAAGAGATGGAGATGAATCGTTGTTGTTTTTTTTCATAGTGGAAATCGGTCATGAGCCCCTCGTGCTTTACGTGGTCATACCAGAGTGTCAAAACTAATTAAGAGTGCTAAGTAGTCAGCATAAGTCACTTTTAATGAGCTCTGGGAATGTGCAATGTAGTTTGAATGTGTCCAGTATGGCATGTTAGCCCAAATCGTCACTTTTCACGCATCTCCCGCCTATCTTAGTAATAGGTTGATGGTTATGGTTCATTGCAAGTAATTCGGCAATGAACCAATAGGGCTGTTTTGACAAAACAACAACTAAAAAATACAAAAACACATGAATGTGGACCATGTGTGCAGTCATCATGTTTGTTTCTTATTTGTATAGAACTGTAAATGTACGCCATATGTCCTGTTGTGTGTATAAATATATATTTTGCACTGAATGTACCAAAGGGGCGGCACGGCTGTAGAGCTTTGGCCTCGCAGTTCTGAGGACTGGGGTTCAAATGCCGGCTCCGCTAGTGTAGAGTTTGCATGTTCTCCCCATGCCTGTGTGGGTTTTCTCTGGTTTCCTCCCTCATCCCAAAAACACACAACATTAATTGGAGAGACTAAATTGTCCCATGGTGTGATTGTGAGTGCGACAGTTGTCTGTCTCCATGAGCCCTGTGATTGACTGGCAACCAGTTTAGAATGTTCCCTGTCTCCTGCTCGTTGACAGCTGGGATAGGCTCCGGTACTCAAGTAACCCATGTGAGGATAAGCGGCTCAGAAAGTGGATGGATGGATGTACCAAAAGAGCTCCAGAAGTCAAACATTGGGTCTGCTTTTATTTCAAACTCTGCCCACACAGTACATCGCTTTACTTTGGAGAGCAACTATTCTAAATAAATTTAAATTATATTTTTGCCACTAATTTTAGATTACATTGAGAATACAAAGCATCAATTTCACCCCTTTAGCTGTTACAAAAGGCAACAAATATGGATTGATGAAAGCAAATCACATCCTTTTGTTTAATCATTAGCTTTGTTAAAAACAAAACATGTAGCTACGGACACAGAAACAAGGTGTTGTTTTCCTTGGATTTGTATTCAACTTTTTTTTACTTTCATGAAAAGTGTTCTGGCGTTTAGGTGAGGGGCACATAGGATGTTAACGGTTTTCAAGACTTACATGCTCATAAACGTTATCCATGTGCTATTAAATATTAGCAACATGCTAATACATATCTGTTACATTCTCGTGAACATTCTAGCAACATGGCTGTTGAGCCATATGCTTATAAAATCTGTTAGCCACAAGTAATTTACATACTCTTACACATTAGATACATGTTCATATGTTAGCCACCTGTTAAAAACATTGCTAAAATGGATGCTAAAAAGTCAACAAATTTGCATTAATATTTCAATCAAATCAAGCTTCAAATCATTTTTTTTAAACCGTCAGCTTCCTAGTTTTCTGATTCAGTTTTATTTTCATCTTTTTCACTTTCAACTTCATAGTAGTGTTTCGCCAGGTAAAATTTAGTAGCCCCCAGGATCCAGTTTACCCAAGGAACGTGAAATTTGGTAGGAGTTTCTACAAATGACAAGACGCAGGGTTGGCCAACCCGCAGCTCCTGAGCTGCATGCGGCTCTTTGCATCCTTTTGTATGGCTCTCGTGAAGACACGAAACCATATCAAAGTTCTGTTTATGCGCATGCGCACGCATGCTTTGAGTGCATTACGTTAGTTGCGAGCGAGTGTTCCTTGTGTTTAGTATGGTATTTCTGTGCGTTCTTTAAATTTATTACGTTTGTTACGGGTATTGTGACAACAAGCTCAGTGTGTGCGTGCGTTGTGAGTTTCCGTGTGAGTAAAATTGGTACTGCTCACCGTGCGCAGCGGGAGGATGAGAAGGGAAAAAAGTGCGATGGCGACCGAGGAAAGAGTGGCTTTACTGGTCCCGCCACCCAGCTCACCTGTGCAACGGAAAAAGGAAGAGTTAATCCTGAGGTGGACGACCCCGGCACGGAGAAAACATCTCCCTTGCATCTCCCGACCATGGTTACATGACTGCAGTGGGAAAGGTTAGCACAGTATTTTCGCAAAACAGAATATCGCATTGAATGAAAATAGCTCATAGTTTCCCAGTCGGATAGTGATCTTTGGATAAAATAATTTTTAGATTTTGCTCTCAAAATGGCAGGGAAAAATACCCAGTTAAACTAAAATATGTGGATGAACACTGGATGTTTTTACTGCAGCAGGAGAGCTCATATTTTTTTAGTTGCGCGCAACAGCAAGCCACTCTGCCATTTGCGTCAGAAGTCTATCACATTTCACAGCTTCAAATCTTCACTTCATCTCACTCTATGCTAATATTGAGCTGGAATTTCCAAAAGGGACTAAACATCCCAGTCACACGTTAATCACTTTGAAAAATCACACAGAAAAGCAGATGCAGCTTTTAAAATAAATATTGAATCATCCAGAGATGAACACTTATATCATATCAACCGGCTTGGAACATTGCAAGGGCCAAAAAGCCAAACAATGAAGGGTATTTTTTTTTTTTTTAAATGCCTCGGTGATGTCACTGAAATCGTGTGTCCTGAAAACATAAATCTTAAACAAATGGTACATCAGATCTTCAACTGTCCCGCTACACTGTTGAACAGAGACTATCCGACATTAGCATGGCTGCTGATACAGACTTGCACTCAGATCTCCAATCATGTGAGTATTTTAGTGTTGCATTAGATGAGAATGGAGCCATAAAAGACAAGACTTGATTGAATTGGTAGTTTGTGTGAGGAAGCACACAATTTTACTTTTTTTTTTTTATTACTGGCCTATGGTCTTCAGTACTCTGTAGGAGTTGATTTTTCTTATTATGTTGGTGTGTGACATTTTCAATAAATCTGTCTGAGCAAAGGTATGTGTGTGTGAAGGAGGGAATGATGTTCATCAGTATGATGTGGCTCTTTAATGTGTATGATGTGGCTCTTTGCTGTTAGACCGTGAAAAAAAAAAATGTGTCTCTTCATCTTAGACTGCTTGGCCACCCCTGGAAGAGAGCCACAAAAATTCCCAAGAAGCTGTGCGCTAAAACACAGGAAGTCTGCCATTTTCTCGGGGTCCTTGAAAGATCTGTTTCAGATATTGCCAGACTGCATGTGAACGTCATGTACTAGGCAGATTGAGAAAGCTAAATTATTAACAGTAAATTGCAAAACATTTCATTTGCGTCATAGCGTGTGGGTGCAGCATGGTAGTGAAGTTGAATTACTCACCATAAAACAGGAAACTAATTATTAGCATAAGGTGTGCCAGGGCCCATTCAATGATCCATGCAGCTAAAATTTGTATTTTTTAAAAAGTATCATTGTTCTCAATATGTCATGTGATTTAAAAAATTACAAATAAAATCAATATCGGGGACAGTTCCTCTGCATTGACAGACTGGGGTGGTTACCCCTTTTTTTCCAGAATGGGGACAGTAGGCTGTGTTCCAACTACAGTGGGATCGCACTCCTCAGCCTCCCTGGTAAGGACTATTCAAAGGTCCAGGAGAGGAAGGTCCATTGGGAAGTTGGATCTCAGATTCAGGAGGACCAATGCTGCTTTCCTCCTGGCCGTGGAACAGTGGACTAGCTTTACACCCTCTGCAGTGTCCTTGTGGGTGCATGGGAGTTCACCCAACCAGTCTACATGTGTCTTGTGGACTTGGAGAAGGCGTTCGACCGTGTCCCCTGGAGAGTTCTGTGGCCGATGCTTCAGGAGAATGGGGTACCAAACCTGCTGATACGGGCTGTTAATTTGGTCCCTGTACGATCGGTGTCAGAGTTTGGTCCGGATTGCCAGACAGTAGTAACTTTCTCGTCAGTTCTGTTGCATGTGAAGCTAAGTGTGATCCATCCAGCCATACATCAATTTTCCAAGCCACTTATCTTCACATGGGTCATGGGACTTTATCTGAGCTAACTTCGGGCGAAAGGCAGTCTACACCCTAAACTGGTCTCTGACATCTCACAAAATGAAAAACAAGCTAGTGTGCACTTCCTGGTAATTATACAACAAAGCCACAGTCTTCTCTGAAGGAAAACAGCTTTCATTGTCTTCTATGACTCATCACTCAAAAAAAAAAAACAATCATGAGTGACAATATTTCGAAGCAGACTGGAGACAAAGACTCGCCTTAAATATGTTGAAAATCATCGGACTCTTATTCATCTTAGATGGAGAAGACCCGGTGGAATCACAAGGAATTGATGTGCCATCGAGTTGTAAATGGGTGAATGGTGCTATTACTAATTAACGGATCAGGTACGTTTAGAGATTCTCCTCCCTGACCAAACGCCGACCCCCCCCCCCCCCAAAAAAATAAAAAATTCAAGGGGCCACTCTGGGTGTGGGCATGGGTCACATACTGCCCGCAGATGGCCAGCCCTGCATTAGGGGCATCTTAGTCAGACATTAATCAATTACTATATCCCATTTTTCAATAACTGAAAAAAAAGACATTGTCTACTTGTTGAGCTACAAGAACACGACAGGCAATGAGAAACCGAGTTTTAAAGCTATTTGATTGCCAATTACAATTTTAACTCTTGAATAAGTTTAAACTTGTTTGCCTTGAAGTTGTTTTCCCCAAACATTTCCTTGTCTAAAATCCCAGCCCCAAAACACCAGTGCGCATGCGCGGACTTTCAAGCATGCGCGGTGGTGTGACGTGTCGAGAAAAGTGTCAAACAAGAAGGACGTTAAAAAAAAAGAATAGAAAATGACCGAAAACTCTTCCAAGAAGCGGAATGAAAGTTGTTCATTTGAGTAGTCTGCGACCGACTGGATGGGCTGATCAATGGAGGGATATGTTCTTCAACAAGTCTTTTATATACTAGCTCCTCCTCCTCCGTTAAGTTGAGGAAATCGAGTTTTAAACTCACATTTGATCGTCTAGCTAACAGCGGAAGCTAACTGGAGTAGCATGGAAGTTGCCGGCTGGAGGTGTTAGTTTTGTTTCGTCTATTTTAGCTTCCAATTTTACCTTCACATATTTCGTCTGGACTCGTTTCCTGGTTCTTTTTGGCTGCTTCTGCTGGTGGAGATGTCTCGCAGGCGGCTGGACAGTCGCAGCTGTCCCGCTGCCGCTGGGCTGCTGGCCGAAAGTCACACGCCTATCAGCTCGGAGCCTATGGACGCTGTGTTCGAAGTCACCGGGGAATTGGGAAGGTGAGTCGGCTTTATCGCAGGTTTTCAAATACTTTTTAAGGGGGGAATTAATCAAAAGGCCCCACCCCGAAGTTTAACGTAAATCAAGCAGAATTAGAATTTCTGCGTATGAGTATTAAAAAGTTGCCCGTTTAAAAAAAAAAAAAGTCCAAATGTTTTTAGAAAAATAAAATGTTTTTGAGAAGTTGTTCATGTGATATTACGAGATTGAAGTTGCATAGTTCATATAAAGTTTTAATTTCACCAAAAACAAGTTGTAATCTTACGAGAACAAAGATTTCCCCCCCTACAGTCGTAACATTGTTAAAATCAAAATATTGAGGGAAAACATATTCTAACAATTGAATTTCAAAAATACAACTTTATTGTACTACTATGTCTTTTACTCTGGAAAAAATCCCATTAATTTTCAAAAATTTGGACTATATTCTGATGAAATAGGTTTTTGTTCCTGTAATAATAATAATAATAATTATAATAGACTTAATCCAATGATGTCAGTTCCCCTTATCTCTTAGATTTTTAAATTTTGAATTGTGATAGGAAATGAAGAAAATATAATACATTTTAGGTGCAAACATCTTTATTAAAGCGAGATACAAAGTTTCATTTTACATCCACATCTCTGAGATTACTCCAGTGAAGAACATTTTGTACCATTTTAAAATATAAAACGGAGATTTTGTTTGGCCTGATTATTAGTACTCCCCTTTTCACAGTACGGTACAAGGTGATTTCATGTTACTGTAGTTCAAATCTAGGTCACTTTTACACTCTGTATTTGCATTGCAGCATCTTTGATAGGTAAACATGAACTTTGTCCAACCAGTTCTAGCAGTTTGCCTCATCTATGTTTAAGTTATTTCTGCAGTTATAAGTATGACATCATGACAACTTGATGGGAGTAGCTTCTGACCCACTTTACATGGATTAAGTCGCACATTTCCACCTATTATTAAAGTGGGAATTTCCCTTCAGGAGGGCCTGAAAATACTGGGAAAACTTTCCAATATTTGCAAACATGAATACCCAAGAGGTCCCAAAAATCAGTCGGTAGAAGCCCCCAGCAAATTAAAAAAATTGATTGGTTTCCACCCACACAGAGCTCTCTGGTTTTCATCTTCGTAACACCACGCGTGGAAATTTACACATTTTAGCAAGCATTTCAATCCTGACATAATTATTCCCAGTCTTAATTCAGTGGTTCCCCCCTAAAATGTTAAGACAAAATGTTTTTCACCCATTGGTTTTTATGTTGACGAGACAATGCACGAAAATTGCCCAACTTTGGAAAGCATATGCATCCTCGTAGTAATATATGTAGTTTAGTGTCTCAAACATGATTGTCAAAAACTCACTTGGTAGCAATCCCTTAAAAAGTTGAGAAAATACAGTTTTTCACCCATAAATCTGTTTTTGCATTTGGTTGGATGCCCTTTTTTTTTTGCAAGGGCATTTAAACGTGTAATTTAAGGGTCAACCACCAAAAACTCAGTAGCGCCTCCTGGAAAGTCATTAAAAAGAGTCCTCAGACACCAGTTTCACTGATCAACAATGGGTGGACGGACATCTGCTATAACAGGACACATGAAAAAACATTTTGGGTGCTTTGATAAACTACTCCTTGGGAATTTGCCCTAAAGAGCCTCAGTTGGAAGCAGTTATTCTAGACATATAAACAGAATTAATTGACTCATTATAAAAAAGCACACAACAACTACTTTCTCTTCCTTCAAGGGGCAAGTTTGCTGTGGTAAAGCGCTGTGTGGAGAAAGCCACAGGCAAAGTATTCGCTGCAAAGTTCCTACGAAAAAGGAGGCGCGGTCGTGACTGCCGGGCTGAGGTAGTCCATGAGATGGCAGTTCTTGAGACAGCCCGGAACAACCCACGGGTGGTCAACCTGCACGCCGCTTACGAGACGGATCACGACATCGTCCTTGTGCTAGAATAGTGAGTAACAATGAAAGGGAAGTTTGAAAATATTCAGTTCACATGAAGAAATCAGCCTTGTTTCCAGGCTTCATGCTGTTGCCATATACCAGTTACTGTCATCATAACCGAAACCGAGATTGCTTTGTAGGGCTTGAATACACACAGTTCTTGAGATGATGTTTGACTATGTGTGTTGAGTTTTCAACAACACACACACACACACACACACACCCTGTATGTACTTGTAGGAGGAAACAATATGGTCACACTCGCACAGCATAAACAAACAAAAAAAAAATGTATCCAAAGATAATGTAAAGAAAGTGTAACCTAGTGATTTGTTTCAGAGCTTTTCCAATGTTGAATCACATTACAGGTACTGTTGGGTTTGAGGAAATAGGCTTGCTTGTTTGTTTTATTTATTACACTTTTAACAAATTCCCAATTTCGTAGAAGTGATATTTTTGTGAAAATATTTGAAGGTTCTGGAGTTACCGCTCACTGTTCACCTTTTTATAGTCTCGCTGAAATCAGCCGATTCTGAGGGGGGCAGTACTTCCATCCATATTCTACCGCTTATCCAAGGTTGGGTCACGGGGGCAGTAGCTTTAGCAGGGATGCTCAGACTTCCCTTTCCTGAACCACTTCACCCATCTCTTCTGGGGGGATCTGGAGGTGTTCCCAGGCCAGCTAAGAGACCTAGTCTCTCCAGCGCGCCCTGGGTCGTATCCGGGATCTCTTTCCGGTGGGTCATGCCTGGAACACCTCACCAGGGAGGCATCCAAATCAGATGGCCCAGCCACCTCATCTGACTCCTCAATGCGGAGGAGCAGCGGTGATTGGGACACACAAACCCCTCGACCACAATAAAGTGACAGATTGGGGGGGGCAGTCCTATCTCATGTAAATTAGCAATTGTTTGAGTTACCAGATACAGGGAATGCAACCAGGCAACTGGCTACTGCTGGGGCAGTCTGTGAGGAAAAAGTGGACCATAAAGAAAAAGCATGTAATGGTATTTTCACTTGTAGTAGTTAAAGGTCCACTGTCATGATTTTTAGTATGTTATTAATGAAAAAACGGCAGCCGGTATGGACCCTGTCGTTTTTTTTTTTTACCACAAAACATGATTTTGAGACATATGGCCTTTTTTAATCTCCCGCCATGAAAATCCTCTCGAGGGATTTGTTTTCAAGAAGAAGCAGGAAGTGACGTACAGGCAAGTAGCACACTCAAGCAGTCTCATCTATTTATACTAGTTTTACCTCCGGCTTGTTGTATTGCTGGATGGATTCGCTCTTCATACTTTTCCAAAAGATCCGGTTCATCGTGAAAAATGGATTGCACAGGTGCAAAGGACGAGAGCTTCGTGGGTTCCAAATGACAGGAAGCTGTGTATACAGTGACTAAAAAAAAACGTAGTTGGAGGGGGGGTGTAATCTGTAAGTCAGGGGTGCTAAATGTGTCTGTGTGCATCGGAAGGCTTCCGTGCAGCAGCCGCTGAAGGACAACCTCCAAAAGCCTTGTGGATCGCCACCGGCCTTGTCGACCGGGGTGGCTCATCTCCGCGGCGGAAGTGAATCGGACTGGAAGGCAGTTTGGCCGTGGCATTGTCGTCGCTCGCCGCGTGGAGGTGGATCGGGCGAGGAGGTGGTTTGGTCGTGATCCGCATATCATCTAAATATGGCTCGAAGCAAATGGGTAATATTGCCCCGGTAACTTCACTCGGTTGTGAGATGTTCTCTTCTTCAAAAAGAGCTTCTGTGTCTGAAGGGGCGTATTCGTCTCCCACAGTAGGGGCCACAGCATGTTTTGAATTGCGAATGTCCGGGGTGACGTCTCGGACAGGATATGCAGCCAATATGAATGACACTTTCACAACTTTGTGCATGGATGACTCGCTCTCCCCTCATATTTGCCTATAGACATTGAAGTGATTGTTCTATGTAATTTTTCATTACAAAATCTATTTTAGAATGTTTATAGGGATGACACTTGGATTTTAACATCCCCCATAACCCTACTGTGGAGTTTTGCCTATGCAATAATCACTTTCGCTACCCTAACGACAAAGGTGGGAGCTGAGGATGTGATACTTTTTTTTTTAATCTTGAAAAAGTGACTGCATACAGAGAACCACATGCGCTTATAAAGACGATAGAAGCATTGTATTGTATTTTTGTTTTCGAATGCTTATTTTGTCATGATCATCACCCAGTGATCTTCACCCAGCCTGCCTGCCAAGTCATGGGAAGAGAAACTTTGATTATGGGCAGAAATATGTAAATTTACAGAACGTCGCAGATACATATTGGGATACAGGCAGGTCACAAAACAGTTGCTAATGTGATAGACTACGTACCCAAGTATTTGTATTCAAGAGATTATTAAGGCCATTTTCCATATGTCACTTTGTAAAAGCGCTGCAGGTGGAGAGATTTTTGACCACTGCGTGTCCGACGAGCTGCTGCCTGAGGCTCAGATCACCCGTCTGATTAAGCAAATGCTGGAAGGAGTTCACCATCTCCACCAGAGTAACCTGGTGCATTTGGACCTCAAGGTGGTCATCAGAATTGACTTTCAGCATAGGATTGAACTCTAAACATGGGACTAACCTTTCCTGTGCTTTTTGTTTTACAATGATGTTCACCATCTGTCTCACTCAGCCCCAGAATATTCTCCTCACGAGCCTCTCCCCTCCCGGGGACATAAAGATTGTAGACTTTGGCCTGGCACGCAGATTGGGTGCGGTTGGGGAGCTCAGAGAGATTCTTGGCACACCTGAGTATGTGGGTAAGCTCAAAAAACACAAGAGTTCACTGGCAGCAGCAGCTGTAAAAGTTACTTCCCATGCAGGAAACACCACTGTCGCAAAACATTTTGTATAGGAGACATCTTGCTATTTTTCTCATGATTTAAAACTGTTCCCAGGCTCTTTAGAAAAATTAAGACTTTCTGACAGACGGTCATCTTGCTTATCAAAGCCAATCAAAAACCCTTTATTGTCATTATATGCTGTGCATACAACGAAATGATGAGTGTTTCTCCACAAGGTGCAATAAAATACGATAAAAATCGAAGAACATCTTAGGTTAAAACAATAAACAATTGATAAAACATCAGGGCAGAGTTGTTGCTAAAGTAAATAAATGCACAAAAGTGCAGTTGCAAAATACTACATTACATTGTTATGTTCAGTGGTTTGAGTTCAAGGAGTGTATGGCTCTGGGGATAAAAGGTTATTCTGGTTGGAATGGCCGCTTTAGCCAACAGACAGAAATTTGAAAATCTGATGCGTTCTGAAAGAAGTTGTGCATTTTTTGCATCTGGGGGAATGTTTTTATGTGATATCGCCTATGGAAAATTTGGTTTTAAAAAATGCCTTCAAATTAAGGCAAATGAGTGTTACTTGATTTCTTTCATAACAGGATGTATGAAAACATTCTAAGAAGCCACGCCTGAAATTAAACAGTTATTTTGTTTCAAAGCAGCCATTTTAGGCACATTTCATGCCTCTAACTTTGTGAGAAAGTTTTGAGAAAAAAAAATCTGCCCCAGATTCCACTTTCACCATTTGAGACATTTAGGGCAACATGTCTTATCATAACAGGATGCACAGCAAAGTCTCAAGGAGCTATGTCTAAAATTACACAGGAAGTTGGCTATTTTGGTTTAAAGTAGACATTTTAGGCAAAATTCCATGGCTCCAACTTGGTTAGAAACTTTGACGAAAAATCAGCCCCCAATACTTTTTTTTTTTTCCCCACTGATCAACAAAAAAATTGGGTTGTCATGTCTATAATAACAAGGAATACAAAAAAAACTAAACGGGAAGTAAGCCTCTTATTTTGAGCATGGATTTTGGGCATATTTCAGGAGTCTTATCGTACTGTTGATGAACTTTTTTTTCCACTCAGCACCAGAAATCCTGAATTATGAGCCCATCACAACTTCAACGGACCTTTGGTAAGTGAAAACATCCAATAATTTTACTGTGATTTCTGTTCTTCACTTATTTTAATGTGCTGTGTGATTTTATTTAATTTTTTTCCTCAGGAGCGTGGGGGTCATCGCCTACATGCTCGTGACGGGCGAGTCTCCGTTTGCTGGTGATGATAAGCAGGAGACGTACCTGAATGTGTCTCAGGTCAACGTGGACTACAGCCGGGAGGCCTTCTCCAGAGTTTCTGAGCTGGCAGTAGACTTCATCCGCAAGCTGCTGGTCAAAGCACCCGAGTGAGTCACAACAGGGTGTGTGAGCTCAGTCCCCAGAATAGAAGTCATTGTTTTGGAATGAAGTTTTAGTCGTGAGCATAATGACATCTGCCCTTAGGGCGCACTAACATTTTGTTTTAGCGCACCTTGTTTCTTATTTTTTTTTTTTTTTAATTATTAAAGAGGTCACCTGCCAACAACTCTTTGCTTTCTCCGTAACCATACAGTTTGCGAGTCTTTTTTCTCATCTCAGAATGAGCTTGAAAGTAATAGCTGCATCTTCTCATCTCCACTTTCCAGTCAGCCTTTTTTTTTTTTTTTAAATTCTTGTACAAACCTTGTTTGAATGACTTCTGGCCATACTCTCAATTTAGAAGCTTTACTTTGGTTTCAGAATAAGAACAAAATTAGATCTCTTTGGAAGCTGCTAAACATGCACTAAAGCAGGGCTCAGAAACCTTTTTAAGGCTGAGGACTACTTCGTGAGCACCGATTTTACTATGTGTGCTACATGACCTGTTTGGGGCAAATTTCAGAGTCAGTTCATTAAACGTACATAAAATATTTTTGTTTTAATTTATTGTAGTAAATGACATTCCAGGTATTTTAAAATTTTAATTCACGTAAGCAAGTCAGATTCAGAATTTAAAGCACAAATAATAGTAATAATTTGTGGCCTACGGTATCTTTAGAACATACCTCGGGGGCACCTTATATGGTCCTCGCAGGCTCCCATTCGCCTGCGGGCACCGCGTTGGTGAACCCTGCTCTATAGGGTTTAAGTCGGGAGACTGACTTGGCTAATCAAGTTTTCACTAAACCTGGTAGAATTCCTTTGTTGGTGTGGGTCATTATCTTGCTTATAAATATCTTCTATATGCTGGTTGCTTGGGGGGAGGCTTACTTCCTTCAGTGTCCTCTTCAGCAGGTACAATATATGCTCAGTGGGGTTCAAGTCTGGAGATGGAATCAGCCAATCTTAACGTTGGTTAACTTTTTTTTGTTTTGGTAGAGTTTTTTAGGGTCATTATGCTGCGACTTGTTTTTGGGAGGTCATCCTTTCAGTTGACTCTTTAACTGGTAAATGCCCCTCAGTATAGTTTAAGTATGGTGATTGACCACAATCTTCCACGTCTTGTTCCCCTAAATATTTTGTTGCTCATTTCGGAGGGGTTCTTCCTTTACTCTCCTCTGTAGAAGGTAAATATACATGCTTTATAGGTTTTACATCTGGAGATTGACTTGGCCAGTCCAAAACCCTCCACTTCTTGCCCCATTTTTTTGTGCTGTTTTGGGTCATTATCTTGGTGCTTGTTTTGGAGCTGGGTTGGGTGGGCTGACCCTATTAAGTCTCCTTTTTAGCAGGAACAGAGTTTAAGACTAGCGTGGATTTCACAGACGCCTGTGTATGTTTGGCATTATGAGCTCGAGATGTAACAATCACAATGTTGCAAAATTAAAAGTGCCTCGATAACATTGTGGTCTTGTCTCAGTATAAATTAATGAGCGGTAGTGTTTGAAATTTAGTTTGGTGCAGCTATATGCAGCCCCCCTCTTAGCCAGGCTATAACATCCCGACTACAGCGCTCCACTTCCTTAATAATCGTATAAAAGGCACTCAATTGGATCTGTAACCCGTGTGGATACACCCACGTGACCAAAAGACTGCGGTCGGAGGATTGCAAAAACAGTTATGCCCCGAATTCTTTCTAATGCTACAACGTAACAGCTATGCTGATCAGAGCTTCGCAATTGATTGTTCCCACCAGGCTCTGTCCCATCCACTTGCCAAAGCCGCAGGCTGCCTCAACCCCTCCCTTTCGAAGAGATGATGCATGTAATTGTTTGAGCATATTGTTAAAAGCAGCACTCTTTAATGGGCTACTAGTGATTGTTTAGGTCAAGCCAAAAATTGTGGTTGTAAGAACATCACATGGGAAGAGACAAACAATTCCGACTCCCCATGAAAAAAGAAAATCAAACAATCTTCCGCCAATACATTGCAGTATTTCCAAAATGAAATATTGAAATATGTGCACTCCATACCAATACAGATATCAATTCAAATAAACATCTTAGTTTCTTTTATTTCTAGGACATTCCAAATAGTTCCACTGACTATGGGCAATGTTTGTGCTACAGCTCTGATTGATTTTCCTATCTTTGCTTGTTTTTCACCCAAGTCTCTGGTTTACAAATTGGTTACACCGTAACGAGTGAATGTTGCCAACAGGGACCGTCCCAGCGCTGCGGAGTGCATAAGCCATCCATGGCTTTGGCAGCAGCAGCAGTTGTATGCAAACCCTGAGCCAGCTTCCACCCGCGGCCCCCGAGAGCGAAACCTCGGCAGCAAGTGGCCGGCACCTCCGCCCGAAGACCCCGAGGACAAGGAGAACTTCCTGGAGTCGTCCTCGCTGCCGCATTCCCAAGCCAAACGCTTTCGGTTGGACGAGGAGGCGGTTCATGGAGACGGTGACTTGTGAAAAGAAAAAGGAAATAGTTTTTAAATTAGTTTTAAGACCACTAGGCGATTTATTTATACTCCACTTAATTTGTTAATTGTGAGATTAACACAAGCCAAAGATAATCATTTTATTGATCCACCGTCGTTGGCTTTTGTGATTCTATTTGTCCCCATTGTGTCGAACTGGAACCGTTATTAGAACTGCAGGATGATGGCTATATTTTATGGGAATCAATGTAGTACATTCAAGCTAGCTGCTTTGCCGAAACGGGATACACACATACTGAATTTTTTAACACTTTTTTTTTTCAATTGTGTTGCCTGATACAGGTATTCTCACTCTTCTTATAGTGTATGGCATACGTACACACAACAATATTTGTCCAAGTACCAAATGTTCCATGAGAGGCACTGCGGTGCCGAATTTGGTGTTGACAACCTGATCGTAAATATTGAACAAGTTTTAACAGTTATGATTGTGGGCCCTGGTTGTTTTCTGAGCAGATTGGGATGGAAAAAACACCGAAGCATATTATCCTCTGCTTGGGGTGGGTTTAGAGCCATACAATTTTATCACAACTGAGGGACTAATATTCATCCAGATAATCGTTATTTGTAATCCCCTTTACAATTGTGACTGTTTTATGAACAGATCACAGATGAAAAGTCCATCTTGACATACCCAACACCACGAGGATAATCGTTCAGAGACATCCAACAATCGGGCCTTCGCTTACTTTGATTGGAAGGCAGGTAAATGCTCAAATTTTGGTTCTGTTTGTCTGTACACCAATCAAGATGTTGAAAATTGGTTGAGCGCACACAACATTTTGCGATCGGGAATTCTGAACATTTAACATTTACCATAGTGACTGATTTCTGAGCAAATCAGGGAGGATGACTTGCTCTCAACACACACCACACTAATGGATAATTGTTTAGACATTCGATAATTGGCCCTCTGCTGACTGATTTCGATCGCAAGGGGAAAAAATTGCTTAAATTTGGCTCGATTGTGTGTATGAGAGTGAGGCATGCTTAAGATTTTAAAAAATGGTTGACAACACACA
This sequence comes from Syngnathoides biaculeatus, assembly GCF_019802595.1. Taxonomy (NCBI): domain Eukaryota; kingdom Metazoa; phylum Chordata; class Actinopteri; order Syngnathiformes; family Syngnathidae; genus Syngnathoides; species Syngnathoides biaculeatus. The sequence goes on along the minus strand of NC_084653.1, from coordinate 15,255,253 downwards.
AGGATTTGTGATTGTGAATTTTGAACGTTTAATATTTACAATTGTGACCATTTTCCAAGCTGATTGGGGAGGAAAAAAAATGTCCTATTACCTACCCGCACACCACAGGATAATTGTTCAGAGGTATTCAATAAATGGGCCTTTAATGTCAAGGGAGGGGAAATGGTCGCATTTGGCCCGATTGTCAGTATATGTGTACCCTGCTTTCATTGCTGTATATACAGTACATAGAGATTTCACATTTAATAGTGTGATCTGAAATACAACCTTTGCGAGCACAAAAGCACATTCCTGATTTTCCTTCTGATTCACGTTTTGAACATTTAAATTTAAATTTAGCTCAGGGGTTTTACAAGAAAAGTATATTTTAATTGTTCCAGTTTAGGCCTTTATATATACTCAGTGTTAATCTGATTCTCAGGTGATCAAACAAGTTAATTGTGTCTTCTCGACTCATAACGCCACCATTGTTATTGTTTGTATGCCTGAGCTTGCTGTAAAAGTGCATACTGCTATGGATGCTCAAACAAGTTCCTCTCTTGTCCGCCTTCAGAAAAGGGAACCATTATGTAGCACTTAACTTCCTCATGAACAGAGTTGTTTATGCATTCACGCTTTTTTTATATTGAAAGCTCTTTATGTACGAATAGAAAAGGAAAAAAAATACACTGCTCCCTTTTTATTCCTAATATCATACCTATTGTTTTTATTTATGTGCTGGATTTGTACTTTATATTATTTTTATGTAATTTTCGGGAAAGATGAGTTGATAAAAGGTTTTAGGTGTGTGGAATTGCTGGAGAGTGGTTAGAAATTCAGGATATTGAGAAGGTAGAAAGAAGGGCCGTCTTTTTTTAATGTGGTCAAACTGGACGTGATGTTGGTTTTTCGTTGGAAGTATACCGTTGAGGTTAAAGGTATGTGGGTGTGGAAAAGCATTTGCAAGAGATAGCTGAATGCTAGGGGGCCTTGGTATAGCGTGAAATAGAATTTCTCTAATTTCTCTGCATTGTTGTCTTTTTGTTGTTATCATTCATACTGTCATTGACCTTTATGTGGAGCGGCCACGTTCTAATCTGTATGTCATCTGGAAGAACTGGAATGCCACTCTGAGAGGGCAAAATCCAACCGGTTTTCTCCAGATAGTTGACACAAGTCTATATTGTCACTCTTCTAGTCATGCTGGACCTAAGGGGGGAAAAAAAGGAAAAAAAACTGCCTTTCAAGAAATAAGCTTCAATGTCTTTAAACCTTGGGAATTTAAGGAGACATGCAAAAAAAAGAAAAAGAAGCATTAGCCTAATAGCATAATTGTACGTCATTTTTAACTTAGTCACAGCATTGACAAAAATACCAATGCACTTGCACTATGTTGTTTTTTCTCTGAAATTGTGAGTTGGAAACTAGAATCTTGAATTAATTTTTTTTTGGGGGGGGGGTTTAAAAAATAATTGAGAAATTATGCTACTAGGCTAACAAAAATGTAATTTAAAGCATTTCCAAGGTGTCTAAACATGGATGGCAATTTATTGACAAAATTTCTCTTGAGAATCACAAATTATAGAACCCTTCACTGCATTTACGCCTTTAGCCTGGTTTAGGGGTGGCGATTCCGTCACACTAAAGGCTCTCATTACTATGATGACTCGGGGAGCAGGAAGGGCATTGCGACAATGCTAGCAGGTTTTCGACTGAAGAGAGTGAAGAAAAACACAAGCGCCCATTAAAACAACAAAAGCATGGCGTGTATTTTTACTGGTGGAGGCGGCACTTAATTAGCAAGCAACCAAATTACACTTGGTGTAGCGGATCTGTGCCCATAGCACATGTTTTTCTCAAGTTCTCAACCGACTACAATGACAATTTCACTGCACTCTTGTGAGTGCTGCTAATAGTCTTGCTAACACTGCAGCTCTGCTTAGTGGCTTTAACATGAAACATTTCAGTCAATTTAATTCTGTCGTGTGACAGATCCTCCCCCTGCTTAACCGCTGAGTTGTGGTCACAGAAACTTTATATGGGGGGGCGGTATAATGTAATTTAGCAGCAGTTAGGTCAGATTGCGTCAAAATCGGAACAACTCGCTCCAAGACACCTTTCAGAAAATAAGGTAAAATGGTTGTACAAAATCTATTAAAAAGCAGTTTTACAATGTATCCTCTTTAAATTTCACTTTTCTGCTGTTTTTCTGATACCTCACACACAATTGACAAGTGTCTTGAAATGATTGTCAGCTAAATGGATGGCTTTCTCAGTATATATATTTTTTTCCCAAGACTTGACAACTGGTGTGAAGCGCAGAAAAGGCGGGCAAACTTGTTTCACACTCTGCTGAATGATGAAACACTTGAATGTGTAGACAGTGTTGCACTTAACTGTTGGTGTTGTGCCATACTGATGTTCGTCATCCTCACAATACCCAAGCTGAGGTGTGAGTAGACGAAAACCTGCTTGCAGCACAAGTGCGTCTCGAGAGATGTTTATTTTGTACCGTTTCTAATTTAACGTATGAGCAATATGATTGCGATCATTTGAGAAAACAAGCTATTATATTTTGATCAAGCAGACACAGGATGATTATTAAGGCATAAGAGTGCAAAAATGCTCATTAAAGATTGTAGTAAATATGTGACTCCTTTGTTCGATGTGGTTGATTTTTGCTTTGAAGATGTTTTTAAAAATGTTCAGTCGGTGACATGGCGTACCTAACCATAAAATAAAGTTTTTAAAAAAACTGTATTTGATGCAAGTATTAGAATCACTTGAATGCTTTTCAGACCATAAATGATGTTTTTGTGAAAATTGGAAAATCCAAGAAACAAAATGAATCAATTTTATGGGTCAGTTTGACCAGCAACATGAGGAAGGTTAACCATAAAAAGAAAACAACCACAGTGACTATTGGAAAATCACAGAAATTAATTGGTGTAACTGTTTATGGGTCAATTTGGCGTGCAACATAACCCAAGTTGGCCATTATTTTATTTTATTATTATTATTTTTTTAATCATGAAAGGCCAAATTGGAATTTTGCAGACCAGTAACAGTTTTGCATTGGAAGTTATGGGTCAGTTCCACCAACATAACAGGTGGCTTCATGTTTTTTTCCATGTTGGAAAAATACCACCAATCATTTTAAGAAAAATTTGGACAATTAGAAAATCCCAGTTAACATTTTAGGGGTTACTTTCACTACAGTTGTCCATACAAATGATAAAACGAATGGCCACAGAGTATTGGAAAATGACGGGCATAAATTCACTAAGTTTTACATTCAATGTTATGGGTCAGTTGGACCCACAATGTAACCAGCGAGTTAACTTATTTTTTTTTAACGATGTTGAAAAATACCAGGAATAAATGCAACTCTTCATGGAACATATAAAGTGCCATTTTGATACACACTATAAGAAGGCTAACCCTGAAGAAAAATCAATGAGCTTTACATTTATGATTTGGACACTGTTACATAGGGTAAAGATGTTAAACATGTATACATAAAAATATGTATATTAGTGTACAAAAATAAATTTCTGCCCCCTTTTGCTCCATGTGTCGTATTATATACCACCTCAACAAAAAAGTCAAAACAAGGCCAGCAGAGGTTTAATGCAATTATCTTTATTAACATTTTCTTGTTTTTTCATTAAAAGGGTCTATTTGACCCGCGACAAGAGTATTTTAATTTTCACATCTCTCTCAGATCTCTCAAAATGGAATGATTCGCTTTTTTATGTTAGCAAACGTGACCGCCAGGGTCATAGTGCAGCAATAGTGGGAAACAGCATTCTAATCCGTACACATTGATGGCTCCTTTCAAATGAACACACCACCAGACTAGAACTAAAGAAGATGAGAATAACATCCTTTCAGTCTATTCAGACTACTGTTGCCCTCATAATCAGTCACACAATCTAAACTGAAGGAAAAAAACAAGGCAGCCACTGTGGTTTCAAAGCCTGTAAACATAGCTGATCACGAGTGCAAGTTTAAATGAAGACTGTCTTGCGTACACAAAGCCTATAATTTAAATGAAAACACAGGGAACTTTTTTTTCTTTTTAAATGGGTCAAAATGCGTCATTCTAAGTAAAGTGCCTGGAAAAACTTCTTTCCACTGAAGGAAGGCGCCAGTTTCAACAAATTCAAAAGGAATTAGAGCGTACCCTTTTTTCATGCTGAATCCTCAAAATGTTCATACTTTGAGGCAATTTAGTACCCAGAAGATCCTGATGGACAGATCCAACAGAATGGTTAAAAAGGCCTCAGAATTCCTGAATGATCCTAAAGTGGTTTTCAATGGAGGGCGGTTCATCCTCAAAATGGAGTTTGTCATACAGACGTGCCCCAAACTCCTCCAGGGTCTTCACGAAACAAGCGTGCTCTCGGCCCACCCAGGCCCGCATGGGGTCCCGGACCTCGTAGGGTGTCACGTGGGCATGGAGCCCGATCCCGCTGTTGGCCAGTTGGCCCAGCAACCTTCTGTTCGTCACCCAGGTCTCGCTCCCCCCTGGGTGGCCGCCATCCAGCCAGAACATGTCCGATAGGCTTCCGGCAAAGTCTGACAGGTGCGGATCCGCCAGGGCACCGCCCAACTCGTGCACCACCTGGTTGAGGACAACGCAACCTTTACTGAAACCCACCAGAATCAGGGAGAACCTGGCAAGGGTGCCGGTGCCACCTCCCGGAGGTCGGATGGTGTTTGGCAAGCCGGCTCGCTCCATCCCGTGGATCAGTAAAGCCCTGCAAGCACACACAAGGTGGATGTGGTGAGTGCATTTACATTTATGATAAGGATTGGTTTTTTTTTGTTTTTTTTTTTTTAAAGGCCGTTTTGAGTTTTACATGAACAACTTTTTGATACTTTTATAACAACCTCTCCATCTTTGGGGTTTCTTCAGGTAATCTTATTTTAATCTGCACAAGTTTGGGGAGTTTTGATGCATTTATTTTAACCAGAGTAGCTTTTGGGAGACTGCAGAAGTGTTCATATGAACTGAATTGAGTTTCGGGAATTTATGGTAGTCATATTTCATACCGAGTAATTAAGTATTGAGGGTTGAGTTTTTATGGAGGTAATTTAACCTGAGCAACTTTTGGTGTTTTTGAAATTATCACTGAACTGTGTAACTTTTTTTTTTAATTTTTACAGCTTTTCTGGTCCTTATGGTGCTCATGTAAATGTGTGCGCACAGAAAATACAAAGATCAATCACAATCATAGTAACTCCTCCATGTGACACTTGGCGGCCAATAAAAGGGCGGAGAAAATGAGTTACCCAACCTGAGGTGGCGAAGCGCTCCACCATCGGGTGAGTACGGGGCATGTTCCGGGGCACCAAACATGTTGCTCTCCACAAAGTTGCAGTAACTGCTGAACTTGTGCAGGTACATGCGAGAGGCGCGCACCACCCACACGTGGTGCCCAGGAAAGCGGCGGCCCAGCGTCACGCCCACCTGCTCCAGACTCCACGGCAGCCACTGGGCGCACTCCGGCTCCAAGGACATCTCCTCCTGGAAGTTCTGCACGAGCACAACACAAGAGAGACATTGTGACGACAGACAGTTATATTTCGGCGTATTTTCACTTTACTTCTGATAATGGAATTTTCTCATGAAAAGTTACATATACTTTTTTTTTTTTTAATCTGTAATCCTAACAGTTGGCATTTTCTTGTTTTTAGTTTTACTTTTTTATAGGTGGATGTTTTCTTTTTTCCTTTTTATTATGTGAATTATAGACTTTATTTTTCAATTTTACTTCTGAAGTTGGACAGTTTGATTTTGTTTTATTTACATTGAGTATGGTCAGTTATGCCATTTTCATATTTTACTTCTGATATTAAAGTTAGATTTTTTGTGCTTTTCATTTTATTCATTTAATGTTGGTTGGTTATGACTTTTTTTTGTTCTGTTTCTGTATTGACAAACAGTAATGTTTTAATTATTTTTTTAAACTCACCCCCCATCCGCCCCCATTTTATGAGGTTGTTTTACATCTGCTACTTTGGGATTTCCCCGTTTTTATGATAGTTATAAAATTTTCTCATTTGATGGACATTTGAAATATCTTGTTTTACTTCTGTGATTATGGAGTTTTGTCATTTGCTTTGCTTATGTGAAGGACTGTTCTGACTTGTTTTTATGGCTGTCATAAAAACAAGTCAGAACAGACACGGTGGACTACATTGCCTTGTCATTTTTTTTTTTAATGTAATGTTTTTGCAAATGACGATTATGACTCGTTCTTCAGTTTTAACACTTGATGATATATTTTTATTGTTTTATTCTTGTGAGGGTGGATGACAGTTTTTCATTTTTAGTTTTACTTAAAATAATATCCAGTTTCGACGTTTCTCGTTGTTCGGCCGCTAGTGACATTTGTGATGATGGACAGTGACAACTGTTTTGACTTTTAAATCCAACCAGCCCTCGAAGCAGGTGCCGCAGACAACAGCGCACCGGTGATGCATCCGGTGTTCTTTTTAGACTTTATCCGCGATACCTGTGCTTACCTGAATGTCGCCGTGGAAAAACACCACATGTTTGCTATTACTGCAGTTGTTTTCTTGAGACTCGTGTCCATTTCCGGGCCGCAGGAGTAGCAGGTCGTTGAGCGTGTTTGGTTTGCACCCGGGCACCGCCACTAGCTTGTGGATCCTCTGCGTGCTCGGACTTTTGGCGTGAGCAACTGGGCGGCTGCTCGGCGGCGGAGAAGAGGACGGCACCACCGTAGTCGTCATCGTGGCTTATTCGGCTCAGTCCACTGTTAAACCATTTAGCTTCGAGCACGCAGTAGCCGCCGCAGTCGAATTAGCTCCACTTGGAGGTCTGAGATGGCGTTAATCAAATGTAAGCTTCTGCCTTTGACGTGATTCTCTCTTAATATTTTAGGGAGCTCCCAAAAAGTCGCCAATTTGTTATTTTGCCAATTTTTATGGGATTTGCCCACAGAGAGGCGCTGTTTATTAAAAACGCCACCAAGACGAACGGCCTTACTGCCGTAATCACTTTTACATTACACCGAGCATGCGCGAAGCTACTTAGTTTCTTGTCATTTGAGATTCTAAACCAAGGATACTCCCTCATATTCACTTCCGTTTTAACTTGAGGGCGGCACTCATGTTCACTTTATGCATTAGAATGCCTTATTCATCGTATGTAGGAAGGGATTAAGACACAATAGCGCATATTTTGAACACTAGTGTTGTGAATTTAAAAAAATATATGCTATCATCCACACAGTGTATACGTAAAGCACAATAACTTCCCCGCAGTTACTTCTGAATGTTACGATCAGACGACTAAGATAGCCTCGCTAAATACAGTACAAATGTGCTCCCCCAGTGACGTAGAAATTGTAAATTAAATTTCAGGCATGTTTGGAATAATAATGGGAAAGAAAAACACTTAGAAGCAACTTTTAAACAATTCACAGTATTTAGTGACAAGTGGACTTTGCCCAGTCCCTGTACTCTCTACTGCCACCGGTGATTATAAGGACCCAGTGATTCTCAAGTTGTCAGTGAGTACAGTCTAAACTTTTTATTATCATGAATTCTTTGCAACCGAAACTGCCCACTCCCAATAACTTAAGTTTACTTAAATTCTCATACATTAATCAAGCTTCCTTGCGAGTTCCCACACGGAACGTATTAGCTCTAGGACAGGAAGTGAAGCTACAGGAAGATTTGGGCACAACGTCTAAGCGCGTTTATGCAATCGAGGCCATTAACTAACGGTAGTGGCGAATAAACTACATTAATTCTAAGGATTGATGTCTTAAAAGGAAGCCAAGGAGTAAACTAAAAAGCCCATCTCGTATCGGGAGAGGTGGTGGGAGATGACTGTAAAGCCGTGCTAACAACTACAGTTAACGAGTGCTTATTAAGTGATTCCTGTTTATAATATAGCGCGGGGGGGGGGGGGGGGGAATGAGCAATTGACCCCTCCGTACAGGGCACTTAACCACGCCTCCTGAAGTTACGTCACCCCTTGTGTGCTAACTTCAGACAAACAATTAGTAAAAATGGCGGCGCAGGAAGAAAAGACTACAGTGAAATTGTCCGATTTACCATCTGATTTCTCACATTTCTTCACTATTCTTAGCTAACAGTGAAATATCGATGAAAAGCAGACGGCAGGGCTTCAAGTATTTCAGCGAGGCGTATTTTAATGGTATTTCCATGCATATCGACGGAGAAACCATTGATATTAGCGCGAGATCTTTCCGGAGTCAGAGGAAGACCGAGAAGCCACATAATATATTATAACCCAAAGACGAATATGTCATTGACAGTTTCCTATTTCCGTGTCACATATCACACTTGTGTGAGCATCTGTATGTGTATCTGTATAGCCGTTTGTGAACTGCCGTATGAAGGAAGAGAAGGTGAGGCTTGATTTACGAGTTGTTTCTCTCGTTTTCTTTGTGTAACGTCACGCGCTCCACTCAATAATTATTCTTGAATTATTGCCGAACCTACGTAAGTCCCGACCGAGTACGACAATCACTACTTTATAGTGTCCTCAAACATCCTTCCTTCAGTCTTGGTGTCTCGGTGCACGTCGAAGCCTTTTAGGACTCGCTAGTCCGGTTTAGCTTAGCTCGGTAGCCGCCGAACAGAGACACATTTGTGCAGTCAGATCATTGCAAAATATCGCTCAACACAGATGAAGTGTGTCAATCATTCACACATAGCTATGTTATGCAAGCGAAGAACTGCTAAATCATTTATATGAGACATGTATTGAAAATCAAATATAGGGCTTACCGTCGTGCAAACATATCTGTTCCGGTTGATTTTAGATGGATTCAGTTGATCATACAATCTTCCACAAAGTTTGATCCATCGAAGACATTTTTCGTACTGGGTCTTCGGTTTTGGAAAGGGTACGAATTGAACTCCACCAACTAGCCTTTCAGGATACCTGTCGTCACTATTACAAAGTCCGTGACTACACCTCTTAACCATATCTATTGTTAAAGAACCCAAATACGCGATAAAACGCTAACAAAAGCTATAGTGGACCATGCAACGTTGTCTGAAGGAACGGCGGATGCCAAAAAGGGGCGTGGTTTATGCAGATCTCTGGCCTCTGATTGGTCAGCGACGCGGATGACGTAATTTCTACGGAGGGGTCAATTAACGAAGAAGGATGCAGAAAAGAAATAAAAAGGAAAAAGTGAAAACATGTTAAATACATGGGTTTGTAACTCAGAAATGTTATGTTATCTCATACGTATCATGTACAAAGTATTGATGTTTAGCTTTCATAAAAAGATAAAAATAGTGTTGTTCTCCCCCCACCCTTTCCTAAATAGAAGACATGTAATTTATGTTACACTTTCCTTAAAAGAAGACACTTTTTTTTTATGCTACAACTTAAATTTTCATATTGCACATTTGTGAAAAGGAGAAACTTTTTCTGTAGCTCCAGCCTGGAAAAGAAAACATTCAAACAGAATCATATTCTTCTTTTATTGTATACTGTACAGCATTTGAATTAATTTTACACTGTGAAGAAGAATGGAAGACGAATAAATAAATTAATAATTCTAGAAGACAAACTTTTAATGCTTTTTCCTAAAATTACGAGACAATTTTCGAGTTGCATCTGCTCTGAATAAAATGTTGCATTTGCGAATTCAGTGCAGCCCTTATCTGCACAGTACTGCGAAACAGTATTAGCCACCGTCTCAAATTCTTATATTTTTGCTGTTTCTCCACTTTAATGTTTACTATCATCAAACGTATCTAAAGATGAGAAAAACATAACCCAAGCAAACTTAAAATGATGGTTTTGAATGGTGATTTCCTTTATTAAGGAAAAAAAAGCTATTTAAAGTTACTTGGCCCAGTGTGAAAAAAGTAATTACCCAACTTGTCAAACCAGGAATTAATGGTGACTAATCACAGTTTTTGATTCATCTTTACTGACCACACTCAAGTTTGATTACCTCCGTATCTGTTCAATCAAGAAATCACAAACAGGTTATGTCCTGACAAAATACTTCACCGATCAGTCTGGAAAAGGTTTCAAAAGCCATTTCTAAAGCTTTAGGATTTCAGTGAACCATCAGGAAAAGGAAATCACCATTTAAAAACAGTATTTTAAGTTCACATTGGTTATAATTTGTTTTACATTTGTTTTGTGACGTTTAAAACAAAGTCAGGAAACTATGCAAAAATAATTTCAAAAGAGAGCCACTACGTTTTCATGGCACTGTAGAACTATACAAAAATAATTTCAAAAGAGAGCCACTACTTTTTCATGGCACTGTACATGTTTTCTACCCATATTTTACAAAAAAAAGTATAATGCCTAATAATACTGCAGAAACATGACAGCCACTTCATTGGGAAGACGCCTGGTGACCTGCCTGCTCAACGTGTCCGAGGCTCGCCGAGAGGATCTGGTGGAAAGTGTGGCCAAGGCGGCTTTATATGACTCTGAAGGCAAGTTCATAACACAGGCTAATACAGTACTGTTGACCTGATTTCTAATATAGTTTATCATTGTTAAAGTCGTGTTTATTATCATATCCTGGTTTTAAAAAAATGTAGTCCGTTTGTAGTCCACAGCCTCCAAAAATCTCAGTCAGTAGCAACCACTGGAAAATTAGAAAAAAAAATTAACTAGGTATCAGAATTTTAACAAACATCATGAAATCGGGCCCACGTTTATCATAACAGCACACAAGAAAACGTCTCGAGGACACGTCTGAAATTGAATAGATGATTAGGATTCCCACAGTTTCCAGGCAGGACATAACCTATTGGAACATACAGTGAAGAAAATAAGTATTTGAACACCCCGCTATATTGCAAGTTCTCCCACTTAGAAATCATGGAGGGGTCTGAAATGACCAGTTGGATGAGACAGAGGAGTCATGGGAGAAAGTTTTGTGGTCAGATGAGAGAAAAATGAAATTTTTTGTTCATAATTCCACTAACCGTGTTTGGAGGAAGATGAATAATTAGTTCCATCCCAAGAACACCATCCCTACTGTGACGCGTGGAGGTGGTAGCATCATGCTTTGGTGGTGTTTGCACATGGGACAGGACGACTGCACTGTATTAAGGAGAGGATGACTGCAGCCATGTATTGTGAGATTTTGGGGGACAACGTCTTTCCCTCAGTCAGAGCATTGAAGGTGGGTCATGGCTGGGTCTTTCAACATGATAATGACCCAAAGCACACAGCCAGGAAAACCAAGGAGTGGCTCCGTAAGAAGCATATCAAGGTTCCGGCGTGGCCTAGCCTGTCTCCAGACCTAATCCCAAAAAAAAAAATCTTTGGAGGGAGCTGAAATTCCGTGTTTCTCAGCGACAGCCCAGAAACCTGTCTGATCCAGACAAGATCGGTGTGGAGGAGTGGGCCAAAATCCCTCCTGCAGTGTGTGCAAACCTGGTGAACAACTACAGGAAACATTTGAGCTCTGTAATTGCAAACAAAGGCTACTGTATCAAATATTAACATTGGTTTTCTCAGGTGTTAAAATATTTATTTGCAGCTTTACCACACAAATAAATTGTTAAAAAAATCATACATTGTGATTTCTGGATTTTTCTTTTTAGATTATCTTTCTCACAGTGGGCATGCACCTACGATGACGATTTCAGACACATCCATGATTTCTAAGTGTGAGAACTTGCAATGTAACAGGGTGTTCAAATACTTATTTTCTTCACAGTAATTGGCTTCAGCACCTCCAAGATACCCATTGTAACAAGATAACCATCTCAAACATGTATCACATCTCTATCAAATAAAATAAAGAAATTTGTTAACATTGGGTTTTCGAAGTAGGGTTGGCAGGGTTGAAGGCAGTTTATGATGACTTAAGGTTAGGATTAGGATGTGTCAGGGTTAACTGAGAAACATTAACGCCACCACACTTTAAGTCAAATACTTCATTTCCTATCTGGAAGCAGTTCCTAATGTTCTGCTGGAATACAGAAGCCAATCATAGTGCAGTGGCACGTGTTCTGGAACCATTACTATTTGGAGCAGAGTGAGTGCTGCCTGGAAACTGTGTGGGAATAACACCGGACAGTATCATTCTCAAAATTTGGCCATTTTGGTTCTCAGTTCTCTTCATTCTCTTCATTATCATTCCGCAGGTATTAGAAGAGATGGAACCACGGTGCTGAACATCTTCAATGACCATGACTATAACCGCTCCGTCATCACGATTGTGGCCAGTATCGAATCCATCAGTACGTACTCATCCACTTTAATGGAGCATAATTGACAGAAAAACTGCAGTACTGTATGTATTGTTTTTTAAAAAAATGTTCTTTTACTTTAAACATTTCAGGGGAGGCCGTCTTGTCTGCCTGTGTGAAAGCCTGTGAGCTTTTTGATATGCGCACCCACTCGGGGGTTCACCCGTGTTTGGGTGCCGTTGACCTGGTGCCTATCTACCCCTTGGGGGAGGATGTGGGAATTGAGGACTGTGCTCAAGAGTCTTGCGGTGAGATTCCGCTCATGTATGCATTTGTCATCTCTCTTGTTTATCTTCCGTTTTGGCTGTCGTCTTCATGTTTTGACCGTTGCCTTGGGTTCATCAGCCATTGCCCGGGGGCTTACCCAACGAGTCCCGGGCACCAGTGTCTTCCTCTTTGGGTGGGCGGATTCCCCACTTCAGCGGGGGCTGGCGCAGAGGAGGAAGGAGATGGGATGGTTCAAGAAGACGCCGGACTTGAACAGCGTCAGGGTCTGCATTGGGCCTGTCCCACAGAAACGCTTTGGCCTCACTGGTGAGCCCAAACACTCTAATCCAAATGGAAATTGCTTTTCTTCTGTGAAACAATACAATTTTTTTTAACCTCCAGTATTTTAATATTTCATCACTATTCCACTCTTAATACAAAACATTTGCCTGCCAGACACGTTTCTCAATAGGCCTTAATGAGAACAAATACTTTTGCTCTTCCAAATTGTTTTTTTTTTAATTGTCCGGTGTTTTTCCTTTTTCCTGATCTGAAAACAAAACAAAAGAGAAAAAAAAAGACAATGTTTCCTCAATACTCCTTGACTGAATTGACCCATGTCATGAGAGACAAGGAGTGTCTCCCAAGAAACACAATTTATTCCACAGTATGATGATTCTATTCAAAAGGCTGATTTTTACATTTCTTTTGCCAGGCCTTGAAGTATTCCTCCTTTTTCCCATTCTCTATAAAAAGTTTGACCTGCTTAGTAATGTGTAACAACCCAATTCAGCCTACTATACTAAGGCTCGGAGAAGTTACTTTGCAAACCTGTTTGAGATTAATGACAGTGCTCTTATGAAGATAGGGGGAAACAGCATGTAATTTACATAAATCATCTATTGTTACAATGAGTCAGTAAGTATTTACTATTATTATAGGTGTTGGGTCCAGTCCTTATGTCATGAATTGCAACGTTACGATTGACACCCAAGATCTCACCATCGGACGAAAGATTGCCACCGCCATTAGGGAGTCCAATCTAGGGGGTCTTCCAGGGGTCCAAGTCCTCGCTTTGCCACACGAGGGCGCTGTGGAGATCGCCTGCAATGTGGAGAGCGTGCCAGGGCGTCCGCTCCACCAAATGAGCGAGACGTCACCTTGGCCATCCTTCAGCATTGGGGGTCAGCCGTACTGTCATGTTCCAGCTTCTCTCATCAGCGCTAGGGTTGCAGAGCTGGCGGGGAGGCACGGGGTTGGCACAAAGGGCACTGCCTTGGTGGGTTTCACCCCCATCGAGTGTCGGGGCTTGGCTGAGCTGGCTTTGTCTCGACAGATTGCTGAATTTTGGAAAGAGCAGAAAAAGGTGCGCATGTGAAAATAAATTCTGGTGTGAAACCACCTTTTGTTTTTAATTTTTCATGTGGTCAAATTTTGAGTTTAAATTAAGGTTTTATTTGGAGAGTATACTTACTGAACTTTAGGTTTTCATATTTATTACACACATTCATTTTCTGTAGTCTTCATTAGGATAGTAGGTAACTGGAGCCTATCCTAGCTGACTTTTAGTTTATAAGTTTCTAATCAAGGATGAAGTCCCACATTCAAAATAAATGACTTCTTGTTGAAATTTGGAATTTTTCGTACGTCATCCTACAACAGACATATCCATACAAATTCCGTGTCGATTGGTGAAGATCGTGTTGGGAGCTGTTTTTTCTAACTTTCTCTCAAACCATGAGCCATGGATAACCCTAAATACGTTGGTTCAAGCCAAAATGGCTGACTTTGTAAAAATTTCGGGAATGGGTTCTCCAGATGTTTTTGTGCATGTTTTTGCAACAGGTATGTCCACCCAAATTCATCTACAGTATAAGTTAAGATGTTGTTAGGGTCTGATTTTTTTTTTTTCTTAATTTTTTTATTTTTTACGGCCCAGGATCGAATTAACCCAAATTACAGCTTCAAAACAAAATGGCCGACTTTTTTTATGCGTTCTATAATAGGCATGTGCATTGGTTAAACTGGTATTCACCCCCCCCCCCCAAAGGTTTCCGAAAGGGTGCCACTAAGCGAGTTTGGGTGATTTACTAATCAGATGCTAACATAAATAGCATGTAGCTGAGACGCTAATGGCTGCAGTAGAAATGACTCAAGCTGCATGACTGCAATGGATTCGATTGATCGATTATTTCATATAAGGAAAGACTGTATATATATATGTTTTCACCTGCATGATATTCCAGTTTGGCAGCACGGTGGGTTAGCTGGATAGCGTTGGCCTCACAGTTCTGAGGACCCGGGTTCAATCCCGGCCACGCCTGTGTGGAGTTTGCTTGTTTTCCCTGTGCCTGCGTGGGTTTTCCCCGGGCACTTCGGTTTCCTCCCACATCCCAAAAACATGCAACATTAATTGGACACTCTATAATACCCATATGTGTAATTGTGAGTGCGACTCTTTGTCTCTATGTGCGCGGCGATTGGCTGGCAACCAGTTCAGGGTGTACACTGCCTCCTGCCCGTTGACAGCTGCAATAGGCTCCGGCACTCCCTGCGACCCCTGTGAGGATAAGCAGCTAAGTGAGCTGTACGAATTGTCATACTTTGATTTCAACCTAAATGAATTGACATGTCATTTACCGAGACAAGATGATGTGTGAGTTCTTAAGCATTTCAATAATGTTGGTCAATGAGTCAACTTTTGAGGGTTTGGCCCAAACGGCCCATGAATCAGGGCCATGAGTACTTAATGCTATGTTTGATTTTAAAATCCTCTTCGTTCATTATGTTGTAAAGTGCAAAGACAAGAGGAAGCTGTTGTTCGTCACTGTTTTGAATAAGGTTTGCTCAGAAGTCAACTTGTTTTCCTTTGATTTCAACATTAATGAAGTGTTTCACTCCATCGTAGGTTTTCCAATTACATAAGATGAGCACCCTTTGAGGCAGTTGTTCATCCTCAGCACACGCCTCCCTCTTGGTAAGTCTTTGTACGCCATCCAACTGAAGCTTTAGTCACACGAGCATGACAGGCAGCATCTCAGGCTTCTTTTCATGCGTCTTACGCACGTTCTCCACATCCCCGACTCTCTTTCTGTGCACCTCGACAGAAATGCATCTTTTACCTCATGCATGTGCACCCCTTACATTCGCCATGCACACAGAGTGCCTGTCAGGCTGCCGAGCATCACAACTTAATCTAGGTCAAAGCATAAGCCCAGAGGTATTCTTGTGCAACACACTCACACGCACGTTCATATCAATGCATCTTTAAAAGCTTCATGTTTAGCCAGCAATCCGCTCAATATTTATTTCCCTCTAATAGATTACCGGACTTGTGATTTGTCTCAAGAGCACCATGACTAAGCACGCTCAGGAGTAATTATTGTACATCCAAAATGGGACACTTATTAAGTGCATTTATGTGTGTGTTTGTGTGCGTTATCTGCTTCCTTTGATATAATTTAGCCTGGCAGCGTATCATCCGAGATGCAGGCCCATGTGTCACTGCGTAGAGAAAATAGAGGAGCTTATTTCCTCACATCGTCCTCCGCCAACCTTCTATAAATACACCCAAGCTCTCTGTTCTATCTGTGTAACGCACCCCCCCATGTTTGTCCAATTTTTCCTCATAATTGCTCCCTTCCACTTCATCCTCCCTTCTCTGCTCCTGTCATAAAATGTGGAGCAATGTGTGGCATGTCTAGACTAAGAGAAACATTGGGATAGAAAAAAGGTCAAAAACACAGTTATTTTATCAGCAATCTGGCCAAGTGCTACTTCCTGTTTGAACCATAAATAGTTATTTCTTTAACCCTCCTGTTTTATGTTGTTTAACAAACATAGTAATATTAATGCGAATAATCAGTTTTTTTCCGTAGCACAAAAAATAGTTTAAAATTGTTTGTTGGTAAATGAAATATACCCATTATAATAGATATGAATGAGTAAAAAACTGAAATTTTGTTTACATTTTTTAAATAATGGTCTTTAATTTTTGAACACCAAAAATGTTTTCAAATATAAACAGATAAAATTAACTAAAATAATTTTAATAAATAGCTTGAATTGAAAAAAAAATCATTTGATTTGTATTCTTTATTTAAATGACAATAATCGTCATGTCTATAATCCTCCTGTTGTGTTAGTTTCTTTGGAACACCAGAAATCATATTTATGCATTAATAATAAATAAAGCACTCATTGTTTTTGTAGTATATTTTAAATAAATATTTTAATTTCCTTTTGTTTAGATTTTTTTTTTCGATTGACAATAAATTTTATGGTGGCACGGTGGATCAGCTGGTAAAGCGTTGGCCTCACAGTTCTGAGGACCCGGGTTCAATCCCGGCCCCGCCTGTGTGGAGTTTGCGTGTTCTCCCCGTGCCCGCATGGGTTTTCTCCGGGCACTCCGGTTTCCTCCCACATCCCAAAAACATGCAACATTAATTGGACACTCTAAATTGCCCCTAGGTGTGATCGTGAGTGCGGCTGTTTGTCTCCATGTGCCCTGCGATTGGCTGGGAATCAGTTCAGGGTGTACCCTCCCTCCTGCCCGTAGACAGCTGGGATAGGCTCCAGCATTCCCTGTGACCTTCGTGAGGATAACCTCCAGAGAAAATGGATGGATAAATATTATTTCTGTGTAACCTCCTGTAATAGTTGGGTCAACGTGACATGTGATATTTAGTCGTTCAAACTATATATCCATCCATCCATTTTCTTTACCACTTATCGTCACAAGGGTTACAGGGAGTGCTGGAGCCTATCCCAGCTGTCAATGGGCAGGAGGCGTGGTACACCTTGAAGTGGTTGCCAGCCAATCGCAGTCAAATTAAATATATTGTCTTTTAAACTATATGATTTAAAGAAGACGGCACAGTGAAGCAACTGATTAGATCGTTGGCCTCACAGTTCTGAGGAGTGGGGTTCAAATCCCGGCCCCGCCTGTGTGGAGTTTCCATGTTCTCCCCGTGCCTGTGTGGGTTTTCTCCAGGCACTCCGGTTTCCTCCCACATCCCAAAAACATGCAACATTAATTGGACACTCTAAATTGCTAAAGTGTGACTGGTTGTTTGTTTCTATTTGCCCTGCAATTGACCCCTCCATACAGGGCACTTAACCACGCCTCCTGAAGTTACGTCACCCCACTGTTGCTAACCTCAGACAAACATTTGACAAAATGGCGTCGCAGGAAGAAAAGTCGAGAGCGAAATTTTCCGATTTACCAGCTGATTTTTCACTCGCATTCTTACCGAATAGTGAAATATTGTTGAAGAGCAGACAGCAGGGCTTCAAGTATTTCAGTGAGGGGTATTTCAATGGTATTTCCATGCATATCGACGGAGAAACCATTGATATTTGCGCGAGATCTTTCCGGAGTCAGAGGAAGACCGCGAAGCCACCTAATATATTATAACCCAAAGACGAATTCGTCATTGACAGTTTCCTATTTTCGTGTTACCTATCACACTTGTGTGCAGAATCTGTATGTGTATCTGTATAGCCGTTTGTGAACCGCCGTATGAAGGAAAAGAAGAAGGCGAGGCTTGATTTACGAGTTGTTTCTCTCGTTTTCTTTGTGTAACGTCACGCGCTCCCCTCAATAATTATTCTTGAATTAGTGCCGAACCTACGTAAGTCCCGACCGAGTACGAGAATCACTACTTTAGTGTCCTCAAACATCCTTCCTTCAGTCTTGTTGTCTCGGTGCATGTCGAAGGCTTTTAGGACTGCTAGTCCGGTTTAGCTTAGCTCGCTAGCCGCCAGGAAAGAGACAAGTTTGTGCAGTCAGGTCCTCGCAAAGTATCGCTCAACACAGATCAAGTGTGTCAATCATTCACACATAGCTATGTTATGCAAGCGAAGAACTGCTAATTCATTTATATGAGACATGTATTGAAAATCAAATATAGGGCTTACCTTCGTGCAAACATATCTGTTCCGGTTGATTTTAGATGGATTCAGTTGATCATACGGTCTTCCACAAAGTTTGATCCACCGAAGACATTTTTCGTACTCGGTCTTGGAAAGGGTACGAATTGAACGCCACCAACTAGCCTATCAGGATACCTGTCGTCACTATTACAAAGTCCGTGACTACATCTCTTAACCATATCTATTGTTAAGGAACCTAAATATGTGATAAAACGCTAACAAAAGCTATACTGGACCATGCGACTTTGTCTGAGGTAATGGCGGACGCCAACAAGGGGCGTGGTTTATCCAGATCTCTGGCCTCTGATTGGTCAGTGACACGGATGACGCAATTTCTACATTGGGGTCAATTGGTTGGCAACCAATTCAGAGTACCCTGCCTTCATCCCAACGATAGCTTGGATGGGCTCCAACGCTCTCGCGATCCTTGTGAGGACAAGCAGCTCAGAAAATGGATGGATGATTTAAAGAAGATAAAAGAGGTAGAAACCCCCTTTTACATTTTTTCAATGATTTTGTTGTTTACATTTGAACAATAGTTTACGTTTGTTCATGCATCAATGTGACCCACTGCATGTTTGCTGACTACAAATGTATTTATTTATTCATTTAGATGGTTAAATTAACAAATAAACTTAATAGAAGGGTTACCAACCCAAAATCCTCAGCCTTGTGTTAGGATCCAAACAAGTAAAATAGAGCAAAATACTTTTTTAAAAAGGTGAAAAAGACAGTTTTACTAAGATGTTATTTTAGTAATATATTTATTAATTATTAAATAATTTTAATTAATAATATGAAATTAATTTAAATGAACAATATTTAAATAATTTAAATTAATATTATAAAACAATAAAAATTGAATAAATGAGAAAATCTAATTTTGTCCTTTTTAATATTCAGAAATATTTCTTTAACTTGGCAATATAAAAGAAGTGTTAATATCCCAAATACTGAACTATAATTAACATAATTTATTTAAGATATGCAGTGTTTTATTGCTTCGAGGATTGCAAAAAGACAAAATTGTGTTAGAAAATGGTGGTGGCCGGGTGTACAAACGTACAAAAAAAAAATACATTTTGATCCCCCCCTTCCCTTAAAACTGGTCCACACACATTGGCATCTATTCAACAAGATGCAACCTATAAAGTGGGCAGAAACCCCAACCCCCCACCTTCCATCCTTGACACATGTTCAGCATCCTCCGGTCAGTTGAGAAACCAAGAGAGTGAGAGAGAGAAAGAGAGAGATAGTCAGGGAGCGAGTGCAAGAGCAGTGAGGTGGAAACGCGGGTGAGCATCACAGAAAGACACAAATAGAGCGATAAAGCGGCGAATTAGGCAGCCAGGCAACCACGAGGGGGGAGGAAGAGAAGGAGGAGGAAAACTGGCGAGTCCTTGGCAGATCCGTGCTTGATTAAAGATCCTCTCCTTCCCCTTCTTTTTTTTTTTTTTTTTATGTGTGTGGATGTGAGAACCAGGTGGATGTTTCTGAGGCTGGATGCTAGGATCCACGCAGGCCAGGATGGATCCGATGCTGGTGCTGACCCAGATTAGCGAATCCGGACCGGTCGTCGGTGTTCTGGGGATGTGACGTTTATCTCTGATGAGGTAAGCAAAGACTCAAGGGTTCTCAAGCCTCTGCAGAATAATTTACAATGAATGATTTTTTGGCTGTGTTTCAAAATGGGCCAATTAAAAGCTTTAATATGAAAGACGGCTATCCTATTATTCTGATGTTCTTGCATGAATAAAGTTGTTTTTTAAGGACCAAAAATGTGCATTATTATAGGATGAAAATCCTGTTTTGTGTGCTTCCAGTGGGCATAACCCTATTGCCAGAAAAACACAACAATCATGTATATGCTTAAACGCCATAGGGATTTAAAAGTTGCCGACTTTCAAGAAAAAAAATGTATTGGTATGACAAAAAACTCAAATTTATTTAAAAAAAAACAGCAACCTTTTTTTCACATTATGAAGGAAGAGAAAAAGAAATTATTTTTTTCAAGAAAAATAAGGTTATAAACAGTGATTTTGAAAGTATGGTGTGTTAACTTCTAGTGGTATGCAGGCTCCTCCTGGTCGTATAGTATGTATGTGAAAGAATAAGTTCAGTTGTATTTCACGTTTAAATTTAAATCATCCATTTTCTGAGCCGCTTATCCTCATGAGGGTCACAGGAGTGCTGGAGCCTATCCCAGCTGTCGTCGGGCAGGAGGCGGGGTACACCCTGAACTGGTTACCAACCAATCGCAGGGCATGCTGAGACAGACAACAGTTGCACTAACATTCACACTTAGCGGCAATTTAGAAGGTCCAATTAATGTTGCATGTTTTTGGGATGTGGGAGAAAACCAGAGAAAGCCCACATCGGCATGGGAGAACATGCAAACTCCACACAGGGTGTGTGAGTGTATGTGTGTGTGTGTGTGTGTGTGTGTGTGTGTGTGTGTGTGTGTGTGTGTGTGTGTGTGTGTACAGTATATAATTGTTTGAGAGGATCCAGATTAGAAACAAGTTTAATAATCAGCCAGTACAGGAAGAGAATTACAAATCTAAATAAAGCGCAATGTTTAGCTTCATCGAGTACAACTGTTTATATAAAGTGGTTTAGAGCATGCTGGGAAGTACCAGGGTTTCACCATTACTACAACAGTACTGGAGCATATTTAGACTATATTTATTATTTCCCACATACCAACATGAACAACGTGGTCAGTTTTTATTTTCATTACATTTAAAACAAAATTTAATTTCATGTTAATGCTGCGTGTGTATTAGTTCTTTTTTTGTTGGGGAATATTACTCCAGTGATGAGCTGGTGTAGAAAAACAAGTCAATTGAAACTTTAATTAGCATCAACTGGTGAATTTAAACTTTATTTGGTACTACACTAGTACTTAATAAATCTGGGTGAAGTCAGCAGAATCTGTGGGTGAGAATGATGAATTCTAAGGATAATGACGAACTCAATTTTATTTTTATAACATTTTTTTGCACAGAACATTTGAATATGTTGTTGTAAAAATGTGACTATCTTCTCTCATTAAACTTTGACTTTAATATTATAATGTCATTTTTTTCTTGGACAGATATGTCTTTATTCTTGTAAGATTACACAGAATACAAATACAAAATATGTACTTATTCTTGTAATGATTATGACTATTCCCTTTAAAAAAATACAACTTTATTTTTTATAAAAAATATTTTTTGCCTTCAATTTATTTTATTTAGTTATCAAAACATAATTTAACGAATATGGGTTTATCCCATCATTAAACTTTGACTTTAGTATTGTTACGACTTTATCTCATTAAAAAATCATATTCTCCAAAGATTATGAATTTTCAACAACAAAAATGTCTTTGTTCTTGTAAAGATGACACTTATCATTCTTGAAAAAAACTTTTTTTTTCTTGTTCTAAAAAAGAAAAAGGTTACTGTAAAATTACTTTTTTTCAGCCCCTCTAAAGTAGGCAACATTTCCATTCCTTTAGCATGTAAGTGTACAGATCTTCGTTGACATTAGGAGAGTTTCTTGGAAAAGAATTTCTGCAAAATGTAAGAGCCCTTGATTTAGACTGCCTTACTGTGTTCAATTGGCTTCTCTTAAAAACATGGACTGAACTGTTGGCCGTTGTAAAGCCTGCTACACAGACGAGGTCTATGTATAATAGACGAGCTGGGAGATGTGTCACGCACAGCAACAAGTCACTGTGCTTCCTTCCCCTAAAGTAGAAGAGAAACTAGGCTAAGCTAAGACCCGCATCAATAATTTACTGATTCCTGGTGGCTCCGGGAATGCTTTGGCTTGTGAAAGGGATGAAACAATTGGAATGCAAGTGAACCCCAACAGACAAATTAGTAGCGTCTACTCGTTTTTCAATAATAAATGTCGAGCTGTTTAGTGTGAAGTGGACATAGTTGTGAAAATGTTAATGCTTAATGACTTTTCTTTTGCCATGGCTCCGTTATTGTATTTAATGTAGCAATTTTAATTAGTTAAAAAATGACTGAAGCACGTAAATAAAAGAAGACAAGAATAAAAAAGGTTTTTAACTTTATCAAAATATGTATACTTTTTTTATTTTAATTTGAAAGCGTTGGGAGGCACGGTGGATCAGCTGGTAAAGCGTTGGCCTCACAGTTCTGAGGACCCGGGTTCCATCCTGGCCCCGCCTGAGTGGACTTTGCATGCTCTCCCTGTGCCTGCATGGGTTTTCTCCGGGCACTCCGGTTTCCTCCCACATCCCAAAAACATGTGACATTAATTGGACACTCTAAATTGTCCCTAGGTGTGATTGTGAGTGTGGCTGTCTGTCCCAATGTGCCCTGCGATTGGCTGGCAACCAGTTCAGGGTGTAACCTGCCTCCTGCCCGTTAACATGTGGGATATGCTCCAGCACTCCCCATGACCCTTGTGAGGATAAGCGGCAAAGAAAATGGATGGATTGACTTATTTTTGGTTTGCACCAGATAGATAGATAGATAGATAGATAGATAGATAGATAGATAGATGATAGATAGATAGATAGATGATAGATAGATAGATGTGTGCATGTGTAAATTGAATAAAAAACAAAACTTACAAATAAGAAATACATATACATTAATCTATACTGAAGGTAACCACAAAACAAACCCCGACCATGCCCTGAACAGTTTTTGCCGGGCACGCCTATCACAACAACGTGCAAAAAAATATGTGAAAGACACATGCCTGAAATGAAACAGAAAATTGGCCATCGTAGTTTAAAAATGTTTGAGTGGCTTACAGGACTAGTCATTTGTGAGAAAAAAAAACAAAAAAAAAAACAAATCAGCCCCAGACACCAGTTTCAGGGATTGACATGAAATTGGGTGGCAACATTTTAACCACACATTTAAGTCCTGTCCTTCTTATTTGCAATATTAGGATTCCCACATAGTTCTGCTCCCATATTGCTGTTTCACAGACCCTGTTGAAAGATGCTCAACTATGATTGGCTGTTGTATCCCTGTAGAATACGCCCGACTGCTTCCAGACAGAAAAAAAGTAGTAGAGTTTGTGATTTAAGTAAGTGTGGTAGCGTTAACATTTCCCGCAAACCCTAACCCACACTAGTCCTAACCTTGACCCATCCTACGCCACCTTAAACCCAAGCAGTAGCCGTCGACCTAACCATAACAAACTTCTTTGTTTTTGCTTTATACAAATCTGTTTGGGATGGTCATCTCGTCACATCTGCGTGTCCTGCCCTTCTTGTAAAATAGGAACCAATCATGTTGGAGTGGGGCGTCTTCTGCCTGGAAACTGTGTGGGAATCCTAATAATGCCTCAAGAAGCCATACCTGATATTACACAGCAAGTCGGCCATTTTGTGTTCATGGACGTTGGCCTTTGACCAACACCAACTCGAGAATTTGGCCAAAGATTGTGCTTTATAAAAGCTATTCTAACACCTCCCATTCCTTCCTAGTCGCTTAAAGAGTCTCCATTTTATTCTGTCATTGTGCCCACTGTACCATACTAACATTTAGTTAGGGCACTTTGGGGGAATGCTGATGCTTGGTTGTCACGGTAACTACCTTGAGAGCCATTCATAAACCAGCAAGTCTGCCACTTTATGTTTTATTAAGAATGTCAAGCACAAGTATGATCTTATAAACCTCTGAATAGATAAAGCCTCCACAAAAGAAGACCATTATGTCAGGGCGAGGAGTTCAGCGTAGTCCACCATGAAGCAATCTAATGGATTCGATAGAACCGAATGAGCGCAATTGTGTAGCCATATTTTAAAAAAAAAATTTTAAAAGGTGAGAGGGTTGGCAGGAGTAGCCCAGAGGTTAAAGGGACCCACCAAGTGCTTGTTTGTAGATGCACTGATGGATCTATGTAAAGAAGGCTCTATAGGCTACTCTATATGACCAATACAATGAGTTGGGTCCAGATGTGGTTTTATATACCGGCAGAGTGGATTTGGATGGAAACGGTGAAGGAGTGTATAGGATGGCTTTAATTTTATACAATTTGCATTAATACAGATCAGAATTACGGTCATTGACATGTAATACAGAGTCGAATAAAACTCCTGGTTTGCAACTTGAAGGTCATCACTCATCGGAAATTATGTTGAAGTTGTTGAGACATGCTGACATTGATAAAAGGATTGCATCGTTAAATGAAATGGACAAGTTTGAAATTATGTGGAGATTGGACATCGGCGACATTGCTAAATGTATGACATTAATAAATGAAGTTGTTGAATTTATTGTTAAATAAATGGGAAATGTTTTGTGATGCTGGAACTGATGACAAGTAGTGACATTAAATTTTAAATAGAATTACTGTGAAGTGCAATTAACAAGTTTGAAAACATGTTTCAATTAGGTATCAAATGTAATTACATCATTAAATATCATTGACAAGCATTTTGAATACATTTTTAGGATCAAGCCACAAGTGGTATCACATTTGAAATTAAGTTCCTATTGAGAAGATTGAGACATTTAAATGATGTTATACAAAACTATTCTGAAATGCATTATTAAATGAAAATAAGTTTGAAATTATGTTGAAATTGATGAGACACTGTGAGATTGATAACTAGCAAACTATAACCATGTACATAAAATAGTGCATAAAATTGCTTCTCTGTGCTTGTTGTGCTGGTAAATTAACCCACATTTAAATTTAAGGTCTGAGCTGTCACAAGACATCGCGCAAACAGCGCTGTAAGGACCCCCCAAGTGGCACATCCGGTCCACATCCAAAATCCAAATGACAGATCTACAGCTCGAGACAAGCTGGTGATGAGCTGGGGGCTGCAAATATCACCTACATCGCGTTTCGAGTCAATCTTTAGAATAAAATGAAATTGATGGATGAAATTAGTTGTAAACGCTTTGGTGAATCAAATTGACAAGTTTGAAATGACGTTCAAATTGATAAGACAGCGACAATGTTGAACGGGTGACATTTGTTGCATGAAAATGCATTTGACCAAACTAGAATTTTATCGATAATGTTGAAATCGAGACATGGAGACATTATTAAATTGGGTTAAATGGCAATAAACAAGTTCATTTCTCGTACCCATTTAGGACATTTTAGCTTCAAAATCTGACATGTTTGAAAATGTTTAAACTGATAATAAAGTATGCCATTATTAAATAAAGCTGTTGACTGAAATTGACAGTTGAAATGGACATTGGTAGGACACGGTGATCTTGTAAAATTAAATTGTTAGATGCGTTGTCAGATGAAAGTGACATGTTTGGAAGAATGTTATTTATGTTAACCTCGGGCAAGGTCACAATGTTAAATTAATTGACTTCTTCTTTCGGCTTGTCCCGTTAGGGGTCGCCACAGCGTGTATTTGTTTGGCACAGTTTTACGCCGGATGCCTGACGCAACCCCTCTGCTAAATAAAATTATTTTGAAATGCCTTGAAATGGACAGGTTTAAAATAATGTGAACATTGTACACCCGGGACTAATTTCTCCATCAATTCATTTTCTCAACCGCTTATCGTCACGAGGGTCACGGGGAGTGCTGGAGCCTTTCCCAGCTGTCAATGGGCAGGAGGCAGGGTACACCCTAATCTGGTTGCCAGTCAATCGCAGGGCACATGGAGACAAACGGCTGCACTCATAATCACACCTAGGGCCAATTTAGAGTGTCCAATTAATGTCACATGTTTTTGGGATGTGGGAGGAAAACAGAGTGCCCGGAGAAAACCCACACAGGCACAGGGAGAACATGCAAAGTCCACACAGGTGGGGCCGGGATTGAACCCAGCACCTCAGAACTGTGTAGCCAACGCTTTACCAGCTGATCCACCGTGCCACTGGACTAATTTCTATTTTCTCTAAATAGTGTAACCTGTAAAAGTAAAACTCATATACCCAACCTTTTTTCTTTCTTTTATACAAATGATTTAAATACTAACAACAACATTTGTTGTCTGTATCTGAAATCATTGTGACTGTTCTCATAATGAAGAAAAACAAATCAAATATACATTTTTATAAAGCAGATCGGCAATAAATAGCTTTCGCTCAAAGATTGAACTCATTTGCTTGGGAAAAAAAACTCATGCTGCAGGAGCAGATTAGACTTTGAGAGCGACAGAATGATAACGTCGCCTCAGCGGGCTAACAACCTTTGCGACGTCAACCGTGTTCAAAAACGACTAAAAATATCTCCAGGGAAAAAAAAAAAAAGTATTTATGGATATGAAGGAGAGAACTTCAAAATGTTCAGCTTTCATCGACAGGATAGAATTATTTTTATCAAAATGAATCATTATGAACTCGGAAATGACCTAAATAATGAACGATGTTGAAATTTGACAAGATGCGGTGACGTTACAAAATACGTTAAATGGCGCTGAGATGTTTAAAATGGCGTTAAAATAGCGTAGAGGTAATGTTGATTGGAGTTTAACGGCGATTAGCAAGAAAAGGTGTAATGCACTTTCATCCATCAATTTTCCAAGCCGCTTATGCTCACAAATGTCACATTCAGTTACAACATAACAACAGAGGCAGACAAGTTTGAAATGGTAATGAAATTGATGACAGTTTTTAGAAGCAATTATCACATTTCAAATCACTGTATACTGAAATTGAAGACATGGTGATGTTAAATGGTTTTGAATGTCAATTAGCTCGAGCATTTTTAATGTATATTGACAATAAGATTACTATTACAAACATTGCCAAGATGGTAATAACATTGATGTTGGACATGGTGGTAACATTGTTCAGTGGTGTTTAATGGTAACCAGCAAGAGCTTTTATTACGTACGTACCTTTAGGACAAGATAACTCCCAAAAGTGACCAGTTAAGAGACATTTACATTGTTAAATGACAAAATAGTGTAAGCGTAAGCAATTTGATGTAAAGTTCCTGTAAACGCGAATGCCAATGTGACTGCATGTCAGCGTGTCAAAGTGAGTGCTTGCATGCGTGTTCTCAATACCCCAGAGGCCTCGTCCTTAATTCATTCTAGCGTCCATGCCAGAGGCTCAATTGGTGCTTTGATTGCACCAATTTCCCTCCCCTCCCAGCAGAAAGGAAGACGTATAATTACACTATTTACACTGGAGCTCTTTCCTTGTCCCCAAAGTCAGCACGCGCTGCCTTTGTTTGGCTTTTGATTGTTAAGCGGCATGAATGTCCCGGTTTGTCCCAATGAAGCTGGTGGAACGGGCACGAGCTGCCCTTATAGTGCATACGCAACAATGCAGGGAGGCTTTATTGTGGCATGACAGAACCGTAACGTGTCTAAAAGGAGACAAGCTGTGGTCAGTGTACCGCTAATCACGTTTCACAGTGTCTTTGCTGTTTTGGCAAAGCCATTTTTACCAGCATTTTCCCTTTGTTTTTTACATGTTACATTACGGGGTCTAAAATTAGATTTAGTCTTCAGGGGATTTACATAATTGTATTCACAGCCCAATGGAGCAGTTTTTGTAAAGGGTGACATTGATAAATGGAGTTATTGTTGCCGGTGTGTGCACTGAAATTGGCTCCTTTGAAATTGAACATGCTTGTGACATTGTTCAATGACATTGGACAAATTTGAAAATTATGCAACTGATAAGCAAGAGTGACACTTAAAAAATTTGGACATTGTGATGAATTTTCACAACATGCAAGATAAAAATAAATTGATATTGAAATCAATAGGACACTGTGATGGTGTCTATGGAAGACATTCTTAAATGAAATTACCATCAAATGTGTTGTCGAAGTGGCAGCACGGTGGATCAGCTGGTAAAGCGTCAGCCTCACAGTTCTGAGGAACCGGGTTCGATCCTGGCCCCGCCTGTGTGGAGTTTGCATTTTCTCTCCATGCCTGCGTGGGTTTCCTCCCGGCACTCCGGTTTCCTCCCACATCCCAAAAACATGCGACATTAATTGGACACTCTAAATTGCCTCTCGGTGTGATTGTGAGTGTTGTCTGTCTCCATGTGCCCTGCGATTGGCTGTCAACCAGTTCAGGGTGTAACCCGCCTCTTGCCCGTTGACAGCTGGCATAGGCTCCAGCTCTCCTCGCGACCCTTGTGAGAATGGAAAGAAAATGGATGGATGGATGTGTTGTCGAATTAAATTTGACTAGTGGATGTTGAAAGACAGGGTGACATTGTTAAATAAAGTTAGTGGTATATTGGCAAGTTTGATATTATTTTGAAATTGATACAATAGTGGTAGTGTTTAAATGGGTGACTGTGAATTTTTAATTAGGACACCGTGCTATAACTACAAATTGTGACACGTTTGAAATGATGTTGAAATTGATGAGACATGATAAAGTAGGCCTAAGTGTTGAAATTGGACATAGTGACGTAAAATAAAATTGTGAATTGACAACAATGGACATGATGACATTGTTAAATGTTGTTCGAATGACAAGTTTGAAATGGTTGTAAAGTAGACGAGACAGGATGGTTGACATTATTGAATGGTGTTTGTAGGAAATTAGCGAGAACATTTCGAATGCACTTTTAAGACGGAATACACAAACTGACAAGTTAAAGATGGCGTTGAAATTGAGAAGACATGGTAACATTGTCCCCTACAGTAAAGTATCTAATCACGTTGAATTTCAATGTTCATTTCCAGTATATTCTTGCTACTTGACTGTTCATTGCCAGTTAGAAAAGAATGAGACTGACATATTGCCAAAAGGACATCGCTAGCCATGATGTTCGCAAGCCACTGGCTGAGCTGCACTGTATTTGTTTAATATAACCCGATCGGTCATGAATATCTTCTAGGTCGTGTATGAGTGTGTCATAGACTTGATTGCTTAAGGCTTTTGGTAACATTTTAAATGAGGACAAAGGTGTAACTCAACGTCATTGATGCGCAGCAACCACAGTCATAGATAGGAAGTACCATTGTAAACCATCTGGAAATGCACCCCCAAAATCATTATAAGGGTTCTCTTCGCAGACATGTCTGCAAATGTCAGCAGAGGTGCAATTGCCGAGGTCACACTCACAAGTAGTGACTCATGTGTGACATATACACATGAGGCTACTCACATTTTTAGGGGAACAAGCAGTACAAAAGTTCTCTTTGGAAGCTGTTTCTATTATTCTTTGCCGGGGGGCTTCAACGTTTCCCGGTGATTCCCAGGAAGTATTAGAAAGTCACTGATTGACATAGAATTTGGTGAACGTGTCGATCATTACAGGGCGCATGAAAAATACTTACGGACCGAAGCCTTGAACTGAACAGGAAGTTGGCCATCTTGATGAGAAAGGCAGCTATTTTGAGCAAATTCCAGGGTTTATACGTACTTCAACTTTAACCGACTAGAGAAAATGAGCCCTTATCAGCAGCAGGGATCCTGGACAGATGAGCAACACCAAATTGCAAAAAAGCTTTTTTTTTTTTTCTTGTTTAAGACTTTCACCATATGTCATAGTTTGATGATCATTGTGAGGCTTCAAGTGTTTAAAGGAGGGTACGAGAGCCTGGCTTTATTTTTTTTATTATTATTTGCATACCCCAAAACACATGGAGAAATGAGAGGGGTTATTAAAATGTTAAATAGCCGGCACTTGACTGATGATACAAGATTACAAAGTGTAAATGAATACACATCTCCATCTACTGGGCACATTTAGAGATCACAAGATCATCGTTCACATTTCATATATATATATATATATATATATATATATATATATGTGTGTGTGTGTGTTTTTCTTCACTTAAAAAAAATAAATCAATAAATTAACACAGGCCACCTATTTGACCCGTAACATAACAGCAGTGTTCAATATACACTATTGGGATTTGCTAATGGTCTCAAAACATAATGCACAACATATTGATTGAATAGTAATGAATGGTTTTGCTGTGTGTTCGTATTTTGGTTTCTTTGTATTCATTTACTGATGGTTGAACATGGCGTGGGTCACGATGACACATGGACATTTCTGGTGCACCAAATGAAGAAAAATCTTAACAGGAGGGTTAATTTCAATACTATTCCTTCAAATCGAGCAATAAGTGCTGCATGAAAGATTTTGTCAGTTCCCTATGTGGTGGTTTCCGTTAACCACCACTAGATGGCAGTGCTGATCAATATTTTCTCAGCAGCAACTCGACTACTTTCTTCAAATGTAAACCTCCTGAGGTTAATTTCTTTCTAAAAGTACTTATTGCCATTTGTCATTCTTTGTTATTTTGTGTCTTGTTCACTTAACTAGGAGTAGTACATGTGTTGTGTATCTTTAGTTTGGGTGCATCGGTGTGTAAAAGTGTTACTGTGAGTCAGAAGTGGCCAGAGGCGCAAGTGGCATCACTGTTGACCCAGATTATTTCTGAGGGAAGGAACTATTATTACTTTAGTGGACATTTCTGATGGCTTATCCACGTCAATGCATCCATTGGAGCATATGATTAGCTTTAATATGTTGTATGTTTGAATGAGTATAATAGCAAGAATAAATAGTAAGAAAACCGAGAGCACTGATGATCAAAAGTTCGGAGAAAATGGCTGCGTTTTAAACCAAAATGACTGTCCTGTTCAATTTCCGGCCTGGGTCCTTGAAACTTTTTCATGTTATGATGGACGTGTCCACCCAATTTTGTTTTAATGGCCGTTAATGTTGGAGGTTGAATTTATTAAATACTTATTAACAAAGTTTGAGGCCCAGAGTTCTCCCAAAATGGCGAATTAAAAAACTTCCTGTTCAATTTTAGGGATTGGTCCTTTTGACTATTTCACACGTCCTGTTGTGATAGAGCTGTCCACCCAATTTCGTGTTGATGAGCAAAACTGATTTCGGGGTATGATATTCTTTTGTACAGTAACATTATAAATTTAAACCTTAATTTTACCGAAATGTGTACCTTACTTCAAACCAAAATGGCTGACTTCCTATTTAAAATTCGGTATTGATCCATGTGACTTTTTCATGCATCCTGTCATCACACACACGTCCACCAAATTTGCAATTGATCTGGTGGCTTGAGATGTTTTTTGTTTTTCATAGTTTTTGGAGAAGGTCACGTCCAGGACTCCTAAAATACTGTAATTCCCGGCCTACAGTGCGCACCTGGTTACAACCCTCACCGAGTACATTTGTCAAGGAAATACATTTGGTACATACATAAGCCGCAGCTGTGTAAACGCTACAAGTGTCCAAAAATGGAACCCCCTCATTGAAACACAAGATACTTACAAAGAAAAACGGTACACAGAAAGAGTTTAACGCTAGTGCTGCGCTAACGCTAGCGCTTACCGGTAAATATCACTGAGACAGCAGTAGCACAATAGGAAAACGCTAGCACAGCGCTGACGCAACCAGTGGGCCGGTAAAAGTCACTTCCTCGGGACATATATTCTTATATCTTATATCATATTTTCATTCTTACCTTTTCCGCTCGAGCGCACCCTAGCGGCCGTTAGAAAAATTGCACAAATTTGCCGCATCACCGCTCAAACCCCAGGATTGAAAGCATGTGAAATAAGTCATGGCTTGTAGGCCGGAAATTACAGTACACACATTGTCACCAGGATACTTGTGAGCACAAGGGAGATAAAAAGGGGACAAAAGTGTAAACTTTTGATGAACATACTGTTTACTATCCATGATTTGCCAAAACCATGCACTAGAATGTGAGAGGAAATGTTCACATCAATTATCTGTGATTTAATTCCACTATAAATAAACAGAAACTTCACTTTGGAGTTGTATGGAGGGCTATGCGAAGAAAACAGATGTACTTCACGTCCTCTGTAATTCTCAGAGCAATTAAAATCCGCACCATGAAAAACAACAACAACATGCAAAGTGTTTATGCCTGTACCCTGCAGCCACCGATCCTGATCCTCAGTAGTCCTCAGTACCTGGAGGAAAAGCAACATCTGTGTGAGGAGGGAAGGGAAGCAGGCCAAGTTTGTGGTGGAGGGCCCAGCAGATGGTGACACTGCAGCAGCACTTCTCCAGGTAAAATTGCCTAAAAAAAAATAAAAATAAAAAAGATAATAATCTCCGGACATCACTTTCACTATTTGACATGAAATTGGGAAGCACAGAAAAGAAAGTAAAAAATTGAACAGGAAGTTGACAATTTTGGTTGAAGTGCAGACATTTGTGACAAATTCCAGGGCTTGACAAACTCAGACAAGGGAGTTTGCCAAATGAGGCAACTATTCTAAACATATGACATTGCAAAGCTCTTTTGCCCCCGTCCTGTGTCATGTGTCAAAATTCCGTGATCATATCAATCGTTTGCTGTGAAAACAGGGTTGCAAGGCCACATTCATTGCTACTTACTGCTTTAATTCTGTTTTTCTCTTTCTAAAAATACACACCACTTTATTCCGCCTTCTATTTGAAGATGAACCGTAGCCTTGAATGAACTGATCACAGAACTCTTGTTGTGAGTCTGTGCAGGGGACAGATGATTAAAAAAAAAAAAGTATAAAAATATGTAAGGGGAAGCAATGTCATTGTCATAAGGATATTTTAATAAATCACACCTATAATCTCCCATGTTTATGAACCTTTGACTTGAACATGATGTGATGTAGTAGAACTATTTTCATGACTAATTAATGTCATTTAACATTGCTCTATTTGAGATGGGCACCACATATTGATTTATTGGTTTCGGCGGATCAATATATGAAGATAATGCCCCCCCTGCAAAAATCACTCAGTAATGGCCAAGTTCAGAACTAATCCATATATATTTGACAGACATTTTAAGTAATACTTTCATGCAATGTCATCTTTTTAAACTTCTCCATTGACTTTGACTGTGGTATTGATTATCGTTCTGTGTGATGAAAAGGAATAACAAGCAAGCGGGCCAACTCTTGCGGTGTGGGCAGACTACTGCGATGAACTTTGACCATCTCCGCATATGCTCAGCCAAGTGTGAGATGAGCTCTGTGGTGATCTGTTGAATAAGAATATGAAGAATGTATTTCAGTTACTGACCCAACGTATCAGAAAATGACTTGGCAAATTGATCAAGTTA